>NC_058373.1:46555000-46905000 GCF_018350175.1 Felis catus | reverse complement strand
TTTAGGAATGGGAGTCTTTTTATCCAAATTGGAGGCTGAGGATTTGAGGAGGCTTCAGAGAGGCATAAGAACACATGCTTATACGTTTTCCTTTTCAAAATAGGATTGTTCTGTCCACGATTTTCCAACCCATTTTTTTCCATGTGAAATGATGGGTTATGAATACTTTTCCTTGGAAAGTCTCCTTTTAACCCATTTCCGTCCATCCTAAGCAGTAGCAAGCGGTGTGGGCAGAGGTTGTGGGGTGTCACGGGGGATGCTCGCTGGCCCATTTGACTACAGAGCTGCAGACCTCTTGACCATGGTATGGGGGAACCCACAGCCCCTTAGACACCAGGGTCCCGGCTTGCAACTGTTGGGGCCTGACATCTGTCTCAGTGGTTAATGGCAAAGGGATGTCCTGGTGCATGACTTGGCCATATCGTCTCACACCGCCAGATCTGGTTTTGCTTTTTTTTCATCCCACTAGAAAACCCTCGTGGATGTTACTTTGGAAAATAGCACCATTAAGGACCAGATCAGAAATCTGCAGCAGACCTATGAAGCATCCATGGACAAGCTGCGGGAAAAGCAGAGGCAGTTGGAGGCAGCGCAAGTTGAAAACCAGCTGCTGAAGATGAAGGTAACGTGTAGAGGCAGAGACTCCCGCCTGACCCTTCTCTTCTTTCCTTTTTCTCTCTCTTCCTAGCCTCAACATTCCATCTCCTTTTCTCTGTTTTCTTAGTTGGCGTTTCCTTCCCTTTAGTGGCCGGCTCCACCGGGTGTGGCTCGAAGGCACCGAGGGGGTTTCTGTGTTCCCTACTGTCAGTCCAGATTGGGGTGCACCACGAATACTCCCAAGTGGGCACTTCTTCCTGGCCCCAGTGGCCTCAAGGGCTGCTGAGACAGTCACCATGGCACTGCTGTTTCATATGGAGAGGGCACTGGGGGTGCCCACAGACCTAGGACTTCAGAAGCCCCACTGTTTAGATTTGCTCTGATATCTCTAGGTTTTTCTGTCTGGTTTGATAATAAAGAGCCTAAGAGCATGCAGGAAGAAGACTGATGGCTGACCAACGGCTCTGGACAGTGTTCCTCTTGCCCACCAGGCTGGGCTTATTCCTCAGCTGGGCTTCTAATGCCTTGGAGGTCTTAGTGCCCCTTCCACATTTGACACAAGATTGAATTCCTACCCACTGGCAGGAGCAGACCCGAGAAGGGCTCATAGGATTCACTCAGCAAATTATTTCCGGAATGAATTTGTTTTTACTTAAGTATGTGGTTTTTAAAATGCGTTCCACACAGCATTAGGCAGTCCTGGAGGAGCATGCCTCATAGATAGTACATCCATAGAATTCATTGCTCAAAGCAGAATACATTTGGGAATGAAAGGTGGTGCTATTAAGAATTGATTTATGGAGACGAACTGGGACAGGTGGTCATGTGGCCCTCCCTCTGTGTGGGCTGCCTCAGATGGGGCGGGGGGCTGCCACCCTGCACTGTGTAATCGCAGTGATTCTCATCCCACGGGTTCGTGCCATCACAGTCCCCTTGGCCCAACCCAGCCACCCTGACCAGGTAGCTCTAGAGCAGATCTTCTCCTCTTTGCTTTGCTTCAAGCAGGGCGGCTCTTCTCTTTATTATTACATATATTGTATTTCTGAGTAAGAGTTACTTTGAAAAAAAGGGATGTGTTGCTGAAAAACCCCAAAATTACTGTTTTAAGTCTTTTTCTCAGCGTAGGATCTTGATCCAGTCGTTCATCCCACTAACATGTATTCAGTGCGTACCATACATGTCTGCCCTGTACGTTCCTGTGTGTTCTGGGACGGTGTGGTGTCAGACGTCCAGGGACATCATCAGGCAGTGTGGTGGTCTGGCTGCTTCCACGGAGACCAAGCCTCTACGCCATGTCTCATCCTCAGTTGCCTGTTTTAAAGGCTGATGCTGTACTTCACTAGTGTTCCCAACCCCCACAGAAAGAGTTGCAGGACTCAGAGTATTTCACACGACCTAGATGCAGATCAGGACAGGAGGGACAGAGCCCTTTCTAGAAGTCCGTGTGCGCAGTGGAGATGGGGTGCAGGACACATTGTATGTCTCCCAGCTGATGATAATCGCTGTTCAGGATATCCCATTTTGTGGCCCTTGCAGCAGAACTTCTCCAGTGATGGAGAAGGTTGAATTAGAGGGCGCCAAGAGAGACTTTTGTGAAATCTTAGAAATAAACGTCATGTAACCTATTGAGGTTGAAGTATACCTTCCTTATCCAGAGGTTACATATCCAGAAAGCAAACACCAGCCGCTTCCAGCCTTTGCTCTGCTCATCCACAATTCTGCTGGCCTTTTTTTTTTTTTTTATCTCCTAAGCTGGAACTGCACATAAACACTAGCCTGATCTGGCTTAGTGTTCCCCAGATCAAGTGGAAATGTTTCCAAATGCAGTATTTGGGGAAGAACAAGGTAGAAAGGCTGACTCCAGCTTTCTTATATGAGCTGAAGTGTTTCCTAGGTGCTCTTGGGCCAGCATACTAATGGGACAGCTTCAACTTCATGTGGGCAGCATGTCTTCAAAACCCTCCTGGCTTCTCTGACATAACAAAAATTTAAGTACCGGGTGCACATGGTGGGGGAAAAAAGCCAAACAGTTTGAAAAATAATCTAGAAATACACTTGCAGCCTAGGATTCTGATTTCTCCACACCCTCACCAACACTTGTTACTGTCTCACTGCTTGTGGCCATCCTAGGAGTATGAAGTGCTGTCTCTTTGTGGTTTTGTGTTTCCCTGATAGCTGATGATGTTGAGCATATTTCTTGTGCTTATAGGTCATTTGTGTATCTTCCCAAAGAAGATACCTATTAGTTCCTTTGCCCATTTTAAAATTGGATTATTTATATTCTATTATTGAGTTGTACATTTTTTTTTTTATATATGCTGGATACAAGTTATTAGAGATGTGATTTGTGGATCTTTTCTCTATCTGGGTTGTCTTTTCACTTTCTTGATGGTATCCTTTTGAAGTGCAGAAGTTTTAATATTAAATACTGATGAAGTCTTTCTATATGTCTTTTTTTTTTTCAACTTTTAAAGTGTATTTGTCTATTCTGAGAGAATGAGAGAGCGTGGGGGGAAGGGCAGAGAGAGAGAATCCCAAGCAGGCTCTGTGCTGTGCTGTTAGCATAGAACACGTTGTGGGGCTCGAAACCACAAACCAGGAGATCATGACCTGAGCTGAAATCAAGAGTCAGACACTTAACTGACTGAGCCACCCAGGCGCCCCTCAATTTAGCTTTTGTCACATGTGCTTTTGGTGTTATATCTAAGAAACCATTGCCTCATCAAAGGTCAGAAAGATTTACCTTATGTTCTCTTCTAAGAGTTTTATAGTTTTGGCTTTTATGATTAAACCTTTGATCCATTTTGACTTAATTTTTGGATATGGTGTGTTAGGTTTCTAACATCATTCTTTTGTATATGGCTATCCACTTGTCCCAGTGCTGTATGTTGAAAAGACTATTCTTTGCCCATCGAATGGTCTTGGTAGGTAATTTCTTGGAATTTAATTTTTTTTGCTAACAGATAAACAGTTTATGTGATTCAGAGTCAAATCTACAAAACAGTATGTTCAGAAATAGAATATCTGTATCTGTAATATTCCCTTTCCTCTCTTACTCCTTCCTTCCTTCTACAGGTAACCTTTGAATTTTTTTAAGGTTTATTCATTTTTCAGAGACAGAGACAAAGTGTGAGTGGGGTGGGACAGAGAGAGAGGGAGTCACAGAATCTGAAGCAGGCTCTAGGTTGAGCTGTCAGCACAGAGCCCGATGCAGGGCTCAAACCCATGGACTGCAAAATCATGACTTGAGCTGAAGTTGGATGCTTAACCGCCTGAGCCACCCAGGCACCCCATGAATTTTTTTTAATTTATAATTTATCACACTCTGACCCAATTCTAATGATGTACTGATTTTTGGGCCCACAACAGAATACTTGAGAATTAAAAAAGCTTATCATTTTGATGCCAGTTAGGGCATGGAAATATTATCCAGAGAAAAAGTTTGTTGAAATTGATAGAATAAAAGATAATAAAACTTCAGGATCAAAAGACATTAGGCAGGAAAAGTCATTGAAGAAAAAGGGGTTAAGAAGATGGCAAATCGTGGACACATTTTCGAGAGAATTCAATTTAAGGCTAAATTTGGGAACCAGGGCTGATACTTAGGTATGTTTCTGTCTTGTGAAAGCGTCACTCGTGTGGAATGTGTTTGTCCTGATACCATAGTGTGAGGTACTGCTCGCTCTTTTTCTGCCCCTCCACTCGCCCTCTCCCTTCCTCCCAACGGGGTCCCTCTCCCGTTAGCTCCTGCTGCTTCTGTCTCCCGCAGAGTCTTGGTCCGGGGGTTCACCCCAGCGTGTCCACAGGTGACACACATGGTGCAAAAGGTGCTGGTTCCCACGGAACCTGCAAGAGCTGGAGCTCTGAGATGCGTGTCTCCGTAGGTGGAATCCTCCCAGGAAGCCAACGCCGAGGTGATGCGAGAGATGACCAAGAGGCTGTACAGCCAGTACGAGGAGAAGCTGCAGGAAGAGCAGCGGAAGCACAGTGCCGAGAAGGAGGCTCTGCTGGTGTGTATGTCACAGCTGCCCAGGAGGCAGCAGGGAGCGTCGGGTTCCTTACTGCTGGCGAGGCTTGCGTAGCAGGGCTTCTGCTTGGAGGGGAGTCCGTGGACTCTAACACGGCGAGGGGCAGGTTGTTTATTCACTTGCTCACTCCCCCGTTTCTGCCTCCCTTCCTCTGCTCATCCCCCTCTTTTCCCACAGTGGCCCCCAGTCTCTGCCTCCAAGTACACTCCAGCCAGCCTCCGGGCAGGTCCCTGACTTACCTGCAGCCACGCCCTTCCCCCCTCCGCCTGCTCCTCCACCTGAAATACCCTCCTCCCCTGCCCTTGCTCCCACCTAAGCTCCTGAAAGGCCTTGAAAATGCCACCCTCTTGGTGAGTGCAATCTTTCCCGTTCACTAGAAGTGTCCGCTGTCTTTGGGAAGCCCCTGCTCTCTCTCCGATCCTTGCTGCGGCATCCTGTTGTTCCTGTTATTAGAGTTGGACTGTCCGTCTCCCATCCTGGGTTCTCTAGGAGAGAGTACAAGTTCCTTGAAGTCAGGGAGTCCGTGGCTGCCTTATCTTGTGTTCTTAAAGCTCAGTAGATGTCTGAATGGTTGACTGAGTTGGTGCTTTGCATTGTGGGAGAACAGTCTGGACGTTCTGCATTCAATTCCACATGTGGCCCCTGCTCCACTTTGCACTGTGGGCAAATACAGTGACCCTTCAAGCATCCAGTCAAGGGAGAAAGAACATTTGTAGACTCCTTTCTTTTTTCAGACATAAGGACTCAGGTAGGGAGAAAGGAGAAAATATAACTAGGCCCGTTAAAAGGCCACGTGATGTTTCTTTATTTACGTATGAGAACCAGAATCATGGGAGTTGAGTTCATGATCTGAGTTCACAGCACTGCTAAGCCCCAAGACTATGCTTTTAAAGAGACATGATTTGGGGCGCCTGGGTGGCGTAGTCGGTTGGGCGTCCGACTTCGGCCAGGTCACGATCTCGCGGTTCGTGGGTTCGAGCCCCGCGTCGGGCTCTGGGCTGATGGCTCAGAGCCTGGAGCCTGTTTCCGATTCTGTGTCTCCCTCTCTCTCTGCCCCTCCCTCGTTCATGCTCTGTCTCTCTCTGTCCCAAAAATAAATAAAAAAACGTTGAAAAAAAAATTAAAAAAAAAAAAAAAAGAAAGAAAAAGAAAAAGAGATATGATTTAGCAAGGCCAGCACCATTTGGACCCTAGTTAGCAGCCTAACCTAGACTCCATGGCTGTGCTGAGGACGGTGTGTTTCTTTGGCAGGAAGAAACCAATAGTTTTCTGAAAGCTATTGAAGAAGCCAATAAAAAGATGGAGGCGGCGGAGATCAGCCTGGAGGAGAAGGACCAGAAGATTGGAGAGCTGGACAGGCTGATTGAGCGCATGGAAAAGGTAACAGACACTGCTCTTGGCCCAGCACCCACTTGCCCAGACCCCCCTACCCCATCTCTGCAGTCCCCTGCAGGCCTGTCTGAAGGTGTGAGAAGCCCTCAGCACCCATCCCTCCCATCCCTCCGATTTGTGATTTAAACAGGAAAGACAAAGCTGTAAGAAAAGCATGAAGTCCAACAGAACTCTCATTGGTAATTATTTTGATGCTTTAAAAAACATTCCACCTGTAATGATTTATAAAAATTAATATTTTAGCACCCTGCTTTGCTGGGGTCCCAGGCATGAATTTCGTTTACTCAGTGAGTAACCAAACCTTATTTAAATGTTACAGCAACACCCTGAGTGTGCTGTTTCTTGGGCATGCATCTGAAAGGTTGGCTTTTCTCTGATATGGCAGAGCGGAGGAGACCACATTTTCTTTGTGTCCGGGTGGGGATGGGGTAGGCTGTGGAAGGCGGGAGATGAACTGAGATAACGAAGCCAATTTCGAGAAGGGAGGAAGCTGAAGTTAGGCAGAAAGTGGAAAACAGGAAGAAGGGGTGGAAGAGAGGAAAGAGAAGAAGCCGGAAAGAAGAGGGAAGAGGGACCTTTAGCAGGTGACAGCCGACTTCTGGGGGAGGAGTGGTAGTTTAGGCCAAAGCTGTGGCTGGTTTCTGGAGGATGGCTCTTACCAGCATGTGGGTCTGCAGAATAGCAGTGACCTGCCAGGACCGTGACATAGAAGTACCCAGTAACTCATGCTGAGCATTCTGAGGCTGGTGATGAGCAAGGGATAATGACAGTGTGAGCAAGGTCAACACTTAGGCTTCCAGTGATTCTGAGAGAGGTCTCCTTACCCCTGGTATCTGCAACATAGGCCCCTGTACAGTCCCCGGACAAGGTGAGGTGTAACCAGGGTGGGAATGGCATTAAATTCAGTGTTCTGGATTCAGCTTCAGGGCTTGTGGGGGCCTCTGCTTTAGGATCTGTCTTTATTTGGGAGAGACTTGAGAAAAGCGAAGGATCCATTATTGCCTCACCTCTCTTCCTTGGGAAAACGGAATCCTATCTTTTATTGAAGAGAAGAGGGTAAAACTGTATGTTTACAACTCACATCAGTGTAGGTTGGAGGCGGTAGTCGTGAAGATTGTGCCATGATGGCATTTTTCTAGAACATAGGTGAGCTTTCTCCCGCATTCTGCTTCCCTGAAACAAGAGAAGATACTAGTCATGCAAGTGCTCCCTGTGGATGACAGATTTTCCTACCACGCACAAGCACAAAGTGAGCGGGCAGCTTGTGTTTTTGAACAGGATGCTGTCTTACAGAGACTGCCCGTGGGGTGGCTAAAAATACAGGTTTTAGAATCAGGCAGCCTAGGGTTTGAATCGTGCCTCTCTTTGTATTTGTGGGCAGTTACTTGACTTTTCCAAACTGGGTTTCCTTTTCTGTAAAATGCTGATAATAATAATTCTTAAGGCTTTGTGAGGAGTAAATGAGAAAAGTCCACACAAAGTGCTAAGCATGTTGCCTGGCATATAGCAGTGGCTCTGAAATGTGTGTCTCTGATTCGATTTTGTCACAGACTTGCCTGAGTGTCTGTCCCCAGTCAACTTTTTCTTGGCTGGGCCTTTTTTATGGCTTATCTTCTTCTTCTTTTTTTTTTTTTTAAGTTTTTTTTTTTTTAACATTTATTTATTTTTGAGACAGAGAGAGACAGAGCATGAACAGGGGAGGGTTAGAAAGAGAGGGAGACACAGAATCGGAAACAGGCTCCAGGCTCTGAGCGGTCAGCACAGAGCCCGACGCGGGGCTCGAACTCACAGACCGCGAGATCATGACCTGATTTGAAGTCAGACGCTTAACCAACCGAGCCACCCAGGCGCCCCTGGCTTATCTTCTTTGTACCCTTGGGATTCTGAGAGTGTCCAGCATTTTTCCCCACTGATTTCCACATGGAGCCTGTGTGAGAAGCAATGGGCGGGAGGCCAGGGGAGGTGGTAAGGCCGGCCCTCCCTGTCAGCATTTATGTGACACATGATGTTCCTCAAGTCGTGTCACCTTTTTCTGACAGAAAAAGATTTGTTCTTTTTCTAAATCTTCTTTTCCATTTAGGCTTGAGGTATGCTAGCTTTATTTAGCTGGGATTAGGTATTCCAATTGACTGCTCCTCCTCCCTCAGGGGTACCTCTTTCAGAGCGGGAATTGTGCCAAATCTCTCTCACACACTATGTGAACAGCATGTCCACAGGCATGAACTGTGGCAGTGTCATATCCTGCTTGCTCCTATTTTTGGATTTTCAAAACACCTTTCTTTTCTGATTAGTAGAAATCTTTAAGGGGTGTGATCTCTCAGGGACCCTGCTGTGGAAAAGGTAACATTATGTGCTTGGGTGGTGGTTTCACAGTTATATACAAATGTAAGAACTTGTCGCATAGTGTTGACTTAAAATTTATTGTACATCAGTTTAGAAAAGCCCTGACTCTATTACAGCTTTTTTTTTTTTTTGAGTCTGCCTTGGGGGGCTCACTCGTGGGACATCTGTCACTATTATTTCAGGGCTTTTGTAAACTTCCAGCCAGCAGGCAACCATATGAGAATAGGGGAGCATTCTGCCCAGGTGGGCGGTAAGAAGGTCTTTGCAGGAGAGATTGATTGATTATTTTAAACAAAATGCTTAGTTTTGAGAGACAGAGTGTATACAAGGGCATGGGAGGGGCAGACAGAGAGGGTGATAGAGGATCTGACGTGGGGCTCGAACCCATGAATCATGAGATCATGACCTGAGCTGAAGTTGGCTGCTTAACTGCCTGAACCACCCAGGTGCCCTGCTGGAGAGATTTAAAAACAAAATCAGAACCCCACCTGAAGTTGGTCTTCTTTTATCCGTCAGTGATAATACGGTCTTCCTGCCAGAGTGGGTTGTTCCCCCATCTCTTTGGTCTGTTTCTTGGGTATCACAGCTTGTGGCATCAGAAGTTACGGGAGTTAGATTGTCAAAGATTTGCTTTTAATAATTTGGTGGTAAAAACTTGTTGGGAGAATCTCTGAGAATAACGATGAGGCACAGTAATACTTAGGGCCCAATAGCATGAGCAGAATTTGATAAATTTCATTTTAAGGAAATCTGTTACACTAACATCTGTAATGTATTTAGAGCAATTTTGGTATTTAGAGCAAATTTGCTCTAATGTATTTAGAGCAATTATGATGGATGCTACGATTTTGTCAACAATTTCTACTTTGTCCACACAAGTAATTGTCCATGTTCTTATGTTACCTTTCTGGATAAACTTAAATTTTTTTTTAATGTTTATTTATGTTTGAGAGAGACAAAGAGCGCGAGCAGGGGAGGGGCAGAGAGAGGGAGACAGAATCCAAAGCAGGCCCCAGGCTCTGAGCTGTCAGCACAGAGCCCGGCGTGGGGCTCAAACTCACAAACTGTGAGATCATGACCTGAGCTGAAGTCGGATGCTTAACCGACTGAGCCACCCAGGTGCCCCTTTTTCCTAGCCTTTTCTAACTTCTAGAAACTGCCTGCATTCCTTGACTGAGGGCTGTAGCTGGCAGCTTCCAAGCCAGCAGTGTAGCATTTTCCAATCTCTGGCTCCAGCCCTTCTTCCTCCTTTAATAAGGTCCCAGCTGGATAATCCAGAATCATTCCCCCATTTTGACACCCTTAACTTAATCACATCTGCAAGTTCCTTTTAATGTGTAAGGCAACATATTCACAGGTTTCAGGGATTAGGATGTGGACATCATTGGGCGGCCATCCGTTATTCTGACTACCACAGTACATTGGTACAACTGAACATACATACCTGTATAAACCCCACCAGCTTAGTGTATAGGATGTTACCCAAATCCCAGAGACTCTTTTCTTGATAATGCAGAAAATAATCAAGTATTTTGCAATATCATAGGACACTGACTTCAGAGTATTGATTTTCATATTTTAGAACTATAAATTTTCACAAGATACCTGAACCTAAGTTATTGGTTCCTTTTTTAAAAAATAAATCTGGCTTCCTCCAGCATATTTGTCTCTAATTCACCAATACATCTGTAAGTGCAATCCAAGAGATTTGGTATTTTTGAGCTCTGTTTGGACTGTGGTGAGTGGATGTGGAAATGCCACAGGGAACTTGAACTGACCAGCGCTGGAATTGCTCAATACACATTCCCTGTCCAGCCTGGAATTCATTGATTCCAATGTCGGTGTCTGTTTTAGGAACGCCATCAACTACAGCTACAGCTCCTGGAGCATGAAACAGAAATGTCAGGGGAAATAACTGGTTCTGACAAGGAAAGGTAAGACCGCTGCCCTTTATCTTGTACTGGCTTTACACGCTGGGGCGGCCATGCTGTGTTTCTGTGGGCTCTCCATTTCCTCGCCTGTTCCTTCATTTGGCCATCCCTGCTGCAGACTTCTGTTTGTAAAATCTTGGCCTGAGAGCTTCCACTGCAGGGCCAGTTTCTTCAGTAGCTCACAGCCACGTCTTCCAGCCTGCGGTTGATTGTTAGCACGGGGGGAGCACACCACAGACTGTCTTGGGTGCAAAAGTTCAGTCTATAAATGTTCTTCGTAACCTTTGACTCCACAGGATGCACCTTGTTGATGAGAAAACTCAGTAGCTGTGACTAATACCATGGCAGTGGAAACTAATTTTAAAATGCCTTTTTTGGTCTCCAAACATTGTTGACTCAGACCTTGCCTCGTCCCCTGGCTATGGGCATATAAAGCCCTGCATGGAAAATGAGGGAGCAGGACTTGGTCCCCTCTAGAAATAAGAAGGCAGAGAGGACATGCATGGCCCTCTCGTGAAGGAAAACGAGTGGAGATGATTTGAGCAATTTGAACGAGTTACTTAATTTAGCTGAGATTCTTTGCCGATCTGTAAACTGAGAATTCTTTTTAAAGGGGAGGGGGTTGCGGTGACTATGGCAGTGCCCATCTTATGGGGTCATTAATAGTGAGGGAGCCGGTGGGCATGCTGCCTGCCATATGGTACACGCCGAAAAACATCTGTTTTCTTGCCTCTTGGCAACTTCACAGTTTTCACTCTGCTGTAGATTTGAACGTAGTGCTGAGGAGGGACCTAGCAGAGTGCTGTAGTGGTCAGCAAACCCCACCAGACCCTTTGTCCAGTGCTCCATTCCAGTGGCCCCGAAGAACTGAGGCGTCTGCCTGCTGGTTCCTCTGGTTTCATTGAATGGAGCAAAGTCAGAAGATAGTTTGTGCTGGTTATTTATTTATTTTAAACTTTATTTTTGAGAGAGAGAGAGCAAGTAGGGAAGGGGCAGAGGAGGGAGAGAGAATCCCAAGCAGGCTCTGCACTGTCAGCTCAGAGCCCGACACAGGACCCAGACCCGCAAACTGCGAGATCATGACCTGAGTTGAAACCAGGAGTCGGATGCTTAACCGACTGAGCCACCCAGGCGCCCCAGTTTGTGCTGTTTTAAAACAAAACTATGAAATGTTTTATGATGCAGCCCAATCTGTTTTGAGGCAGAGAAAGTCCTTCAACATGTTCCCCATTTTCCCAAAATAAATGATGTGTGGAAGACTACAATTCCAGACTTCCCAGGACTCGGCCACTTGATTTCAGATATTGTGTTCTGCATACTAGACTCCTCTCCTCCTCCGTTATCTGAATCAAGGCGTTTTATTGGGTCTTCCAATATTGTATTAGTTCCAGAACAGAAAGCCCCTCATTCTGTAAGTGGTGCAAAAAAAATATCTGTTTTAGTCCCTGGAAAGTAGAGTCACTGTCCTTAAACAAGGTAAAACTTGCAAGTGGGAGCTTGAGAAAGAGTCCCATGGTTCCTCCTGTAGCAGGGTGGTCGAGCCCTCGTTCATCCCCAGGAGACACGATGCATGATGGAGTTCTCGTTCTTGTTCTGCCAGTGTTCCCTGGGCGGTGACTCTCCTTGCTCGTGTTGCTGCTTTGGTTTAGGACTCCGTGCCTCTTTGCTCTCTTTCGGTCAGGTATCGGCAGCTGGAGGAGGCATCTGCCAGCCTCCGGGAACGGATCAGACACCTAGACGACATGGTGCATTGCCAGCAGAAGAAAGTCAAACAGATGGTTGAGGAGGTAAGCTGCTGTGAAAGGTCACGGGCCAGCATTATTGTCTGTTATGGGGACACTTCGGCCCTGGATCTGGATGTGACTCTCAGCTCAGTTTTGTGTGGCTCACAAGTGAATGTGCTCAGGCCACTGTCTTCGTGGCCCAGAGGAAAATTTCCTCATATGTCCCCCTGCAGGCTGGTGATTATCTTTCTAATCAGATCAGAGGGTTATAGTTAAGACAACTGGGAAGCACAGTCGTAAGGTCACTCACTTTCAGAGGGCAGCAATTCCCCAAATGGGCACCTGCAGCCCAGGGGACCCAAGGGTGTGACAGGAAAAGTTTCCTTTAGTCAGGTCTCTGCACTTCTTTGTACCTGGCTGCCTCTCTCCCAGCGACCACTCCATCTTTCCTTCCTCTGTGGACAGGTGTCCTTTCTCTCCCCTCCCCTCTCCATCTCCTCCTTCCTCCTCTCCCTTCTTCCCTCCGTGTCTTCTCTATCTCTTCTCTCTCCATCTGTCTGTGGGATATCAGACTATATGCTGGACATAGCTTGCTTGTCTGTTTTCCTAAACAGAAAAAAAAAAACAGGTAAGTTGAACATTAATATTTCTGCAGGAGGAAAACAAATTATTTTAATTGTGTTACTAAACTCTCTTTCTCTCTCGTGGTGCTCGATAGAGGAAAGCCCAAGCTGTGGTATAGCTAATCTCGTGTTATTGTATCTTTCTTGCTGAATTAATAAATTGGATAGAAAAAAGGAACAGTACTAACAGACTTATAAGAATTCCCTGCAACCTGATTCTCTATCTTGCAAAGAAAAGGCTTTTAGTTTAATTAAACAATTGGTTGGCATTGGAAAAACTGAAAAAAAAAAACCCCACATTTTCCTTATATTAAACACTACTCTGAAAAGTTATCTATTTTATTAATGAATCATTACAATTAAAAGCATGTCTACTTCTAGTAAAAACCACACACACGACAAAGATACCAAAAGTATATCTATTTCATTAATCTGTAAACTGTTGGTGATACTGGTGGAGTGAGGTTAGGGTCAGGGAACTGTGAAGCTGTGGAGGGCTACTTTGTTCTCTTGAAGGATAAATGTATACAGTAGGTGAAATCTTTTGCCTAAACAAGAAATCCATTCATACTGCGTTAAGTCCTGTGTGCCTTATATTGGCTCATCTGCAAGCCTCAGGGAGCAGAATAGTGGAAGGAGGAGTCCCTGTGCACTCCCATAGCACAGGCAGGCTGGAGCAGTTGTGAGAAAAGCACTTGGGGAACCATGGATGTCAGATCATAGCTTCTCTGCTTCTGAATTTCACATGCAAGATGTCTGGGGCAAGGCTGGCCCTGTTTCCATGGGGCTCTTTGACTGTAGAGCACTGCATTTCTCTCAACTTGGCATTGTTTTCATGTATTAGGGAACCAGTGAACCAAACCTCATACTAGTTGGCTTCTTTTCAGTTAGTCTCTGTAAGGGTTTAAGATCAGTCCCCAAATCAGAGATACTTCTTAAAGAGACACAGTCAAGTAGTTTAGGATTCTGTTTTCTAACTTCTGGAATATAACAGGCATACCGCTTTGAAGGGAGTAGGGGAAAATCAATACATGAAAATAGGTTGGTGTATAAAGGTCACTGTCCATGCCTTGCTTCTCTACCTGTGACTTACTATCTCCCGGATAGACTTCTCTAAGTCCCGATGATGTGGTGTAGAAGATGCAGTCGTCAGAATGAAATCACACGCTGACATTTAGGGTGGCACCATCAGAGTGAGCACCACCTAGGGGACAGCTGGGTTTCGACAGTGCATGGAGACTGGAAAGAAAAGAGATTTTTTTATTCTAACTAAAACTATCTAAATCAGATGCTAAGAATTAATGTGTTTGCCCAGTATTCCATGTTAACTTACACAACAAAAGGATGGTTTAAAATATCAGTTGCGGGGCGCCTGGGTGGCACAGTCGGTTAAGCGTCCGACTTCAGCCAGGTCACGATCTCGCGGTCCGTGAGTTCGAGCCCCGCGTCGGGCTCTGGGCTGATGGCTCAGAGCCTGGAGCCTGTTTCCGATTCTGTGTCTCCCTCTCTCTCTGCCCCTCCCCCGTTCATGCTCTGTCTCTCTCTGTCCCAAAAATAAATAAACGTTGGAAAAAAAAAAGATTTAAAATATCAGTTGCTGCAGCCGTTGATGTGAATACATTTTTTTTTTCTTTTAAGTTAGAAACATGGAAGAGGGACATCGACAGAGGAGCACATTTAGAAGAGCAGGGAGAAAGAAAGGAGTTGAGAGCTGCTGTGATTCAGGGCATGGCTGAGGGCTGGGGGAAGAGATGGCCAAGGAGCGGCATGAGAGCTGATTTCACATCTTAGAAAACAGCCATGGAGATGAGAGAATGTATTCTTAAGTAATACTGCAATGCAAGGCCGGGCCAGAACCACTGGGTGGCACTTGCAAAGAGGCAAATTTCAGCTTTTCGTTTCACATAAAGAAAACATTCCTAGTACTGGCTGCCTTGGGAGGGTATTTAGCCCTTCCTCACGAGTGCATTCCTAGTGATCTAGGAGTTGAGCTAGAAGCTCCTTATATAAAGAATGCTTTATTGTTTACTGGGCTGTTATTATCATCTCCTCATTACGTTGCATAATAAGCCAAATCGCAAATTCATAACCTCTGACTTGAGAAGTTTATACCTGTGAACCCCAGCTCTCTAGATATCGAGACAAACTTGACCTAGAAGTAGAGGCAAACTTTATGTGTGGCAGATGTTAGGGACAGTTTTGCTTCCCTCACATGAAGCCTGAAAGCTTAGCCATGTGATAGCCTCACGTTTCCCAAGGGTGGGGACTCAGTCTCTGTCCATTGCTGGCATCATTTTAGCCCCAATGTCTGTGAAGAAGCTTAGTTTACTGAGGTGGGCTTCTTTTTTTCAGCTTAAAACTGAAAAAGGTATTATTATGGAGGTTTTTGGAATCCTTAAATATTAAGCCATGTATTTCCTTCAACCTGAGTAGAATAGAATTTAATAATAATAATAACAATAATACACAAATAAAAACTAAGCCATCCTTGGCTTGATAAGGACTTGGTTTTTACTGTGTGGGACAGTATATGTCAGTGAGGACTTGTGCATATAAGATGGGCTGACTGCAGGTCGGGCAGGATGGGCCCTTGTGAAATCAAATGTTGTATATATCTTATAGGGTCACATTCAGTGCAAAGTGTTATCATAAGTGTGGCAGTAGATACCCCCACTAGGCTAGATCTTAATACCGAATTAAGTCTCCTTTTGTGGTGGATGTCAGGGATTGGCTCCCTTGCTCCCATCACTAATTCTTCTAACTGGTTCTGGCTCTGACAAAAAAGTTAAAATAAGCCCGTATATGACCCTTTTAGACTTTAAGCGTTTGCTGGAAAATATGGAGAGACTGGAAAAAAAAATAGCACTTGTAGGGAAATTGAGTGATCTGTCTGTTCACTAGCTAAGCACCAGCACTTTCTTTGTGCGGGGGCGGGGGGGGGGGCTGGGTGCGGGGTGGGGGTCAGTGCACCTGTGGTCCTGCCCTCCTGGGTCTTCCATCTGGTGTTACCTGCCTTCCAGAATCCTTGCCTTTGGGCTTCTTTGTTCTGTTGAAAAAGCCTTGTTGGGGTTAGGTTCTGTGTCTTGAGTCCATCTGCATTCTTTAGCTTGCCTTTAAAGGAACCAGGAGATGGGGGTGGGGAGCAGAAGGCTGGGCGGAGCCTGAGGCCAGAGCTGTGAAGCCTGGACATCTTTACGTGTGAGCTCCTCAGTCAGCAGGATCATTCACCCCGCTTTACCTGCTCTCACCAAGGAGGTCCCCAGCCAAGCAAAGTGGCTTTCTTGCCAAGGGGAAAATTGCCTGGAGGAAAGAACAAATTCTTGTTTGTCCTCAAAAAGGGGGTGGGGGAGGCTTACATTTTTGCCAATAGGCCATGATATTATTCAGGTGACTACTTAGTTAGTTTAATAAATAGCTTCTTTCATTTTATTGCCTCCTTCTCATTTCCCACTGCCATGGTGATGGGCGAAATGGTTCTTTCAACGGAAAGCATCTAGGTTTCCTTTCCAGTGCAGAGGATGCATTCTTTCTTTAGACTTCTCCTTTGCGGAAAGCAGTTCCACTCCCCACTTGTCCCCCTCTATGATTTAGATGTTTAATGAGTGCAAAGGTAGAAGGAATGATTTTCTTACTAGTGCTTCTCCACCCAGGCTGCACATTAGAATCATTTGGGGGGCTTTACAACGTGGCCAAACCTGGCAGACAGAGGTGGGAAGAAGGCACTGGGTATTACAAGGATTTTGGTTTTTCAAGCTACACGAGATTCCAGTGTGCAGCCAGCATTCAGAACCGGTGCTCTGAATTTTTTTTTCTTTTTTTTTTTTAATGTTTATTTTTGAGAAAAAGAGAGAGCGAGCCTGAGCAAGGGGAGGGGCAGAGAGAGAGGGAGACAGGCTCTGAAGCAGGCTCCAGGCTCTGAGCTCTCAGCACAGAGTCTGATGAGGGGCTTGAACCCACGAACCGTGAGATCATGACCTGAGCCAAAGCTGGATGCTCAACTGACTGAGCCACCAAGTTACCCCAGTGCTGTGAATTTTTCATTTCCACGTGTTAATAGATTGAGCCAGCTTCCCTGAGAAGCTGTTGTACCCGAGGTGCAAAGCTGGTGGTGAACTTGGATTGGAGTAGGAAGGGCTGAAGGGAAGAGAGCCAAGGAGACCGGTGAGCAGAGACCACAAGCACGGACACTCGGAGAGCTTGTCCGAATGTGTGATCTTCTGGTCTTGTCAGGGGATCTATTGCTCCTTGCCAGCCCCATCAGGAGAGGATTCTTTGACAGCTCACTCTGAGTGCTGTACTGGCCTGGTGGTATCCAGATAAAAAACTTTCCAGACGCTCTCCAGGTGCATCTGAAGAGGAGGTGTTATTAAGGTAGATGGATGAGGCCTACTTGTTAAATAGATACTAGACTTAAAGGGACAAAATCCAGTCCACCTACTGTCCTCGGAAGCTGAGAACCTACCACTAACAAAGAGACCAGAAATGGTTCTCAGGGATCCTCTTCCCTCTGTGCTTGTGTGTTCAGGTGTCTGGCCTCACTCTGCTTCTGTCTACACAGCAGACCTTACACTTGGTCACAGTGTACCTCTTAGAACACAATACCTTGTTGAAATAATAGTATTCATAGTGACTGCTTCTCAAGTGCAAAACAAAGCAGAACATTTTTGCAATTCCTATGAAATGAAAGTATTTAATTATCATCCCTTAGATTTTTGGGGGAATTAATGTCATAATTCAACAGTTTAAAAAAAAATTTTTTTTAAAGCATTTTTTTTTCAACGTTTATTTATTTTTGGGACAGAGAGAGAGCATGAACGGGGGAGGGGCAGAGAGAGGGAGACACAGAATCGGAAACAGGCTCCAGGCTCCGAGCCATCAGCCCAGAGCCTGACGCGGGGCTCGAACTCACGGACCGCGAGATCGTGACCTGGCTGAAGTCGGACGCTTAACCGACTGCGCCACCCAGGCGCCCCTAAAAAATTTTTTTAATTTTCATTTATTTGTGTGTGTGTGTGTCAGAGAGAGAGAGAGAGAGAGAGAGGGAGGGAGGGAGGGTTGGGAAGGGGCAGAGAGCGAGGGAGACCCAGAATCCGAAGCAGGCTCCAGGCTCTGAGTTGTCAGCACAGAGCCCAACGTGGGGCTGGAACTCATGAACTACGAGATCCTGACCTGAGCTGAAGTCGGATGCTTAACCAACTGAGCCGCCCAGGTGCCCCAATGCAACACTTTTTGGGGTGAAACAACCTGGGTCAGGGAGAATAGATGGCGAGGAACTCTTCAGAGAGTTGAGGTCTGGGTTTTGGGTTTTTGGCTCTTGAGCCAGTCAGCAAAAGCAGGGCTTTTTTGCATTCTCTTTTTTTCAAGTCCATGTATGTAACTTGCCACCTAGGCCCTGAATTCACAGGCACCCCCTGCAGTTAGAGACTGAGGAAGAAGTGCAGTGAGAGACCTTTATGGGTAAAAATGAAAGGTAGCATAGAAAATGGAGATGAGTAAGGACTTTTGAATCAGACCTGCATTTACTAGTTGGGGACCCTTCAAAGAGTTTTCTTGTTTGTAAAATGGGGTTAATAACAGTATCCAAAATGATTTTTTGTAAGAGTTAAATGAGATGATGTACATAAAATACTTTATAACATACTGATTGGAACATAGGAAATACCCAATAAATACTAGCTGCTATTATTATTATTCCTGGTGAATGGACTCCTGCTGTGTATACCCAAAGTCAAACTAAATGAATTAAAAGCAAAAGTAGCTGAGGTGATTTCTTGACTAATGCACAAAGCTGCCCTTTCCTCTTTGGGAGTCTTCTGAGCCAAATGGAATCTTCTGGATTTGCTTCTGTCTTCTTCTGTGCTCTGTGCTGCGTTCCATCTCAGCCGCCTGTCCTTGGAGGAGAGTATTTATATACAAAATAATTTTAAAAAATTTAGTTCTCCCCATCCTAAGAATCTTCCATTTTAAATGGTTCAGCCATTTGTTAGCACTTTTAAAACTATCATGTGCTATGCTGAAATGCATAACACAAAAGTACATTGTTGCCAAATGCCCTGTGTTGAAGTGATTCAGAGTACTTCCCATCAGTGATAATGTAGCCACATGGGGGCAGGGTAAAGGAGCCATAGCACTGAGTCCACGACCCTAATCCACTCCATTGAACTGTTTCCAGATCATGTCACATGAGCTCTTCTCCAGATTTAGTCTCCGGTTCTTTGGAAGATGATAAAATGGTAGCCTGGGTTGGAAGCAATTGTGTTTATTCGTGATTAGAAGAATCTTGTACTTTCTCGGCTGGGAAGAGGTGGCATGTATTGGTGATGAGTCCAACGAACAAAACAGGAAGGACATGATGTGGAAGGAAAAATTGACCACGTAGGGCTCTCATTTGTGAAAACACCACACATTGTCACCTCAACCTGTCCAGCCTCACACTGCAGAGACAAGAGAACTCAAAGAATATTTTTAGAAACGGTGGGTTCCTAGGCATCAAAGAAAGAACTGCAATGAAAAATAGTACTAAACTATAATTCAGGAAGTGCCAGGTGGAGGCTGGTTCTGAGATCTCGGAAAATGAAGCCTTACCTACAGAAAAGCGGCCAAGCACACCTGCTAAGGAGCTGGGAAGCAGGCTTGAAGAACTCCTCCCGTGTTCCAGGAAGGAAATGCTCCCCTCCAGATCACAGTCCAGATAATACTGAAGAAGTGTAGTTTGATTATATTTGCATGTGGGAGGTGGCCCTGAGGATGTCCTTCCTGAATGGAGATCAAAAGCACGAGTCAACTTAGTATTCTCTTTGCTTAAGCCAGGTTTGGTCTGCTTTTTATCCCCATGGGCAATCTACCTGAGTAGACACTTCAACTAACTTCATGAGAAGGAGAAGTGTATCTGAGGAAAAGAGACATCTATTTGACTGAAATATATTCAAGTGAAATATATTGCACAGCTGCTTTATTTTTATAGCGATCTCCTTGAGACAAGCCACAGGTGCTGGGATGTCATCAAAACTTAAGAGTGTTCCTGAATACGCGTAGTGGTAGCAGCAGTAGGAGTAATAGTGGGTGGTATTAGCCTAATAAGCTAGTGGATGGGGCTGACTTCCCTAAGGGGCTGGGTGTCCCTTCCATGTTGGGTGGTTCTCTGCTCTGACTTCTCCCTGGCAAAGTGGGTTTCCTGTTAATATTTGTCTTTGTGTCTCATTCAGATGCTTTTGCCCCACTTTAGCAAGTAGGCAGTGCATGGGAAGGAAGCCGTGGATTCTAGGGCTAGAGTTTTGTCTCTTGGCCACTCACAACCCCACCCCAAAGAGGTGCCACTCTGAAGTTTGAGGCAGGATTCATTTATAGTAACTAAAAATGTTTCAAATTCTCACGTTCAGCATATTATTCACTTCTTTATTTTGAAATCTTGGATACACTAAAATGTGAAGGTTTTAGAAAGTACCAGGAAGCTCACCACATGTGTGAGACTTGTTTTTTTCTGTGCATTATGGAAATATTGCAGGTTCATTTTATGACGTGTGCTCATTAATATATTTACGATACAAATTGTTCTTTTGAGGGAGAAGGTTCTTTTGTTTGTGAATGTCATTGAATTCGCTTTCTCTTTCTTGAGATTGTTTCTAATTGGCTGTAAAATATTTCTCAGGGTCCTGGGTGCCCACGTTCTGCCTGTAGTTTGTACAGCTACACTCTTGTTCTAAGTAACTACCAGCTACGGAATGTTTCTCACATCTCAAACCCATGCATCTAGGCCTAACATTCCCACACGAATCCTCTACGGGGCATATTATTAGCACAATTTTTTTTTTTTTTAATCCCAGAAAACTAAAACTTAAAGAAAAGTAACAGGTGGTCTCTCAGCAAATGATGGTGCTCCTGGGGCCACAGCAAGACCTTTGGCTCCAAAGCCAGTGTGCATTCTTTCACTTGCTTTTTATTTGCTTTTTTTTAATTGAAAAAATTGTAAATAAGGAAAATCATAGAGAATGCTAGAAACAAAGACCCATGTATTGTCCTCTAGAATTGAGTGTTAACATTTTGGCATATTTCAGGTTTCTTCCAAGTCCTAGAAAACATTACAAAGAATTGTCTTTTTATTCCTCTGATCTTTTTCCATCTTCTCTACTCTCTCCCTCTTCAGAAGCAATTTGTTCTCCATCCAGGGCATGTTCTGATGCTTTTACTACGTACATATGTATTTGTCATCAGTATTTAGCCTAACTTCGGTGTTTACAAATGGATGTGCATTTTTATTTATAATAGATAAGTAGATTTTATTGTACCTCTTATTCCAGTTTTCCCCCAATTACATTCCTGTTTCTGATGTTACAGATAAATATAAATTATTTATTTTAATGGCTCTGTAATATTTCATTGTGTGAATGTATTGTCATGTGTCCTATCGATACTTAGCTTGTTTCCGAATTTCTGTTCTTTTACAAACAATGCCAAGCACGTCTCTTTGCTTCTGTACTTCCGGAACATAGTTGGAGTCACTTGGTCCCCAGAGAGGGACTTGAACCCACCTGGAGGGTGGATTTCCCCACATCCTCACCACCTCTTGGCATGGTTGGACTATAAATGTAGCCATTTGTGAAACAGTATCTCCTTTAACTTTGATTTGCTTCAGCCCAAGACCACTCATCACTACAGGTGCGGCTGAGCATCTTCTCATTAGCTCTTTGAGCATTCAGGCTTCCGCCTTTGTGAACTGGCTGTTCATATCCTTTGCTCCCTTTCCTGTTTGGCTGTCTTGTCTCCTGCTGATCTGTCGGAACTGTGGATCCTGCCAACGTCGATCGTTTGTCAAAATGTGTTTGCATGCTATTGTCTTCTCCCAGTCAATGTTTTTGTTCGTTTCGTTATGGTATCTTGTAAAATGTACAAGTTTTAAATTTTGGTATAAATGTATCCATCCTTTGGTGCTTTGTGTGTCTTGTTTGTCTCCTGTAAGGTTATTTGTGTAATACTTTTATGAAAGTTTTGTTTTTTATCTTTAATTACAGCCTCCCACACTCATACCCTTTATCTTCTTCCTTACTCTTTCTCTGTAGCACTTATCCTGTTATATATACTACACTTACCTATTTTGCTTACTTATTGTCTGTTTTCCTTCACTAGAATGTAAGCTCCATGAGAGCAGTGGTTTTTCTCTGTTTTGTTCTTGGCTGTGCTCCTAACATCTGCAACAGTCACTGGCATATAGTAGGTGCTCAATAAATACTTGTTGAACAAATAAAGAATAATCCATGTGGAATTTATTTTTGTGTATATACTGTGAATAGGAATCCATTTTTTTTGTTTTTGTTTTTGTGGGTTTGTTTTTTTTGTTTTTTGTTTTTTGTTTTTTTTTCCTCACAGGAAGCTTGTTTCTCTAACAGCACTCATTGAATAGTCCATCTTTGCCCCACTGATTTTTTTCATGACCTCTTTATCACCCTGGACTTGTTTTCCTTGTGCCACTGTCTTTAAATATTCCTGTTCTTCTGCCCTGATGGGTTAGTCAACATTTTAGAAGTGTCTTTTAGGAACAAAATGCAAAAGTGGACGAGTTCTTGCCCTCAAAAGACTTTCTGGTTGACCCTAAAACTTGTTAGAACTCAAGGCAGAATATGACAGGTATTAACCAGGGGTATGAGCTGTGTGCTGGTGACACAGAATCTGGAGACGGTAGTGATTAAGTTCATGGGCTTTGAGTAAATTGAACCTGGCTTTGCATCCTACTCCTTTCTTGGCTCGGCTTTTTATCTTGAACAAGTTACTTATTCTCCAGCATTCAGTTTCCTCACAAACAAAATGAGTACGATCATAATAGTACTTTCTTCGGAGGCTGTTGGAGGATTGATTGATGAAATGCATGCTAAGGGCTTAGCACAGAGCCCATAAATGTTCACTGTTGTGGGTATGGGTACAGAGGCCTTAGGGAGGAGGTGATATTTGACCAGGTCTTGCCGGGTGGATTGGATTTTTCTAGGCAGGGATTGAATGGGTGGCAAAGGACATGACAGACAAAATACAGAATAAATAACAACGGTGACAACAAAAGAAAACAAAAACACGGAGACCAGAAAAAATGTAGGGTGGGTTCAGAGAGCTATTAATCCAGTTTGACTGGATTGCCGTGGGGAGTGATAATAAGTTGTGGGTGAGCAGTTGTGGGTGAGCACCCACTCAGCACCAAGCTGAGAAAATATCCTGTGTTACCCTGCTCCTGATTCCTCAGTGATGCCCTTTGCCTGGTCGGATCTGACCACAGATATCTCTGGCAGGAGGTGCTGGGCGAATAGGAGAGGAGAGAAGCAGGAAGGGCAGCTAGGAGGCTCCCAGGAGAACCCTGGCCCATGCAGGTGAGGGTCTGTACTCCAGGACACTTGAGCTTTAGGAACACTTTAAAAACTAACATTTTTAAAGCACCAGCTGTGTACACGTGTGGAGCTGGATGCCTCCATATGCATCATCTCACTACATTAGACTGAAACAAGTTTCTCCCTGGATATACCTGTTCCGTGTAGGGTCTGCATCTCTCGAGGAAAGCATGGGGGTAGAGAAGCTTTGAGTGCCCACTTCCCCACCTCTCCATTCCACTTTCTTCCTCTAAAGTCAGAGGGAAAAAGAACAGCCTAAAGACGTAAGGTCCCAGCAAATGCTTTGTGAAAGAAACTACCTGTCAGCAGTCTTCCCAGCCTTGCCTAATTTCCAGGCAGCATTGCAGTGATGGGTTGTCATCATAGGGAGGGTGGAAGCAGACCTCTGAACTTTACTGTGCGGAGAGAAGGAGCTAGAGCCTTGAAATCAGAGAGATATGAGCTTAGATTCAGCCCTGCCAGCATCCAGTCTTGGGTGACCAGCTGTCCTGGTTTGCCAGCGAATGAGAATGCTCCAGGCACATGAGACTCCCAGTGCTAAAGCCTGGGCAGTCCCAGGCAAGGAGGGGTGAGCTGGCCACCCTCTTCAGCCCCCAGGTCTGACCCCTTCCCTCACCCCATCTGCAGTCGGCAGGTGCATCCTGTCTAGGGGGTATGAAACATCACTGTGTTCCTCCCTTTATTGTACTTGCTTGCGAGTTTCATTTTCTGCTTACTGCTTGCCTTCCTCACCAGGACAGGTGGCCTATGAAGGTGAAGGTCAGATCTTTCTAGCTGACTGCTGTGCTCCCAGCATCTAACACTGAGCCTGAAACGGAGGTGATCAGAGGGGACTGCTGAGGGAATGATGGGTAATAAAACTCTAGGAACCTCAGTTTCCTCCTCTGTAGTGGATAACCGCTCCTAGGGTTGTTTCTGAGAATAATAAGTGAACCCAGCAATAACCCTGGTACCCAGGACACCCCTAGGCCTTCCTTCCCAGTGGTCCATTATTCTCCCTCAGGTTGGAAAACCAGTTGATTCATCCTTCCCTGATGTTTATGTAGCCCACCATGTTTAGGCACCTGAGAGAATCAGGGTGCTATTCCTCTCCTGAAAGAGAAGTTGGGTTGTCTTTACTTATAAGATAGGAATCAAACCAAATTAGATTATTTTACCTCAGAAGCCAGTTTCAACTGATCCTTTTGAATGGTATAGTTCTATTATTATATATTACTTCAAACTTAATAGAAAAAAATTGATTAAAATATGTGCCCTGTTCATATCTAGCCTGGCTGAATGCCACAAGACACATTAATTGGAAATGAATTTCTACAAACCCAATCAAGCATCATGAAGATGAAAAATGGACCTTTTTTCCCCTCCATTCCTTCATTGATTTTTCATTTTCCCCACTCAGAGCTTCATTTAGCAATTTTTCAGTTTCGTTTTGTTGTGGCCTTAATTCATTCCCTTCACTCCCCCCCAAAATGAGATAATGCACCATTTTCCTTGTCCTTTTTAAACGGTTCTTTTATGTTGCATTAGTGTAGGGCAGATTCCGATCTTGTCATATTTCCCTGTGCTTTATTATTATTATTATTTTTTTTTTGGAAAACAGGGTAACTTTATTATTTTTTAAATTCTTACTGTGGTGGTTTTTATCAAGGAGAATGCACTTCAAAAATACAATAACTATGAAATTACAGTGTTACAAGACTTCTGAAATAGAATTAAGAGCAGCCGTAGCAACTATGAAAAACCTTTTCAGAGGAAGAGTATAGAGTGTCAATGATTCTCATTTTTCATGGGGGGGGGGTGGCAAATACATGGACATCAAGCAGGATTCCTATTTTGGTAAGGCTGAGGAGAACAATTATTTTCTAGATCACAGAGGGGAACACTGAGTTTGGTTGGAAAACAAGGACCTGTCAGGACAAGAGGAGGCAAAAGGACACTAAATCCAGAAGTGAGCTCTAGAAGATTCTTGGCTATCCAAATGATCCATGTTTGCCCTGGTCGGTTCACTGATCCACTGGGCCTCTAAGGGGGGCTGAAAATGATAATGGGAATCTTCAAACTATTTTCTTGTGAATTTTTCAGATACTCTCACAGCCGCTGAGAAGTCTACAGGGACTCATAATAAAGTATCTTACTGCTTTTACCTAGAATTCCTAACCCTGGTTGTCGCGTTTTGATGAGAGGCTTTAATTGGAAGTTAGTCATCTTTGGTATGTTTTTCAATGGGAAAATGATTTTTTTCTTCATAAATGTGGTTCAAAGCAGTCTTTTGAAATGAGGGTCCATGGGAAAGAGTAACAAATTGGAGTTGTTGGTGATAGAGGTTGGGAGCTTTATTTATTAACGTGTAGTCAAGTTTCACAATACACGCGCACGCACACACACAGCTCTCACACCCTGATTTTGAATAAATGTGCCTGTGGGCCTTAATTGGTTATTCCTAAAATTTGAATGAAAATGAAAGTAAACAAATTTCCAAGAAAACGACTGGTTAAAACTTAGTTTGGATTGAAAAAAAAAAAAAATCTAATTCCCTTTTCCTTGCCTGATGTTGATGTGATTCAGTGTGATCATCAGTTTTAACATACCTTTAGTATTGTGCTCCTTTTTGGTGTATGTTTACTGTTTCATTTAAGGCATTTTCCAGATACACCTATATTGTCATTTGCCAGCTGGTAAAACACAACACCCTACAACACAGTTTCTTGAAAAAACATACCAAGTGCTGCCTACTATTTAGTATGTATTTGCTGCTGCATTTCTTACATTCGTTAATTTCTCTTCGCATCCTCCGCCTCAATAGTGAGTTACGTTTCATGAGTTTTGCACAATCGGGTACTATTCACCTAATTCTAATTATAGGGCTGTAATGTATTCTGACATTAACACGAAATGACCTGTGACCTGCATGTCTGTCACTAACAAGAAAAACAAATCAGGAAGCTGAGAAGCCTGGCAACTTTCAGGGTTGCTCTGAATCCATAACAGGATCTTACTAAAATTTTCTACAGTTTCACTTCGTTGCGGCTGACACGCAAGCTGTTTTTGAAAGAAATCAGTAGGAGTCCTTTCACTACAGCAATCTGTTTCCAGAAGCAGGTTGTAAAAATGTGTGAATTGACAAGGGTGATTCCATCTTCTAAGAGAAACAGTTCTTTTATATAAGATCTTTGATAGAGTAAACACATCTTCCCTGTGGGTGTGCTGTCTAGTGCAAGAGAGATGTCGACAAAGGATGGTGGTAGTAGCAGTGAGGTGTCTTAACGGCTTGTTCAGAGGGCTGAGGTAGAACAGAAGAGGGAGACACGAAGCCGGCCTGGAAGACTTGGGAACTGCTGCTCTGGGAGGTGACTAGTGAGTATCTTGTGAAGCAGGAGATTTCTGGGTGGAGAGGGGGATCGAGGGTGGGAAGGCATGGTTGGTGGAAGCACCAGCCTGTGCAAAGGCCCAGAGGCAGGCCCACTGTATGTCCATGGAGTGCTGAGAGGATGGAGTGGCTTAAACGTAGGGTTCATCTGGGACAGGACAGGCATTGAAAGGACACTGGGGAGATACAGGGGGGACCATAGTAGAAGGGCCTCACATCCATGCTAGGGAGTTTGAATGTCAGAAGCTTGGGAGGGCTTTTAAGTAGGAGAGTGATACTATTCAGCATCTCTGGGCGGTTGGCCTAGAAGTCAGTGTTTTGTAAAAGCTCCCCCTAGGTGATTCCATCGTGCAGCCATGGCTTAACAGGGATTGCTTAGCTAAAATCACCCACGGAGGTATCTCAGTAGTGGCAAATGTGAAGAAAAGCCATTATCAGTTCTAAGAAAATAGAGGATACACCTTTCCCCCCAAACATACCACTTTAAACATCAGACTGGCTGTAGTCGTAAGAGACCTAGCATCCCATGTGATCATTAGGCTGCAAGACGTATATATTCAGCTTGAGTTACAAAGAAACATGCTTATCAAGACAAAAATAAGAAAAAAATTCTAATGTTAGTTAAGAGATTCCAGATTTTACCAGACAGGTTTCTTCTTTTGTTCTAGAAGGGGGTCTGCTATTTGATACTGAAACTTAACGGTTGTGACAAGATTACGTTCTTAAGTAAAATGGATGAGGTCTGGAAAGTAAGTGCTTCCAATTTCTCATTTCTTAATGTCTTGATTCGAGCCTGGTAGCTTGGTCATTTACCACCACCTGGTGACAGCTAGACCTAAACGCAGCTTCGTGAAGAATACATGAACCTCTTCAAGGTCAAATTTACAAACATGAATGTATCAAAAAGAGCAAAGGTTGCATGCCAGCTGCATGGTACCCTGCATTTTGGAGTAGCCCTGATGTGGGAGGTGCTCTTACGGATACATCCACTTTGGTTCATCAAGGACTTCAAGAATCTGTTCCAGACAGTTTTGCCCCAGAAGTCTAAGGGATGGATTGTTGAAAGATAGATGCATGGAGCCACTGATTCACTCATTCATTGTCTGGGAATATAAAGATGACCAAGGTCTTTACTGTCAAGAAGCTCACAGTCTAGGGAGGGAGAAGTACTAGTAATAATAACATAGCAGCTAAATTTTGAGAGTTTATCATGTGCTGGGTTCTATAGGAGACAGTGTTTGAAGGTGCTTTGATGTTGGCAGTCGTAAATAACACTGTTTTCCACACAAATGTGTCATTTAGAGATTGCGCCTCACAACAGATGTCTTCTAGGAGGACACTGGGGTGTGTGCAAGGGGCAGACCCCAGGGAGACTCAGTTGGGATTCAAGGTTGGCGCCCCGTGTAGGGTATGAGGGGCAAGGCATGCAGGTCTGCCAGCCTTGGTGTCCTTTTTTCTCTCATCTGAACAAGTCAACCCTGGTCACAGAACACACCATACAAGATGCCTCTGTAAGGAATGGTCAAGGATGAAAGTATTCACTTAACACAAGAGCACGATCGCTTCTGGAAGCTTCAGTTGCTGGGAAAGGCAAGTCCTGGCAGCAGAAGCTTCAGCACCCCCAAACCCTTCCCACAGTCCTTCTGTCTCTCCCAAAGGGGGTGCCTCTTTTGCTCCAGCATCAGCCCTCTGTCCTCTTAGAACACCCAGGATTTGCCTCCCTCAGCATCCTCCAGGTGATATCTCGGCCCCATAGCTCCTCCTTTCTTTAAATGACAATCCTGTCAATATTTTCCTGGGAACTCATCATCAGGGTGCCTTTCGATCCTAGCTTCCTCAGACTCACAAACTGCTCTGATTACTCCAGAGATAGTGAAACAAGTGTATTTGAAGTCCCTTTTTAGGTTATTTGATGAAATTTACCCCAACCTCCTTGGAACATTGTAGCTAATTTCACTACCCGTTTTGCCTTTTGTTTAAAGAACTAAAGTCCATTTTTAAAAAATCTTAATACTGTAGGAAGGAATGAAAAAGGAACACTATAAGGATGATTTTTGAAAACTCTTCCTATAAATATTGAAGGACATTTTAAGAAACAAAACTTTCTTTTTGCCTGTAATCCTACCCAAAGGTCAGAACTGTTTCATTTATCTGACTTCTGGCTTTTACCTTCAATCATTGTGAGGTTTTTTTTTTGTTTTTTTTTTTTTTAATCCCTTGAGGCTTTTCGTAAACACTTACATTTTGCAATATATTTGTTTGTAGCTTCTGTGTAATATATTCCATCAAAGTGAAATTCCATAATGTATTACCTAGTCCTTTAGTGCTAGGCATTAAAGCTATTTCCATTTTCTATTATAAATAATAGGACCAAGAAGATCTTTGTATATACAGCTTTTTTCCTATGTCTGAATGATATCCTTAGGATAAATTCCCAGGAGTGGGATTAGTGGGTCAAAGGGTATGAACAGCTTTATGGCTCTTAATATTTATTGCTAAATTGCCCAAAGGGTCATTCTAATTTACAATGCCACCTGCAACACATGAGAGAAGCTGTCTCTCCCAGCCCTTTCAGCACGGAGTTCTTCAGCCAGTGGTTTGGGGCAAATTTAATTGTTATTAAAGGGTAACTTGTTACTGTTTTTAATTGGTAGTTTCTTTAATTATTATCCACATTGGATGGTTTTTCTTAAATGTGTTTCTTATTATATTCTATTTAGTATGGCTTGCTTTTTATGTCAGAGGATTATATTTTTTGACACTAAGTGGAATTTAAAATATTTTATCGTGAAAATGTCAAATGCACTCAGGACAGAGAGACTAATCGATGAAACCTCCTAGGCTCATTACCAGATTCAACAAATAGCAAGGCTTGGCTCTGTTTGCTTTACTTGTCCCTTCTTTTTCTCTTTTTTTCCCTTTGCGTAGTTATTTTAAAGCAAATCCCAGATATTCTGCTTGTGTTTTTTATGCTGTTCATTATACATCTCTGAAACATAAGGCCTTTTTCTTATTTAATCATAATGCCACTGTCTCATCTAACAAAGTTAATGATAGTTCCTTGGTATCATTTAATACCTATCCTAAAATTTTCTGAAATGTCTTTAACATGTCCTTTTCACTGTTGCTTTGTGTCACTCAGTCTACAGAGAAGGTCCATTATGTTTGATGGTTGTGCTTCTAACGTCTTTTAATCTAGAGCATGCTTCTCCCCATCCGCTTTCCTCTCCCACCAAGTTTCCCCCACCCAGTGACATTGCAGGACCTGAGTCCGTTGTCCTATAAAAGTTCCCACATTATGGATTTGATTTTTTTTATTAGCTCCGGCAGCCTGGTGAGATTCGGTTTTAAGTTTTTTGTGGGGGTAAGCAAGAATACTTCATGGTGGCACTGCGCGATTTACTCCGTATCTCTTCTGCAGTCACCGTGGGGATTGTCCCACTTCGGGTGATGATGCTGAGGTGGATTGTGGATTCAGATGGCGACAGCCCAAGACACAGTTGTAAAGTTTCTCATTAGCTTTGCCCCTGACCCTTTCATCTATTAATGATGGTTGCTTGAGTTTCCTAGGGATTGCACAATGGTGATTTTCAAAATCTGTCACTTTCCCATTAACTGGAATTCTTCTGAAAAGTAAAACTTTTTCCCCTCGTAATCTAGGACTTTTTAGTAATCTCAAAGTGCGGTTTATCCAAGAAAGGCAGGATAAATGCCTTATTCTTCCTCTAAATTGCCAACTTTTTTTAAATGTTTATTTATTTATTTTTGGGAGAGAGAGTACAAGCAGGGGAGGGACACAGAAAGAGAGGGAGATAGAGACTCCAAAGCAGGCTCCATGCTGTCAGCATAGAGCCCGACCTAGAGCTTGAACTCATGTACCATGAGATCATGACCTGAACCAAAGTCACTCACTTAACCGCCTGAGCCACCCTGGCACCCCAGATTGTCAGCTTTCTAAGTAAGCAGTTGGTTCCCTTGTCACTCCCAGTGGTGTGCAATGAGTCACTGTTGCTGTTGGTTTTGTTTTTGAGGAGTCCTAAAGTACTCAGGGTCTTAAAAACATGTATATTTCATGTGTTTTACTCAATTACATTCATGATTCTTTTGACACTCACATTGTCCCATCCTTGGCCCAAGGGAGACCCTTAACATATTTTTTTTCAGGCATAACAAGGTGTCTTTGGTTCATCTAGTATATTTTTACGCCTTGAAACGAGCTGTTCCTCCAAGATGATTGGTGTTTTGTTGGTGAGGGATGGTATTTAGGTGCCACAATCTGGATGTATTCTGTGCTTGTTGTTATTATTTCTAAGTTTTCTCAGCAGGCAGAGTTAGGAAATGCATATTTAACAAAGGAAAATAAAATACATATTTTATGTATTTTACATAAAAAATTTTACATAAAAAAGAAAGTTTTGTTAAATTTGAAATGAAAATATCAGTATGAACTCATACTGATATTTTCATTTCAAATTTAACAAAACTTTCTTTTTCGTTCTTTGGTTTCACATTTGTTTCTCTCTCTTACACGAAAAACCTTGATTCCAAACATTACTGTATGACAGTATTTCAAACAGTTTCAAAACAACAGGACCAGTATTGTCAACAGTTTTCCTAGTGAATAAGAGACTTCTTTGCAGTTCTGTTGATGTTTAGAATACATTCTACTAAAAACAAAGTCACATTAGCTCGTTCTAACAACACTTGGGTTCTTTTCACCAGTTTGATATACAGTTAAGTTCCTTTATTTCAGTTTGTTTTCAAGTTATAGGATTTGCTTCTTTTTTCCTTTTTCGTTTCATTTTATTGTTTGAATCTGTAAAATGCGCTTTCAAAACTAAACGTAGGCAACAAGGTATTACCAAAAAAGTCTTTCTTCTGTCTGCTCTGAGTTCCTGCCTCTCCCTATTGGCAGCTCTTTCTTAATAATTATGGTTGGTTTTATCTTTGCAGAATTTTTTTTTGTAAATATATATGCATTCATATGGACTCACCTGTTTTATACTGAAGTTCACATACCATATGATCCTTACAACGCACCATATCTGGTCTAGATATCTTCATAGCCATCCATGTCATGATGAGCCATGGTTTATTTAACCAGCCACTTATTGATTAATGGAGTTCTGTTTTCTTTGTGTCTTTTAAAAACAAAAATCCTTTGTCCACGTCATTTTATATTTTGGCCAGTGTGTCTTTGGGGATCTCTTTCTGGAAATGGGATTGCTGGGCCGAAGGGCAATGTGATTATACTCCTGTTAGATTGACTTCTAACAGAGTTGCACTGAGAAGGATTATTTAAAAAGATCTTGCAAATGTACAAATTTGGTATCCGAGATTCTCGGAAAGTTAGCGTGTTCTTCAACAGCACAAGTTAGTTATTGCTCGAACCTGCACACTGTTCCCACTATTGCTTATGACATAGCCTGGTACACAGCACCCTGGTTTCTGCTTTTTTTTTTTTTAAGTTTATTTATTTACTTAGAGAGAGAGAGTGAGCGCAAGCAGGGCAGGAGCACAGAGAAGGAGAGAGAATTCCAAGCAGGCTCTGCTCCATCAGCGCACAGCCGATGCAGGGCTCAGAATCACTCAAGTGTGAGATCGTAACCTGAGTCGAGATAGAGAGTTGGGCGCTTAACTGTGCCACCCGTCGCACCCTGGTTCCTGCTTTTAGGGCATCCATGGTTTGTCTCTGGAACATGACACGAGTGAAAAGCAAAGTTAGAGTAGCTGAAGATTGTGTTGTAAAAACAAAGGTGAAAGCCCAGCTCAAGTCTCTCTGTTTAGGAAGCCTTCCCCGCTTATCGCAGGCCATGTGGGTGATTGATCCTGTCAATTCCATTTGTACTTTTAGGGACAGTGACCCTTATTCCAGGCCGCAACTTTTGACCCCTGGTTGAACAGATACGAATGTACTAACAGGAATAACAGGGTGAATGTTTGAAATGTGGGCCGCCTCACAAATTTAAGCTGAATAATTATTTTCTGTAGAGCTGTGTTTGCATTCCCCAAAGCATGTTCTCTGGAACATACAGGGGACGTTAGTAAGGGCGACCCAGCAAAATCAGTGTGGAAATGACAGGTTAAACAGAGCCAGTGAGATGTGACTCCAAAATCTTGTGCTGTCCCACGCTTACATGGCCACAGAGCCCTTTTTTTCCAGGGAGCATCTCGTGTTCATAGTGTTCTATGAAACACAAGGAACCAACATGTGGCTTCTGTTTAAAAGAAAACCAAAGGGGTCCCTTCTAGTTGATTAACTCGTGTTTGTACAATTCTGCATTTTTTTATTAACAGTTTTTAATTTGTTTCTTTCTAGATTGAATCATTAAAGAAAAAGGTGCAGCAGAAACAGCTCTTAATACTGCAGCTTTTAGAAAAGATATCTTTCTTGGAAGGAGAGGTAAGAAACTGTGTTTCTTTAAGCTGGTGTCTTCCCTACCATTATATTTTATGTTGCTGAGCCTACCACCGACACTTAATTAAAAATATGGCTATTTCCTGGCCTTATAAAATTGATTGAAGGTTAACTGCCAACACTGAAAATGAGGTTCTGACAGCTAGTTTTTCTTTACCACCTGACTCTCCTCATTCCTGATTGCTGTGCTCACCCTTGCTTTTTGGCTCTCATTTTTCTTGTTCAAGAATTTTCTTAGCAAGTCGGATAAGCTGTTGAACAACACTGATAATTTCCCACATTTATGTAGTGCTTCATACTTTTGTGAAATATTTTTCATGCACATTCCTCACATGGTTCTCTCAGCAACTCTAGGAAAGGCAAGACAAGGATCATTATCTTTATATTAACAAATGTTTTAAAAGGAGGCAGGTGGCTTTGCTCAAGATCACCCAGCTTAGTTAATGACAGAGCCAGGCTGAGAGAAGGGTTCCTAACCAGTGCTCTGCTGTGACATTGAGTCAGCAGGTTTAGAGGTGACTTAATTTCACCTGAAACTTTCAAGATATTTAGTCTTCCTGATGAAAAAGTTACTTTGGAGATTTGGTGTAGGTTCCAGAAAAGGAAATTATGGATTTGGAAGAACCTGAAGAGCTTAGGCATTAATAGAAGGAGAAGCCAAAATCTATTTGCTCTGAATGCTCTTTATTAACAACTTGGCACTGAGCCTCTTCCTTCTGAGCCTCATGAATCTCTCCTTGTCTCTGCTCAACATAGTTCTTCCCCAGAGGGAGACAGCCCTGGAGAGAATGATGAAGTGAGGAAACAGGAAAGAAACGACATTTGTTAAGCACCTGGTATCGTTGGATGTTGTTAATTGCTTTCCACATCCTTTGTAGAACATAAGAGGTTAAGAGCAGAATAGGACTTGCCCAAGTTGGAACCCTAGATCTGCCTCTTACGAGCTGGGCGACGCTGGGGGAGTTTCTTATAACTAGAACAGGAGGATGGTAATTGCACCTACATGTGTGTGACTGTGCAGTAAGGATGCATAGAAAATGCCTGACATGTTTATTAAGAGGGATGGCTTATGAATTAGATTATATTTCTCCCATTTTATAGATGGGGAAACTGAGGTTCAGGGGCATTAAGGAACCTGTCCAAGGTGATAATAGAAATGGGTAAGACTGAATTCAAAGCCTGGGCTCTTAACTGCCGTGTTTGTAGGAGGGACAAACTGTTTTCATTTATTCTGTTTCTGGGAGCTCCCTATAAAAGTCAGGACCAGAAGTCCCTCATGGCCGACAGGGACCTGGTAGCAGATTCAAGCCCAAGGAGTCTCAGTGTCCTGACAGCTGAGTAAATGGGTTTTTGCCCCGTCCCTCTCCTGCCTTCCCCTCCACAGTCCCTAGGTCCAGCTCCAGCCTTACAGATGGCCATTTCTGAGATTGCCCTGTGAAGTCACCGTTCCCTGTGGGAAGAATCACACCTTCCCCAGTGAGATCAGAGAGTGAGGGCCCTGGTGCAAGCCCATGGGTCCAGAGAGAGGGAGGCTCCAGCAGAGCGGAAGGAGAAGCTGACAGGAGGCACAGCAGGTCACCCAAGTAGTGCCCACCAACCCTCCCCTCCCCCCGACTGTGCCACTCAAGCCAGCTCTACTAGTAGATGACGAAATATATGAGGGGATGTTATGCAGAGAGAACAGCCTAACGCACGTGTATGCTTTAATGCTTCATTTCTTTTTTCTTTTTTTAATTTTTTTTTAAATGTTCATTTATTTTTGAGAGAGGCAGGGACAGAGACAGAGTGTGAGCAGGGGAGGGGCAGAGAGAGAGTGGGGGGTCACAGAATTGGGAGCAGGCTCCAGGCTCTGAGCCGTCAGCACAGAGCCCGATATGGGGTTCGAACTCACGAACTGTGAGATCATGACCTGAGCTGAAGTCGGAGGCTTAACCGACTGAGCCTCCCAGGTGCCCCTGATGCTTCATTTCTTAAACTCCTTTCTTGTCCAGACTCTGAGATGTAGATATTAGTCCACATAGTTTATTTGGTAGGTGATCCCAGGAAGCCCCAGTAGAGGAGGGGGAAGTTGAGTCAGGGAAAGGCCGAAAGCCGATAACGGGTGCCTTGCTGAGGACATTGCCACCGTGGGCACCTGCAGCTCACTTTCCTTGGGGGTCTCTAGGAGGTGCTGTGCAGGGCTCTGAGTTATCCTTGCCAAAAGGTCAGAAACCTGGGCATTTCACCACTAACTCCCATCCGCCACTGGTTGAGGCCTGCTCCTAGGGGAGCAAGGGGAGCAATTGTGGTCTGTCTCGGCACAGCCACCTAGACTCCGGTGGTTAGAGGAAGCCCCCAGGAAAAGTCACAAGTGCCTGTCAGGAAATGGATATGAGCGGGACCAGCAGTGTCTGCTGTGTATATCCAATAAGCAAGACTTTGAGAGCCCGTTTTCCTTGAGAATTTAAACTGATGGTAAATTTGTTTGACTCAATTCCCATAAACTATTTAAAATCCACTACAAATGTAGTATGGCTAATTCCTCTTGATTACTTCCTATATCCACTTAAACAGCAGGTAACACACACACACACACACACACACACACACACACACTAAGTTACACAATGATAAGATTTAATAATACATTTATACTTGAACTTTTTCTGTAATATATAAATATCTTGGACTTAATTTATTTCTTCATTGTTTGTTTTATATATCTTGCCAGGGCTATTGTTTTAGTTATTTCAGTGTTTTCTTAGAGCTAACATTGTAACACTTTCCAGACAGGTGCAGGGCTCTTTCAGATCAGAAGGAGACAGAATAGCTTTTCTGAGTAGCTCTAAGGTTAAAGGGTACAGATTCTGGGGTGAGCACACAGGGTGAGGTGACTTCAAGGTGATTCAGAGTCAGGACCCCTTATCATCATGATGTATGGACCTAGTTTTTAGAACTATTAAAAATTTACGTGTTCCTTGTTGGTATTTTACCATACTTTGTTGGGCCAGGTAGAGGTTTCACCTCCTAGAAGATGAGAGATTTGAATTGAGAACTTGGTTTCCTCTTTAGGTTGTTTGACTAGTTTATCCTGTTACAAACACACTGTTGTCTTTGGGCTCCTTGCTAATTGTGTATGACCACTAATGGCACTGATCTCTGCCCCTCTTTCCACCTGGTTGTTGTATGATTACCAATGCCAAGCAGTCCTTCCGTGGGCCCTAAGGTCCTGGGATGACCCAACTTAACAGCTTTTGTTATTAAAAAAATTTTTTTTTAAATATTTGTTTATTTTTGAGAGAGACAGAGCATGAGCAGGCGAGGGGCAAAGAGAGAGAGAGAGAGGGAGACACAGAATCTGAAGCAGGTACCAGGCTCTGAGCTGTCAGCACAGAGCCCGATGCGGGGCTTGAACCCCCAAACCTCGAGGTCATGACCTGAGATGAAGTCGGACGCTTAACCGAGTCAGCCAAGCACCCCCAGTTTCTTTTGTTACTATTTGACCTGATACAGAATTTTTATAAACAAACATTTAATACTCTATAAAAGAAACTACATCGCCTTATATGTTAATGCTTTCTAGTTTTAAAATCATAGCTTATAACATAGCTTATCTTAGTCACCTTTCTTTTTTATTAAAACAATCTTTGTGTACACTTGATAATAATTTTTCCTTTGAAAGTGTTGTGAACGCAAGGCATTTCTAAGACTCAATGTTTCCATAATAATAATTTCCTTCTCCTTGGCCTTTTTTGATGCCCGAATTGTCACAACTCAGCTAGGGCGAGTTCTCTTACATTAACTTCTTTGCCCATGTAGCAGGGTTCTTGATGCTTTTGGGTTCATTATTGCTGTCCTCGTTTTTGTCCTGTTTCACAATATGGCACTGGCTTGTCTCCGAGGAGTCCTGGTTCATTTTAGTGGAGAACTATACTGAAAACTACTCGGGCATGACAACTGGTCATGGCTAAAGCTCTGTGCCTAGTGTTAGGTCAGTTTTAGTAATGACAGAACTGGGGGGAAATGTGTCTTTTTAAGATGATGAAGTCCCACCAACATTTCCAAATTTGTCTAATTATATTGCTTTACAATGCAGGGTTCTGTTGGCCACTAAGAATTTCTATGATGTTCACCTGTTCTAACACCAGTAATTTTTATATCACGCTTTCCATCCCTCTGCTTTAAACCATAATGATACCAAAGGTGGTGTTTCAGAGACCTTTGAAAAGTTTTGACAGACAAATCTGATAACCTCTTGTATTCCATCTTATTAATAAAGTAGCTACCTTTTATTAAGGGCCTAAACTCAGACTCTGAAGCTAAGCTGCCTGAGTTCAAATCTCCACTCTGCCACTTACCTAGTCATGTAATCTTGGGTGAGTTACTTAACTGTTCTGGGCCTTGGTTTGCTCATCTGTAAAACAGAGTCTTCTCTTTACCTTGGTATCTTCTCCATAGAGTTGTTACGAGGATTAAAGGGTAATACGAAGTGATTAGAAAAGTACATGGCTCATAGTAAATGCCATATGTGTTTACTATTTCTCCAGCTGTATGGGTCCCAGGGTCTCCTTTCATTTTATGTATTTCCTTCTCCTCCTCCCTGCCTTCTTTTTAAATATTTTTTTTCTTTTTTAAAAATTTTGAGAAAGTGTGAATGGGGGAGGGGGAGAGAGAGGAGTGAGAGGGAGAGAGAGAATCCCAAGCAGGCTCTGCTCTATCAGCACAGAGACCCACATGGGGCTCAAACCCACAAATTCATGACATCATGACCTGAGCGGAAGTTGCATGCTTAACCAACTGAGCCACCCAGGGGCCACACCTTTTTTTTTTTTTTTTTTTAAATAGAGAATGTGGATCATTTTGGTCTCTGAATTCATCATTCGTACTTACTAATGCTTACACTCATTAGATTTTGAACCCCCACCCCCCACCAGATCCCTAAAAGTTTGTTCCATTAACCAATTCAAAATCTCCCCGGTACAAAAATATGTCCATTCGTTTTCCCTTTTCTTTTTTTCCAAGCAATTTTTTTTTATGTGCCTGCCTCTTGAAGGACTATCCCATCCCCGATTTCCGATATAGAAAATGTTATTAAAATAAAATTATAAGCATATGCCTCCATAAGGTCGATAAGCTTTCTGAAACTGAACAGATTCCATTCCATTCTTCTCTGCTGCAAATCCTGAACCTACAGTTAAATTCAAAGGTAAGAGGAAAGGAGTCAAATGAGTTGGTTTTGTCCACCCTGCATTTAATGTGTGTTGTATGGTACATAAACCTCTCAATGTGTCTGTTGTGCATTCCTGGGACTATTAGTAATTTTCCAGTGTAGTAGTGGGGCGGCAGCACCAGGCACCGGGGCTCCGCGTCCGCATTTTATTGGACACGCGTTCCTGTTTAGTGCGTGTGCTACACCTCCAGCCGTTCCCTCCCCTGGGCCCGAGGGAGTCGGGGGGAGGAGGTGGCTGCCATACGCTTGTGACCTAATTGCCAAAAAATGCCACAAGGTGCTGCACCAGGTCCTTCCTTCCTGGAAGGCACGGCGCCTCTGAGCTGCATTTCCCATCTGAACACAAGGGGGTGGTATTTGAAAGGACAACCCTGGGACCTGGAGGCCCAGCCTGAGAAGCATTCACTTGAGTTAGAGTCTGTGGGACTGAGAGCAGAGGCATTGTTTGCCTGTACGAGTCCTGGCAGTTTTCTGTTTTAAGTATTTCTTAATCTGTCCCTCCTTCTCTAACTTCCTCCTACTGACCCTGTTGAGGCTCCCACCTTCTCTTTTTTTTTTTTCTTGTGTGTTCACTTACTTGAACAAACCGCATCTATGTAAAGTGTATGGTGACAGATGGGAACTAGGCTACTTGTGGTGGTCACTTCACAATATATTCAATAGTGAATCATGGGGTGCCTGGGTAGCTCAGTTGGTTAGATCATGAGCTCTCAGTTTGTGGGTTCGAGCCCTGCATTGGGTTCTGCGCTGACAGCTCAGAGCCTGGAGCCTGCTTTGGATTCTGAGTCTCCCTCTCCTCTGCCCTTGCCCCACTTGCTCCCTGTCTCTCTCCTTCTCTCAAAAATAAACATTAAAAAAAATAGTGAATCGTTGTATACCTGAAACCACTATAATGTGATGTAATACCTAACAAAAATTAACAGGTATAATTCAGTGACTTTTGACAGCTGTATGTACCTGTGGAACCCCCACTACAATCTAGATACAAAACATTTCCATCACTTCCCAGAGTCCCTGGGTCCTTTTGTGGTCCCTCTCTCCATTCATTACCCCCTACCCCCTGTAGGCAGCCAGTGATGGTTTTTTTTTGTGTGTGTGTGGGAGGGTCACTTTATCACTTTGTGTCACTGTGGACTTGTCTGCATTTTCTGTAAGAGAAATCATGCAGTACGGACTCTTCTGTGTCCAGCATCTCTCTCTCGGCATGATGATTTTCGCTGTACCCATGTTGCATGCACCCGTTTTTACTGCAAAGTGGCATTCCCTTGTATTTATCTGCTCATTTGCTGATGCACATTGGAGTTTCCAGTTGGGGGCTCTTGTGAATGAAGCTGTGATGAGTATTACTGTACAAGTCATGATGTGGATATACGTCTTCACTCCTCTTGGGTAAAGTCCTAATAGTGGAATAGTGATGGAATGTATGGTAGACGCAGGTTTAAAAAGAAAACTGTGTGCTTTTTGTGTCCTCAGAAATCTTTGCCTACTACAAGCTCACAGAGATTTTCTCCTGGGATTTTCCCTAAACATTTTATAGTTTTTGCTTTTTAATTTATACCTGTAATCCACTTGAATTTTTGTGTTTGGTGTGAAGGAATAGTATATATACGTATTTTCCCCACGTAGATACCCAGTTACTTCCTTTGAGCATCCCTTTCATTCCTGTTATTGATAATTTGTATGCCACCCTCCCCTACTCTCTCTCTTCTTTGATCAGTCTAGCCTAGGGGGTTCTCAATTTTCTTGACGTTTTCAAAAATTAGAACAGCTTTTGGCTTTGTTGATATTCTCTGTTGTCTATTTTCCATCATATTGAGTTTTGCTCTGATATTATTTCCTTCTAATTATTTTGGTGTTACTTTGCTCTTTCTCTAGCTCCTTTGGTGGACATTAGGTCACTGATTTTAGAGCTTTCTTGTTTTTTTAAAGGTTTTATTTTTATTTTTATTTATTTTGAGAGAGAGAGCATGAGCAGGGGAGGGGCAGAGAGAGGGAAAGAGAATCCCAAGCAGGCTCCGTGCTATCAGTGCAGAGCCTGATTCAGGGTTGGAACTCATGAACCGTGAGATCCAATGACCTGAGCCAAGGTCAGATGCTTAACTGACTGAGCCACCCAGGCACCCCCAAACTTTCTTCTTTTTTAATATCAGCAACTATCAATGTCCCCGCATGCTCTCTTCAGTAGCACCCCTCAACTTTGCTGTTGTATTTTCATTATCATCCAGTTTGAAATATTTCCTAATTTCCTTTGGGATTCTTCTTTGACCTGTAGGTTACTTGGAAGTGTGTGGTTTAAACTCCAAATATTTCAGGGTTTCTTAGATATTGTATTGTTTTTTATTTCTAATTTGTGTTATAGTCAGCAAACATACTTTGTATGGTCTTACCTATTTTAAATGTATTGAGTCTTGTTTTATGGCTCAGCATATGATTTCTCTTGGTTTGTGTAAAAAAATAGGTATTCTATTTTTGTGTTCCATAAATATCAATTAGATTTAGGTTGTTGATACTATTGTTTATGTTCTGATTTTTGTGTAATTGTTGTATCAGTTGCTGACAGAAGGGTGTTAAAATCCATCACTATGGTTTTAGACCAGCTCTTTAATTTTGTTATTTTTTTTACTTCATATATTTTGAAGCTCTCTCATTAGACACACATTTTTTTATTCTTGGTGATGAATTGACCTTTTCATTATCATAAAATGTTTGCCACTGCTTTGTTCATACTGTGTGTCTTATAGCCTGTTTTCCCCGGTATTAATATAGCTATTCCTGACCTCTTAAGTTTACTGTTGGCCTTGTGTGTCTTTCTCCATTCATTTAGTTTTAACTGATCCATGTCTTTGTCTTTAGTGCAGATCTCTTGTAGACAGCACATAAATACTGCTTTTGTATATATTGTGATAGTCTCTGTCTTTTACTGGACTATATAGTTCATTGGCATTTGATAATATGATTGGATTTAGGTCTATCATTTTATTGTTTTTGTTTATTCCCTCTAGTTTGTTCTTCTTATTTTTTTTTTTTTTTTGCTTATTTGTTTTGTTCCCCCTTTGATGATTTCAATATTTAGAATTTCATTTTACTGTATCAGTTGGCATTTTGCTCTCTTTTCTCCAGTATATTAGTGGTTGCTCTGGGTATCACAATATACATCATTAACTGTTCACAATCCACTCAGAGGTAATACTGTACTACTTCATGTGGAATGTAGAAATCTTGCGATGATATAGGTCCATTCCCCCTCCCCCTTCTGTTATTATTATAGGTATTCCATCTGCACACATTACAAACCCAAATACACTCATTGCAATTTTTGCTTTAATAGTCTATAATATATACAATATGTACAAGTAACATATATAATGGATAATCTAATGGTATTTTAGAGAAATTAAGAGAAAATCGTCTTTTATATTTACTCATATAGTATCTATTTCTGATGTTCTTCATTCCTGAAGATCTGTCTCTCTCTGGTATCATCTCCCTTCAGCCTGGAGACCTTTTATTTAGCATTTTGTGTAATGCAGCTCATATAGGGAAAAATTCACTTAGTTTTCCTTTTTCTGACAGTAAGCTCTTTGACTTTCATTATTGAATTATAGAGTGTTCCGGGATGACAGTTTCTTTTAGCGCTGTCTTCTGGCTTCCATCGTTTTTGATGAGATATCCATGGTAATTCAAATTATTGTTTCCCTATATGTAACAGGATTGCTTTCAAGATTTTTTCCTTATTGGTGGTTTTCACTAGTTTGACTAGGATATACCAATGTGTATTTCTCTCTGAATTTATTGTTTGGGATTTGCTGAGATTCTTGAATTTGTAAATTTATGTCTTTCACCAAATTTTGGAAATTTTGAGCCATTACTTCTTTATTTTTCCTGCTCTAGTTTCTTTATCCTTCCTTCTGTGATTCCAGTTAGGCATTAGAAATTGTACCATAGTTCCAGGAAGCTCCATTTATTATCTTCAATCTATCTTATTCTTATTGAATGATTTGTTAATGTGTCTTCAAGTTCACTGACTCCATCATCTCCATTCTTTTCTTCAGTCTAGTGATTTTCTATTTCTTTGATTTTTTATTACATCAATTAGAAGCATATTTTCTTCGACCTCATTGTGCTCAATAGTTATAATAGCTGTTTTAAAATCCTTGTCTGAAAATTTCAACATCCAAGTCATCTCTGGACTGGCATCTTTTGGTTCTCCTTTTTCCTGGGAATGGTCACATTTTCCTGACTCTTCGCATGCCGAGTAATTTTGGATTATAACCTGGACTTTGTAAAGGTTTTGTTATCGAGACTTTGGACTCTGTTTTATTGTTCTGAGCAGCACTAAGGTTTTTGTTTTAGGTAATGAATTTGGTTAGACCCAACTCTACCCTGCCATGCTGTGATGGCTCATATCTCAGTTCCGTTCTTTAAGCCTTGGCTGTAAACCTCTTTGAGTTTGCCCCATACATGCATGGTTCAGGGGTTTGCCGGAGACCTGAGCTGAGTCTATACACAGAATTTAGAGTTTCTGCCTTCATGGACTCCCCTTTGGGTTTCCCCTTTACTCTTGGCAGTCCTGGTTATGCTGGACTCCTTCTGTTTTTTTTGTTTGTTTGTTTCTACCAGAAAGATGATCTTTCTGTTGAATTTTTAAAGTGTCTGTGTGGTCTCCATGACAGTACTGCTCCTGGGCAAAGCTGCAAACAAAAACAAACAAATGAGTCAAACAAATGAGTTCTAAGCCTATCACTCCCCTCTATAGCCCGCCTGTCTTTGCTCTCCAAAGACCTTAATAGATGCTTTTTTGTCTTCTGTCCAGAGTTGATTGATAGCTAATTTTTGCAGGACCAACCATTGGTTGAGTGCTCGCTGCTCAGTGTTATAAATGCAGCTCTCATTCTCTGAACTAGGAAATTACAGTGGCCTCCTTGACTAATCTTCCTACCTACAGTTTTATTTCCTTCCAGTACAACTTTCACTTGGAGGGCCAGTGGTTGAAATAAAATCTAGGGCTGACTCTGGGCTTATAGAATTGGGTATAAAGTCCTTGTAAAGGTGCATGTAGCCCTTCACAAGCAACTCTTGTTACCTGCATACTTCACTAAGGTGCTTGTTCTTAGCCTGGTATGTTCCCCAATTCTGGACCACTCATCCCTTTGTATCTCTTATGGACAGTTCAATCCTTTTCCACATCTTGCACTCAACATATTCTCCAAGTCCCCCCTTATAGTCTGTGGATCCCTCTGGCATTGGACTAATGATTTTGTTATTTTCTCTTTGGTAGTCTGTATCCTCATAAGACTGAAATCAAGGGTTGCAACTCATGCCCTATTTCTTTAGCTGCTAACTAGCTCCCCTAACTTTACACAAGACATGATACATAGTAGATAACTCATATATATATATTTGGCATTAAATTTTAAGAGTACAGGGTTTTCATATCAGCCTTCAGCAGGTATCTGATGTGCACACAGAGTCCTTCTGAAATAGAACAAAGGATTTGTGTCTACCAGTCTGCTATGCACTGTATTCAATGTACCAATAAGGGTACTGTCTTTTATGCCTCCTAACTATGGGTAGTCAACTCAGAATTATGTGAAATCGTCATTATTACTCTATTCTGAGAAAAGAGACAAGGCAGTGGGATTTCTGGAGCTTGTTAATGGGCAAGCCTCTTCTGCCTTGGTCTTTCCTAATGAATGGGAGAGTCCAAATATTGCTGGGGAAGCCGTGTGTGTGTGTGTGTGTGTGTATATGTTGTACCTCAGGCAGTAAGCCAGCAGCAACATTTTTCTATCCTGAGCATTAAGTGATAGGTTTGGAGCCCATCCAGCTGTCGTGGCTTGTCAGCTGCTAGCGAATCTGGAATGCATTCTCCCCCTGTACACCATTTCCCACTTTTGTGCAAGGATCCATAGACTAGCAGAGCATGGGTTTGTACCGGAGCGGCTGCTTTGCTCCTCGGAATCAGCCATGTGGAGCAGAAGCTCCTGAGCTGTACCCCACTTTCTTTTGAAACAAATGAGCTTCTATTTCAAAGGATTTTTCAACTTTCATGTGTTAATCTAGTGTCTTACCGTAGTGCTTTAGCTTCAGGTCCAATTTAAAACAAAAAAAGACAAGAAAAAAATTTTTTTTTCTAATTATGCAAATAACATGCTACTTGTAAAAGTATTTATACATTTATTTATTCCATAAATATTTATTTTGTATTTCTGACATGCCATGTTCTGAGGATATAGATAAGTAGATACGGTATTGCCTAGTGAAAATTTAGTCTAACAGTTGTTGGCAAGGATGTGGAGAAAGGGGAATGCAAACTCATGCAGCCACTGTGGAAAACGGTGTGGAGGGTCCTCAAAAAATTAAAAAATAGGACTACCCTACCATCCAGCAATTGCATTATTAGGTATTTTCCCAAAGAATACAAAAATACTAATTCAAGGGGATACATGCACCCCTATGTTTACTGCAGCATTATCTACAACAGCCAACTTATGGAAGCAGCCCAGGTGTCCATTGATAAATGGATAAAGATGTGGTCTGTGTATACTTATATATCTGTGTGTTATATATATGTGTATATACATATAAGTATTTTATATAAATGTGAGTGCATATTATTCACTCACATGCACACACAATGAAATAGTATTCAGCCATAAAAAGAGTGACATCTTGCCATTTGCAACAACATGGATGGACCTAGAGAGTCTAATGCTAAGTGAAATACATCAGAGAGACAAATACCATATGATTTCACTCCTATTTGGATTTTAAGAAACAACACAAATGAACAAAGGAAAAAAGAGAGAAACCAAAGAACAAACTTAACTATAGAGAACTGATGGTTACTAGAGATGAGGTGGCTGGGAGGATGGTTGCATAAGGTGATGGGGATGAAAAACTATGCTTCTCATGATGAAAAAAAAATAATGAAAAAGAATTAAACTAGTAATGTACAAAAAAAAAAATTTAGCCTTACAGAGAAATATACAGAAGAACTTAAAAAAAAAAAAAAAAAATTGAAAGCTCTCAATGCACAGAGATAATCGTGTTAACCCCGGTCTGGAATTTGCATGTTTGCACTTTAGGTGTCAGGCACCGTCACTTCTACTCTCATTCCAATATCCTCAACCCTCCTGCTCCTTTGTCCTTCATTTCCCCCATGGGGCAAATTTCCAATTCCTGAGCATCTAATCATCAACCTAGGTAATGTCTGGCTCTGGCCTGAAGAAAAACTATTTAGAATGCTAATTTTAATCCCAAGGAGCTTGTTCTACTTTATATGTTTGAGATTCTGAATTTTCCAAACCTAAGAAATACTAATTATTAAGTTATGGAGGTATTTCCCACTAAATTAAATTAATAGACTTACTCATTTTATAGTTTAATAAGGGAGTATTAAAACATGAGCTGTACCTTATTTATAATTGCAAGGCAAGTGGTAAATATCTAAGTGCCATCAATAAGAGACTAGTTAAATAAATAATGTACATCCATACAATGGAATGCTCTGAACCCATTAAAATATCTTGCTGACATAAAAAGAAAACTAATAAACATGGCAAGATAGTCACAACAAATTGCTGAGTGAAAAAGACCCCAAATTTAGCACAGAATAGGGTATTTCGTTTGTTTCCATTTATGCAGAATTGGATCCATATGTATGTACATGCACAGAAAACTATCCGTAAGGATGTGTTTCTTTAATTCCTACTGTGTGAGAGGTGCTTGAAAAATACATTATGACATGTCCATGTCACAGGGGGAAATCGGGTAATACATGGCATGTTTGTGGGGGACAGATTTGCTTTACTAAAAGTACTTTTTTCCTCCTCTCTAGAATAATGAACTACAAAGCAGGTTGGACTATTTAACAGAAACCCAGCCCAAGCCTGAGGTGGAAACCAGAGAGATTGGAGTAGGCTGTGATCTTCTACCCAGGTATTTAGGAATTTCCTATTTTTCTGACTCAGATTCCTCTTTGACTTAGGAAAATACTTTACGGGGCTGTTATTACCAGAATTGCATTCTTTCTATCAAAAATATTTCTGCAACAGTAAATGATCGCTGCTGAGAAGTCTGGCTGGTTTCTGAGGGAGCAGGCGCATTGTGCAGGGCTGAGGGGATAGTGAAGAGAGGCCTGGAGAAGCCACGTCAGAGAAAGATTGGCCCTGTCGTAAGTGCACGCATTTGTTTATCCATTCATTCATTCACTCAGCAAACATCAGTTGAGTACCTTCTTTGTGCCAGAGGCATAGGGAGAGGAATGAGATTTGGTTCCTGCCCCACATGCGGTCTGGGGAGACACATATGGAGGCAGACACTTAGGACAGTGCCAGAGGGGCCTGCGAGGGGCTTTGGTAACACAGAGGAGAAGTTCTAAGTCTTGAACAAATGCACCTGGTCCCCAGGGCAGTAACACTGTATTGTCAAGCACTGGCGCAAATAAACGGATCTGTTTCAGTCATGACAGACAAACAAGAACGACCGCCTTGTTTGTTAAGTTGCACTTCTGAGCTCGAGGACTGACCTGTTTGTTCTTAAGCTGCTCCACACACCCATGCCTGGGTCTCTCCCTAGTAAGAGGAGAGTCTGTGACCTAGTAACTAACCCATCATCTCTAGGAGCTCAAATCTGTGCTTGGCCCAAAGAGGACATAAAACAAGTTTATAAGCATGTGGCTTGTGACTTAGGTAGCCAAAATCACAAAGTACCTCATATACTGTTTGTGGGAGGGTGTATTTGTGTGTGTTGCATTAGACATTAGCAAGCCAGGAGAATGTAGAATCCTGGAACCTTGAATGGTTACATCTGGTGGGAAACGGCCGTGAGCCGATCACCAAGCTGGGATGTAGAATACCTGGGTCTAGTCCCCCTAGCTAGCGGCGGATACATTCAGGCTGGACTCTCTTTGCTGGGGCCTCAGTTTCCCATTCAGTAAAGTCAGTGGTTTGAGTAGGTGACTGCTCAGATTTAACCAGCACAAGCAGGGAGAAGGGTATGTAAGGAGACTCGAGGTCTCATCAATGTGGGGGACGAAGTACCGGATAAAAATAAAGCCAAAAAGAATGATCATGTCCAGGGCCTCCTTGTGAAATATAAAGTTTGATCATTTCTGTCCTTTTTTTGTTTTTCAAGAATCAAGTGGTTTAGTCCACTTTAATTGCCCACATAATAAATCTTGTTTGGCTAAGACGTGTATAAAACTATGTCTGAAACCAATAAATTGTTTGTTTTCCAATTCCCACATTTTGGCTTAAAACAAGGTTTTCAATTTGTATGCCGAAGGATAGCCTGCAGCAAACTTTTATGGCTAAGTTATGAAACCACAAAGCGGTTTTCATAATGGAAGTGCTGACAGACCCTTAACTTATGGCCATAGTGGACTTGGAAGCCACTTCAGTATCTAAAAGCAGCTTTTCCATAAACGGAACATTTGGTTTCCCCCAGGATCCATCTTAGCACTTTAACTGCGTAGGTCAATCAGCAGAGGAAATGAAAACTACGTATCCGCATTTCCGGAAAGGCAGAGTAAGATTTCATTCGCTTCCTCACAGATATTTATTAAGTGCCTACTATGTGAAAGGTGCCACGCGGGCCTGAGTGGTGAGGAGCTCGGGGTCTTTAGAGAGAATTCAGAGTAGCAGTTTCCCACCTGTGCTTGGTGCTGCTGGGCTCTGTGCTGGGGCTCAGGGTCAGGCCTCCGGATGCCTCGGGGTGAGAAGGTGAGCAAGGAGCTGGCCTGTGGGGACCCTCCCCCTCCTGGAAAACACAACAAAACCAAACCTGAGAAACTCAGCTTTTAGTATGTTTTGTGTGTTGGATTCCAAGTGAGATTTTGTTTGAATAAAGAGTTCTATGGTCAAAAACAAATTAGAACCCCTGGTCTAGTTTATTATTTTTTGTAATGTCTATTTTTGAGGGGAGGGGGTAAGGCCAGTGAGAGAGGGGATCTGAAGCAGACTCTGTGCTGACAGTGGAGAGCCCAACGCGGGGCTGGAACTCGAACCGTGAGATCGTGACCTGAGCCAAAACCGAAGTCGGATACTTAAGCAACATAGCCACCCAGGAGCTCCTCCAACGCCCACCCCAAGTCTAGTTTAATTCCCATGTTTGAAAAATACCAAAATCAAGGCCCAGAGAGAAGTGATTTACTGGAAACCACACAGCCAGGATTAAAACCAGGTCTTCAAAGTCCTGGTGTGGTACATGTGTGATTTAAAAAAGAATAAATAGAGGGCTCCTGGATGGCTCAGTCAGTTAAATGTCCAACTCTTGTTTTTGGCTCAGGGCATGATCTCACGGGTTCCTGAGATCAAGCCCCACATCTGGCTCTGGGCTGACAGTGAGGAACCTGCTTGGGATTCTTTCTCTCCCTCTCTCTGTGCCACTCCCCGGCTCTGCTATCTCGTTCTCTCTCTCAAAATAAACAAACATTCAAAAAATAACAATAAACAGAGTTGCTGAATTGTGTCGTATATGTTTTAACAAAATTCCTGGTTCTTACTTGGACTTTAAACTTGCATCTAATACAAGAGCCCATGGTGTTTTCCAGAATATTTTAAAAACAACTTCCTCCAAAAGGTGCCTGGCTGGCCCAGTTGGTAGAGCACCTAACTCTTGATGTTGAGGTTGTGAGCTTGAGCCCCATGTTGGGTGTGGAGATTATTTAAAAAAAAAAAAATCTTAGCCCAGCCTCCTCCAAAATGTTTTAGATCAATAGAAGTATTGAATTAAGCCTCAATTATGCAGATGAGTTTTGTTCTCACTTCATGTTCTCTCAAAAAGAACCTGACAGGGGTGCCTGGGTGGTTCAGTCGATTAAGAGTCCAACTTCGGCTCAGGTCATGATCTCATGGCTCATGAGTTCAAACCTTGAGTCGGGCTCCGTGCTCACAGCTTGGAGCCAGGAGCCTGGTTCGGATTCTGTGTCTCCCTCTCTCTCTGCCTCCTGCTTGCTCTCTCTCAAAAAACAAAACATTAAAAAAAAGAAAAGAAAGAAAGAAAGAACCTGACAGTGTGGCGAGCATCAGGCTGTGGGGCTTCCCTGCCCAGCCAGCTGCTGAGCACAGCCTTGGGCAAGGTACTTAATCTCTCTTAAGCCTCAAAGATTTCATCCTTAAAACGGAAGTGAAGAGGACAACATCAAATCTCACAGGGTTTCTATGAGGATGAAATGAAACCATGTATATAAAGCATTTAGCACGGTAACTAGTTAAGCACTTAATAAATAATAGTTATTATTACTGTTAACTAAACCAAAACTCTGGTTATTATGTAAGACCCTGTATCAAATACAAGTGAATTTGGGTATGCTATGATAATTTCATTAACTTAATTTTTACTGATGGTTATTAATTTTGTGAGATGGATTGATTGTGAAATGGATTCAAGTCTATCATGCTCCAGTATGCATTAAGCTCTCCAATTAAACTATCAGTGGTTTGGAACCCTCTAGACATTGCATTAAAAAAAAACCTCTGGAAGGCCCAGTGATGGATGAGGTCTCTTCCAACTGAAACGTCAGAAGTAAAACATAAGTCCCAGGGTGTTCCAGGCACCAGGCACGAAGCCCCACAGTAGAGCAGGCCACCCAGGACTCATTTCTGCCTGTACCTGCAAAGCCTTTCGTGCTGTGCTGCTGCTAACCGTGTTTGACTTATAATTAGAGCTGCTTGGTTTTCATGCTGGGAAAACTGGAAATCAGCCTTTTCTTTACTTTTAGAGCCAATAAGCCCCTTTTGTGAACTCCTCCCCCTACCACCACCATTTCCCCATTTTTGCCAACACCGTGTACTCCTGTGGACAGGGACCCTGGGCTCCCTCACCCCCTTGTCTAGCACTTTCTTGATGCTCAATAAACATTTGTTGGCTGAATGAATGAAAGGTACATACCAAGTGAGGACCGACGCAGGTGATCTGTACTGTAATACAACCTATTTATTTACTTCATAAAGGACCCCGAAGAAGCAATTTTTGCTTATGTTTTACTTCTTTGTGATTATTCTCCCTCTCCTCACTAGAACATAAGCTCCATCAGGGCAGGGATTTTCATCTGATCGCTAATTACCACCTCCAATCCTCACTACGGGAGCTTCTCATGCCTCTATCTTGGTTACAGTGGTTCTTGCAAAGCTGGCGGCCAGTCTCCTGGCTTTACTTCTGCCCTTCCTGTGCTGAGCTCTCAGGTACTTCCAGCCTCTCCAGACACAAGTCCTCATTCCCTGCTGGGTGCTCCCAGCGTGCTGGCTGATTGATCTTCATACCCACCTACAGCATCCATAGCTGACTGCATCATTTTTTTTTTCCATCGAAGCCAGTTCCTCTTAGTAGTGGTTAAGAACACTGGCTTAGAAATTAGACCTGGGTTTAGGTTCTGGGTCCGCCTCTCACTACATCTACAGATTTGGGCAAATCCCTAACCTCTTTGAGTCTCAGTTTCTTCACTCAGAACTGGAAGGTTTTTGACAGTAATTCCCTCAGAAACTTGCTGGGATGGTGAAGTAAGATACAGGTTTGAAGTCCCAGCATAGAAGGCACATTTTCCTATTTCCATTGGTGGCCGCCACCATGGTACCAGGTCCCTAAGCTCAGTACACCGTGGGCACTTCTGCTCCAGGATGGCCTCAGTGCCCACACAGTCCTGTCTCCTCCCTGCATGACCTGCTTCGTGACCTCCATACCCCTGCCACCAGCCTGCTGGAGACCCAGGTTCTCTGTGTCTAGTTGACTCAAATACCACCTTCTGCCTCGTTTCTCCTTTTCATCTAACCCTTGCATTCCATACATTTCTAGAGAGCACAGATCTTAGAGCAAAGACGGAAGGAAAGGGCTGAGAAGGCACTCACTGTCATTTCAGGGGTTTTAAACACCTGTCTTTTAGAAAAGACTTAATATATATCAAACTTTCAAATCAAACTCTTAAGTAAAGCCACTGAGAGCAATTTCCAGTCCACTAGCCTTCAAAGAGAAAATGAAAAACAAAAAATGAAAAGAAAAAAAAGACTTTTTCTCCTTGCCCCTTAGTGAATCTTGGCTTCCAGCAAGCTCATAAATTATGCCTGAATAGGGGTGATGTAATGGAAACATATTCCCCGTGGTCACAAGTGCCCAGCACATAGTAAGCGCTTTAAAATGCCTCCATCTCCTATTTCTATCGTAGAGATCAGAACACAAAGTAGTTTTTTGTCAAAGTTCTATTTGCTGACTCTGCTATTGTTTCCCCCGGGGGAACTGCCTCTTTATGGATTAATAAAAGGTTAACAATAGCCTTAAAGTGTTAAAGAAAATGGTTGAATTTTAGTTCTGTGGTTGAAATTATTTGTGTTCTTGAAATCCTGTTGTTTCCTAGTGATCAACCAAATAAAATACCTCACTTCCTTTTGAAAGGCTGGGATAGGAAAGCCTGTTTTTGAAACCCAGAACGTTCACCTTTATAAATATTTCTGGACTTTATGGGCTTTTAGGATATTATCACCAGAGACCATTTCCGTTATGTGGAATTTTCAGTGGTTGGCACAAATCACCATCTGGCTCCTGCCCCTGGCACTCCACTAAAGTGCCTGGTCAGGTCACTGGGGACCCCTCGACTGACAGATCTTGTGGATTCCTCTATCTATGGCAGGTGACCTGCTGACCACTTACTCCTGGGAATCCTTCATCCCCTGGTTTACTTCGTCATCCATACATTGAGTGATAGCTGTGTGCCTGGCCTGAGTGAGCTGCTAGACTCACGGAGAGGGGTGAGCTACGGTTTTCACCCTTCATGAAATTGTAACTGGCAGAGGATGTATAGACCAATGGGGGCTGTGGGATGCTTCCAGTGGTGTGCCAGAAGCCCGTAAGTCCTTTTCGCGGTGTATGTAGGGAGGATGGTTTGGAGAGCATGGAGAAGACATACTGAATCTCTTGGAGAGAGACATAAAAGTTTAAAATCTCCCCCAAGCTTCTAATACATCGCCTAAGGAGCTGTATCCCAACTATAGTTGCAAATCACTTCAGGGTAGTGGGAGGTGTTACCTGCTGGGAAGGTTTAGCAAAAGTGACCTTGTGAAAGCAGAAAAGTGAGCACCACTGTTCAAGGAAACTGAAAACAAGCACAAAAAGAAAGGAATGATCGTTTCTATCCTTGCGGTGCAGAATCAGGGAAACTGTCATATTGGAGGTGATGTCTGAGTCTTGAAATACAGGCAGGGATTCACCAGACCCATTTGATCAGGGGAGCATTCAAGGTGGAGGGGACAACATGAGAACGGCAGTGTGGCCATGATGAAAACCATGGGAGAAATAGCAGGAAATGGTAGAGGGCCTTTAAGACCATGCACAGGAGCTTAGACTTCATCCAGGAAGCAATGGGGCAACATTGAAAAGTCTTAGGAACAGTAATGTGCTTCTTTTATCAGTGAGATCTCTTTGACAGCAAAATGGGTAGAGGATTTGCAGAGGGGGAAGACTTGCTGAGACGGAAGGCAGGGAGACCATTTAGAATACTCCTGAAGTATTCAAAGTAGTCAAAGATAGTCAAAGATAAATGTTGAGAGCCTGAACTCAGGCAGTGGCTGAGGGAATAGAGAAGACAGATGATAAAACAGTAGCTAAGGAGGTAGATTCCATATCACTTTGTGAAAGATTGGCTATGGGCAGTTCAGGGAAGGGAGCGGACTCGTATCTCATACATACAATTGGTCATTGCAGTAGTTGGGGTAAGAAATGTTAGCTGCTGTAACAAAAAGCCCACAAACCTCAGCTTGGCAAAATACTGATTTCTCGTGATACAGTCCAAGACTAATTGGCATGGGCCTCCTTGCACACAGTCATTCAGGAGCCCAGATTCTTTCAACTAATGACTCTGCCTGGGTTTTGGAGACCTTTTGGGCCCTCCGCTACATCCTCTGCATGAAAGGGAAGAGATTGGGCATGGAGGGTTATGCAGAAGGATTTTATGGGCTAAACCTGGAAGTAATATACATCATTTTTGCCCCTTTAGTCATATGGCCCATTACATTGCCAAGGGGGCTGGGAAAGGTAGTTATGTGTCCAGGAGGAAAAAGAAGTGGGATATTTTCTCCATCTCAGTCACCAAATCCTGGTTAATTCTACCTTCCCAGTATCTCCCTACCTTTTCCTTCCTACTTCACCTCGAGTGCTACAGTCAGAATTCAAGTTCTCATGACCTCTCTCTCGCCTCCTAAATAGCAAAAATCTGTTCACTTTCTGCCTTCAGACTAACCCCTCTGCAGCCAACCATCAGAGGTGCCAAGGAATCTTGCTAGAATAAGAACATGAGCATATCACTCCCCTCCTTAGTGGCTCTGTGTCCCTTTCTGAACTTCTTAGCAGGGCACACAGGGCCCTTCCACACCAGGCCTCGTCTTCTGCCATTTTCCGTCGTGAACTCTTTGCTCCAGTCCTACCAAGTGTGTCTTTCCACACCCAGGGTCCTTGTGTTCACCCTTCGTTTGCCTTTGCGCACACTATCCCTTCTGCCCGAATTCCCATCTCCTTGTCCACCAGAGGAACGCCTAAGCACCCTTCAAGATGCCCCCTCTGTGCGAATTTCCAGATGCCCTCCTCCTAAGTGCCACGAACTCGTTCTGCCCTCAGTTTGCCCGTAATATGTTAATTCTTGTATTGCTCAAGGTCCTGGCAAGACAGGAAGATTGAAGAGACTTAGATGAAGGTTTGGACAGCTTTGAGAAAAGTAAACGAGGGACAGTGGCTTACTCTGGAGCTAGCACAGTGGAAGTGGTCACCAGACTGGGCCTCTGCAGAGGCAGGGGGAAGAAGCCAATAGAACACACAAAAGGGGGGTGCTGGGAACTGTGGCCTCTGCTAGAGGAATGCAGCCAACCACCAACCTGCAGCCTGGCCAGAAGGGAACATATGTGATGACCTCACCGTCCTTCCATTCTCTTATCCCCTGCTACCAGTTCCCAACTGGAAGCTAAATTCTAAGGGAGCCCATGGATGCTGACATCAGGTCAGCTTCCCAAAGGCACAGAGTGGGATGGAGAAGGGGGAGAGTTATCCGAATGGGCAAATGGAGAATATCCGGCTCATTTTGCATCTATTATAGTACCTAACACACTACATTAAAATCATTTTATTTTTTTATTAAAAAAATTTTTTTAATGTTTATTTGAGAGAGAGAGACAGTGTGAGGTGGGGAGGGAAAGAGAGAGAGGGAGACACAGAATCTGAAGCAGGCTCCAGGTCCTGAGCTGTCAGCACAGAGCCTGACTTGGGGCTTGAACTCACAAACTGCAAGGTTGTGACCTGAGCCAAAGTCAGACACCTAATCGACTGAGCCACCCAGGCTCCCCTACGTTAAAATAATTTTGAGTTCTTTAAATACATGGTTTTTTTTTTTATTTTTCTGAATGATATTTAGCATGACCTTTCAAAATTGCTAAGATTAATGGTCCCTCTTATAATATTTAAACAAAAGATTCAGCTGCATTCTGTCAGTTTATTTTCAGGCTGCCGTGGCTGCAAAACCATTTTCTAGAGCTGTCTCACTTGAAGACTGTGGGGAGTTTTGGTCGATCTTCCTGACTTGCCTTTTCTCGTTTCTCAGCCCAACAGGGAGGACTCGTGAGATCGCAATGCCTTCCAGGAATTACACACCGTACACACGAGTCCTGGAGTTAACCCTGAAGAAAACTCTGACTTAGGCGCCTGGAGACAGTCGCTTTGGACAGAGGGACAAAGGCCCTAGAACCCTGTGGCCTGAGGCTGGGAAAGGTGGCTACCACCTCGTCCTATACAGGTTTAAGCCAGAAAGGAGATTGCTGACTCTGATGTACTTCTAAAACATGAAGGAAAGCGGAGGTGGAAGGGGAGGGCAGGAGAGAGAGGTGTCGAGGTCATATTTCAAACACCCAACCGTGCTATACTGGGCCGTCATTAGCTTTGGGAGTAGACACTGAAATTCTGTCAGGAGAATTCCCTCACAATTTATTTTCTGTTTTACTAGCCTTCAGCTGGGAGGAAAAAGGGCATTAATTTGAAATTTCACGTTATTCACGTCAGGATCATTTGTTACAGCATGAAGGTTTTATTTACCCATAAAAGTATTAGAGGCAGTGTTTCTCTGGTGCCGAGAAGCCTGTCTGCGGGAGCGTGGGCACCTGGGGAGACCTGGCCAGGAGGGAAGGCTTCCCAGCATGCAGACGCTCTCTCTTCTTGGTGCCAGGATGTGTGTGGGGTGTGGGAGCCGCGGTTGGAGACTGGCCTCCTGCGGGCATGGGTGCCTCATTCCCATGTGCTAATCCTCCGGTTTAATTTGTGCCTTATGTCTGTATGGGGCTCACTGAAATCAATGTATTTATTTTACCTGTGATTTTTTTCTTTCTCATTTTAACTGAAAAAATTTTGTATGTTGTGGAAATGTAATCATTTCATGTTTTCAGTATCGACTGGTGTTTTTGTTAAATGAATAATTTGTTCATGCATGCTCTACTTTGATATTACAATCTGTGTCACATATGTTTAATAAATGCCATATATTTTGTTCTACCCGTGTTGGCTCTGTGTTTCATCCATGGGCAGGTAGAAGAGGTAGACAGCGGAACTGGGATCTGGAATGTCAAAGTGAGGGCACAGTGATCTTTCAGTCAGTAGTCCTTAGAAGCATTTATAAACCATAGGAGAGGGTGTGTGTATGTGTGAGAGAGCACCAGCGTGTGTGTGTGTGTGTGTGTGTGTGTATAAACCCTGAACATTATCTGCAAACTCTAATATTACATAGTAATTTTATCTTATTGAAATGAAAAATAGCTTTGTATGCAAGGTTTTATCCTAAATAAAAAAGTAACATTCTATAATAGTGCCTCTATCAATATTTTCATTTCAGTCCTTCTTCGCTTTCTTCACACACACACACACACACACACACACACACACACACACAATTTATTTTGTTTTTAAAACAAGCATGGCAGTATACTGAGCAGAATCATGATATTTAGTAACATGGGCTCAGGGGACTGAGTTCCGTCACTAGTATATGCTTTGGGCAAGTCGCAGAACCTCTTCGAGCTCCTGCAATCAGTGATAGTTCTTTCCTAACCGGAGTTGGTGTGAAGATTACATGAGTTAATGTCCACGAAGTTCTAATGTGATGCGTGGCACATAGTAGGCACTTGCTTACTAAGTGCTATTATCAACACATACCTTTGTAATGTACTTACTATACTGTGATCAATCTAGATATGGATATAGGTATATAGATCTATGGTACTGCTTCTTATAATTAATTGGATTCCATTTCATTGGCATACTATGACTTCCTGGACCTATCCAGTCAGGTTGGAACTTTGGAAGTTGTCTCCTTTTCTTAAGCAGTCCTCTGACGAATCCTCTTCTACACGCATCTGTGTACGCTTGCCTAACTACTTTCTCAGGATAAATTCCTACAAGAGGAGTCGCTGGGCTGAGACAAAAATGATGTGAACTTGGGGTGCCTGGGTGACTCAGTCGGTTAAGCGTCCGATTCTTGATTTTGATTCAGGTCATGATCTCACGGTCCGCGAGACTGAGCCCCACACTGGGCTCTGCCCTGACAGCACAGACTCTTTCTTCTCTCACTGTCTCTCCCCCTCTCTCTCCTTGCCCCTCTCCCACTTGTGTGCGCATGCTCTTTCTCTCTCAAAGAAACATTTTTAAAAAATTATGCCAACTTAAGTCTTCTGGTGCATATGCTCCAACCGGGGCTGTGGAAGTTTGTGTCCATTTAAATTCTTATCAACAGGATGAGAATGTGGTTTCCTGACCCCTTTGCCAACACTGGGAGTGAGAAAACCGAAGGAGTATATAAAGTTGCTTGCTTGAGGCAGACCTGTCCCCCTAACAGGCAGTGAAAAAAGTTCCTTCAGGATATTGCCTTTGGATACCTGAGCTCAGGGACTGTGCAGGTGTGAGCTGCAGGCCTGTAGGCGTCCCGAGGGCCCAGAGAGAACATGGGCAGCAAACAGGAAGCAGGCCTGGACTTAGAGGAAGCGGCCTTGCTTTCCCCGGGATCCTGGAATCAGAGAAGGCCTGCTGCTTAGTCAAAAGCAAGAGCCAGCCATGGAGACAGAAAATATTCAAGCCCTGTGACCGAAATGGGGTTAGAATCTGGGTGGGACCGGCCCCAGAGGGCAGACTTCAGGGCTGGCAGGGAAAGGGACATCTGGAAAGAGCTCGGAGTTGCTTGATGTGACAGGCCCTCCCCCCTCTAGAGGGGGCATCAACCGAGGCTGACCTCTGAGCTGCTGGTGAGTCTACCCTGGGCACCCTCTTCCTCCCCCAACAAATGCTGTCTTCCTGCTCCAGGAGCTCTGGGGGTGGTCCCCCTAGGGTAAGGGGTGGGGTGGGAGCATGTGACAGGAAGGGCAGGATTCTCTCGTGTGTTAGCTCAGGCCACCTCAGACCACAGTGCTCTTCTTCACATCCAGACTCAGAGGCCCAGTTCAGTTCAACCAGCGCATGCCATCGGCGTTGGGGAGACAGACATGTGCACCTCGAGACCCTCGCCTCTGCAAAATTGTTCCCAGTGAGTCTGGCTCTTCCTGATCTCTGCTGTCTCTGAAATCCCAGGGGTACTTTTTCCTAGGCCCTCCTTCTTCTCTTATATCTAATAACTGATCATCATGTCCATTTCCTGTCTCTCCAGTGATGTGAGCTCCTTGGGAGGTAATTTCCCATAAAGGAGGGTACCCATTCCAAACCCTGATAATCATGAAGAAATCTACAAATGCAAAGTACTCCAGAAAGAGCCCTGGCTGGGGAAGTACAGGACACCAAGAGTTACTGAGCTGGACCCGGCATATATACACTAAATCTTGGCAACCATTCTATGTGGAAGATGTTACTAGTGCCATTTTGTGGACAAGGAAACAAACTCAGAGATGAAAATTGTCTGAAACCACACAGGCTTAATTCCAGAACACAGGTGCGAAGTCCGGAGTCAGTCCTGGGTCTGCAACTAAATCACAGTACCTGTTTGGTGAGGCCACTTGAGCTCTCAGGCTCAGTGCTCTGAGTAGTTTTGCCTCGAACTCAAACTGTACCCCCCTCATAGGCCTGCTGTGCAGATCATGTGAAAGAATGTGGGAAAATTTGCCAGCACTGCACCAGACACATGCCAACAGCTGCCACCTGCCATTATTACTAGTAATCATTGGGAAAGAGGCGTTGCATCATGAATATTTGCAAATCCAAGCATCTCCTCTTATTGAACACAGATTAGAGACTCCATGAAGACTAGTGAGTGGGATTGTGTGGGAGGGAAGTGGGGGAAAACATGTGGCTGGATACACAGATTAAATAAACTGTAGTGTCCTTTTCCTCCTATGCAAATCTGAGAATAACCCATTTGATTTTGTCAGGAAAGGGAAAGGCCAAAAAGGAGACTGGAGAGGTCTTTCTGGAAAGAGAGACCAGAGGCAAAAAGAACCAGAGGGAGCCTGGTGGCTAAATTTTGGGATAATGTGTCAGGACAGGATTAGATTACTAACACATGGTGTATAGTATAAATTATTTGAGCACTCTTTGTTGAAAAGACTACCCGTTTTCCACCTAATTGCTTCGGTACCATTGTTGAAAATCACTTGGCGATATTTGCATCAGTCAATATATACACTCACTACTTTGTAACATCGATCTATTTGCCATCTTGATACCAAGCCTACACTCTCTTGATCATCAGAGTGTTCTAATAAGGCTTGAAGTCAGGTGGCACAGGCTCTCCAACTCTGTTCTTTTTCTAAGTGGTTTAGGGTATTCTGGGTCCTTCACGTTTCCATATGAGTTTTCCAGTCTGTCCATTTCTACCAAAGGCTGCTGGGACTTTGATTGGCATTGCCCTGAATAAGACAGATCACCGAGGGGAACACCAAGACCTCACTGCTGAGTCAGGCCAATTTGGAGCGACATCATGGCCTAGCTGGCAGTGCTAGTCAGGTCCTGAAGGTTGGGGTTGCTTCCCCGTCTTCAGTTGGGAAGGTGCCTGGTAAAAACTGCCATCATGTATTTTGATAAAGGCATAGTATAATCTTTGTGGAATTCCGAACAAAATATTATAAGAAACATTAATTTGTGCCCAAGGGCCGTAAAACCCATGTAATTTGAATGCAATAAAATATAAATAAATAGCAAACAGTTCTTAGGGGTTTTCTCTTAATTTTTCAACACATACTTTTGAGTTTTAACATACAGCATTTACAGCATTCACCTTCCTGAATTAGGGGTGGGAGGGGGTTAAGAAATAATTAGTAGGCAATTTTTTGGCCCTGGGACTTTTCTTGTAAATGTTTTCTTTGGCAGCCATACTCTTGAGAACAGGAAGTTACTCTCTTGTTACAGATTTAAGACTTTTCTGAGCCAAATAACAGAAAGCTGGATTAGTTCTGAAATGAAGAGGGGGGGGGAAAAAAAAACAACTCTAGGCTCTTGCTGGAGATTAATGACATCTTGCAAATATTTTAATTCTCTCCTTTCCTCTTAACTTGCCACCCTCCTAAACAAAACACATTCAGCCTGAAAAACTTAACCGGTCACTTTGTGGCCCAAACCCTAAAATAAAATGTCTTTATGGTACCCATGAATTTATTTAAACGTTTTTGGGGGGCTGGGAAGGAAATTAGGGCTGTCTCAAGTTAACCTTGTTTTGGTCCCCAAATCCTCCATATGGAATTAAAAATAGAAAATATGTTATAAAGACGCTAATGTTTCCACAGTGATCATAAAGATTCATAATTTTCTTTGACGTTTTAAAACGGCTTTTCTTAAAATCGGTGACAACGTTGTGTCAAGCTTTGTAAACAATGACTATGTATTCAGATGCTTACAAACAATTCTTTAGGAAATATTCAAAACAACAGAATTAGAACCTTTGATTCTAGCACTTATTTAGTTGGACTATACAAGGAAACTGGTTTCCTCCCAGAAAAGGCTGAGTCTTTCTGAGTTAAAATTCCCTTTTTATACTTAATTCTAGAGAAAATAAACCCTGTAATCTTAATGAAATTTGTACTCCGGGGGGACGTTAATTCTATAAATTATCTGAGAATCGTTTATGGGGATTCTTAAAACACAGAAGATGTTAGGGAAACTGAGATTCAGAGGTAAAGAACACTTCCATGTAATAAGTATGTATCTTCTACTAGTGACCTAGGAAGTTTCCATGGGATTTACTGTAGCCTCTCAGAAAAGAAAAATGTTGGGCAAAAATTTTCATTTATACTCCTGACACACACAAACTCCAATGCCCTGGTACCCAGGGTCTGCGCAGAGGTGGAAAGGGTCTGGGGTAGGGTAACAGGGTGAGTGGCTGGCTGAGGGGATGCTCACCCAGACGGTCAGTACATGCCCATCTTAAAATCACTCAAATTCATGATTTTGAAAAACTCTGTCCTGTCAAAAAAATCCATTTGTAGAGTGGACGTGGCCAAAGACCCACAATTTGCAACCCTTTACTTACATTATCAAACATTTTTTTTTTCTGTGCATTATAAAAAATAGTCCTTCAAACTACTTTTTTCTCTTGTCTGCTGGAAATGATGTTCGTCTCACATCATTCATTATAGGACTTTTTTTTTTGTCTTCTGACAACTTCAGGGTTTTTTTTAAAGCCTTATAGACAATCTTAAATTACTCAGAGCTGTCATCCACTAGATATAAAAATTAAATTAAGCTCAAGAATTCTAGGTGATGGAAAACATTATCCAGTTCCATAAGATATGGGCAAGTATGGGAGTACAGCAAGGGTTGATAAGACCCGAAATATCATCAGTGTTGGAGGAGTATTTATTTACAGGGAGCTACCTGCTTCCTGGTTTACTGCATACCAAATATTTCTTCTCAACATTTATGAGCTTAAATAGATGCAGATGTTGCCAAAGAATGTATTAAAACATTAATCATCCTAGAATCATATCATTTAAGCGTTGAAAGGCATCTTGGAGTTTGTCTGGTTCAATACCCTCATTTTAAACAGGAGGAGACTGAAATCCAGAGAAACTGGCCACAAAGTTAGTGGTACATAAACCCTCTCCCCATAAAGACATAGTTGGAGATTGACAGCCACCCCTTCAATTTTCTGATCTCGATCACCTTTATTGTCCTATTTACTATGCTTGACTGTTCTCTCCTCCAAAGTTTTGGGAAGAAAATCAAGGACTTTTTCTTTTTTGAATAATTCTCCCTACTATATATTTCATGGGCATCCCTTGTGCCTCCCCCTCACTTCCCCTAGCTGAAGCTTTCAGAGCTGTGTTCTTTTTTGTGCAAGACAGAACATTAAAGGTGACCAGACACTTGATTTTGGCCAGGTCTAGCAAGAGGAGAGGGGTAGCCAGCTTTCTCGAACTCCATCCTGCTGCTGGTCACCAGTTTATTTCATAGCCTCTGATAGACCTCAGACTGCAAAGAGTGAGATATATTGTGTGCTGACATTATAGTCAAGGCCTGGTTCTTCTTTCCCTCCACACAAGGCTCAACTCCAAACTCCCTTTCACGTAAAATTTGAAAGGAAAGGAAAGGAAAGGAAATTGTGACATCTCACCCTTTAGTGACTTTGCAAATTACCTCCCTTACTCTCCTTTTCTATTTTCTGATAAATATATGTGAAAACCACTTTCTCTGAGCACAAAAGAAGCATAAGCATATTTATCTGCATTTATTTTTGATGAAATAATTTTTGTAGCCATCTTATGATATACGATGTACTCAACGTTTTATGAAAAATCTTAGTCAAGGTCCATTTACATATAGGAGGTCTGCCCTCCAGCATGGAATCTGAACCAATTCCAAGCCAAGTTTTGTTTTGACATTCTCCTACTTTGCCTGTTCTACATATTCTCCAAATCCTGGATAGGAGGCCCTCTAGGGTCTTCCTGCTATGTAAACCCTGTTGTGATACTCTCTCTGGTCTACTCTTCCTCTCCAGTTGTTCAAAAACCTCTCAATTTTCTCCCTTTACCTCCTATCAAACTCCACTCCTTTAGTAGAGGTTACCACCTTAGGTCAGATAGCCATTTGGAACCAATTCATACTGGTGTGTAAATGACTGATAGGCCACAAACCTTTTAGAAATATCTATGGACTCAAAGGAAGATCCTTGTTAACCTAGTAATCTTGTTGCTAGAATTTCAGTGTGTCACAGGGAAGTGAAATAAGTCAAGGGGAGGAGAAGATATTTTAGGTCAAGAGTCTGTCTTGATTCTGAAGAGATTCTTTCTCCTAAACTGAGAAGAGAGGCCTCAGCTACAACATCTATGCAGCCTATACCACAAATCAGTACATGTGACCTTTTAAGAACTTTTTTTCTGGTGTGGGAGTTTGTTCATATGAAAAATCAAAGAAAAGATGTTACTCAATCACAATCACTTATCTAACCAATAATCTTCATTAAATTTGCTAATTAAAGTAACATTACATGAATTTTCAGAGAATTAAGCATTTAATTATTTTTCTCTCTCAAATCTCTCTTCCCACACTATTGTAAAGTTCATAAAATGCTGTGGTGGCCAGAAATGGAAGATTTGTCACCAAATAACATTCAACCATGTGAAAGTCTGAAGAGAAAAGAATTCTTTCCCTTCAACTTGAACCTTATTTGGCTGGGATTTTCTCACCAGAGTCTTCCTATTTTTTTTCCATGGGCAACTGCCCCCTTGATTAATCCCATTTCCCTCGGTCTTAGTTTTTCCAAGCAGCTGAGCAAACAAAAAGGCAGGCGTCCATTTTAACGTGCTTCCTCCCTCAAGCCCTCTGGGATGGGCCGTCTGTTCATCCTGTTCATAAACCAGTGGCCTGAATGTGCTTAGAGAAAGCAGCAAGGATCTTCTATCAGGATTAATTTTAATAGGCCATAGTCTGTTACTGGGGAGCCACGGCCCTGGTAAATGGCTTTAAATTACTATTTGCTGATAAAGAGGCAGATAGGAGTTGAAAATTTCGTTCCTCATTTCAAACAGTTTGGATAACTAATACAAGAATTTACTTTTAGTGTGGAGTACATGCACTTTACAGCCTCAACCCCCCGGTAGCCCTGGAAAACCTTTTGTTGCGGTGGGATTACAGTAAAATACAAAAAAGGAGGAATGTGACATTTTGTACAACAGAATTCTAGAGCTGTAAGGGAAATGAAGGATTTATCTGTGACTTTCTCAGCATAAGACTTCCTACGAAGCTTTCTGTGTCTGGTTTCTGTGCAGAGAATCCCTACTGCCACTTCTACTGTTTTATTTCCCTCTTTACCAGTTCCTTTCCTTAACTGTTTTTCACTCTGCTTTTCTCGTGGCAGATTCCAATTCCCTGTTCCTTCTTTGTTTCTCTCCTCTAACTGGCCAGGCTCCTGCTGGTTATTTGTCAAGTTCTGTGCTGAGGGACCGACAGACAAAGTAGCAGGGCAAGGAACATCACAAGATGCTGGCACTTGTGTCTCCTTCTGTAAAGTGGGCTGGTCCCCACTGCCCTCTAAGAAAAGCAGTTTGGGGACTGACCGGAAGAGCTGGTTTGGGAAATGGTACACAGATGTCGGCCATTATTGTTCAACAAAGTCTAACATTGACCATTTTTTATTAATTTTTCATTAGTTATGGCTGCAATGGTTTGAATGTTCAGCATGTTCAATTCCCAAACGAATGCTTGAAAAAAAAAACACGAAAGAAAACAGAATTGGATCCAAATTTGTTTATGAATCTTGGTTCCCGTGTCTTCTCCATATGCCCAGCTCATAGCAGGGGCAGAGCAAAGGCCAGCCTTTGCTCTCGTCAGCCCTCTCTCCCTGAAGTCCAGCTATGATGGAGCCTTGATTTTCCTAAAGACTGATGCTATCAGGCTCTGTATCAGTCAGGGTTCATCAGAGAAACCGATGCAGTAGGATGTGTGTGTGTGTATATAATCATGTGAGCCAATTCCTTAAAATGAATTCCAGAGAAATAGATTTGGCTCATGTGATTATACTTGCAGGTAGGCAGCAGGGTGGAGAGCCAGGGAAAAACACTGCTGCGGTTCAAGTCCGAAGACTGTCTGCTGGCCGAATTCCTTCTTGAGTAGGGGAAGTCAGTCTTTGTTCTGTTAAAGGCTCCAACTGATTGAATGAGGCCCACTCACATTATGGGGAGGAATTTGCTTTACTCAAAGTTCACGGATTTGAATGTTAATCTCAGACAAAAAACACCTTCAAAGAAACATCTAGAATAATGTTTGATCAACTATCTGGGCACCATGACCTAGGCAACTAACACACCAAATTAATCATAATAGGTTTCTTTTTCGGTGATCATTATTCCCAATAACTTTGGTTGAAATATCAGCCTATCTTCTCCTTTACATTTTTTGGGGGGACTAACCTTCCACTAATCATCATTCTGCTTCCCAAGTTCCTACCATTTGGCAGGAGTTGGGCTAAATCTGTCATTTATACTTTCATCGCACACCACTGCCACTGTGACTACACACCACTGTCAATTCTAGGCAGAGATACTGGGCATGCTTCCACGTGGCCCCCCACAATACTCTCCCCAATACCCTCCGGTGATCCCAACATGGTGGAAGGACCATATGTGAGCTGAGAGGCCCGACAAGTGTGGAACTGAACACTTCTAGTCTTTGTACAATGACATTAGTGTTTTCCACATCATCACTCCAAGTGAAGGAAGAAAATTAGATTTTTTTAATATTTACTTTTGAGAGAGAGAGAGAGAGAGAGAGAGAGAGAGAGAGAGAGAAATGGAGAGGGGGGAAGGAGTAGAGAGAGAGGAAGACAGAGAATCCAAAGCAGGCTCCCGGCTCCAAGCTGTCAGCACAGAGCCTGACGTGGGGCTTGAACTCAAGGAACCATGAGATGGTGAACTGAGTCGAAGTTGGACGCTTAACCTACTGAGCCACCCAGGTGCCCCGAAAAATTAGATTTTTTAAGGAAGAAAGCTCTCTGACAGCAGTTAGAAGGAAAGGACAGATTAGACAGGGATAGGGAAACCTTTTAGGAGCTGTTATAGTAGTTGGCTCAAGGACATGGACAATGGCAATGGAGGCAATTCTGGCTGTGTGGGGAGGTGTTGAAAGGGTGGAAAGAGGGAGAGTGTCCAGAGAAGAAGGTATTCAGGCTGTTGGGTTGAGGACAAAGAACAGTGGGAATGAATACTTGGTTTTTGGCTTGGGCAACTAGGTGGATGATGGTGCCATTAAACAGTGGGAATCTTAAAAAAGGAAGAGTGGGTTGGGGGAAGGAAAATTAACTTCAGCTTTGGACAAATTGAACCTGAGAAACCTTTGGGACATTCAGGTGGTAAGGTCCTTACCCTGGCTCTAATTCTAGCCTTAGAGCAAAAGTCTCCAGAGATGAAAATCTTGAAGAGATTGGTAGCATGGGACTTACATTAGCAGAGAGTTTTAAGAAGGAGGAAGTGGTCACAAGGTCAGAGGCAGCAGGGAGGAGAGAGACTAAAACCTGCATCTTGGGTCTGACAAATATGAGAGGGTTTGTGGCACTGGTGAGAGTGGTGAAGATGTGGATTCATAGGGTGCGGATAAGTCTTTTAGGAAGTTTATCCTTGAAGACCCAGTAAAGGGTGGAAGCTAGATGGGGTACATTTAACAGCTTCACTGGGGGTATAACCAACAGGAAATGCACCAGACATATTTTAAGTGTACAGTGGGATAAGTTGTGACTTCTCAAATGAATATAACTCTCATAACCATTATGACAATCAAGACAATGAACATAATCACTCCCCGAACATTTTCTATTGCCCCTTCATAATCCTTCCCTGCCACCCCACCATCATTAGGCAATCACTGATTTGCTTTCAAGTCACTAAAGTTTAGTGTGCATCTTTTAGAATTTTATATAAAAGTAATTGTACACTATGTACTTCTCTTTTCTTGGCTTCCTTCCCTCAGGATAGTTGAGAGTCACTGACGTTGTTGCATGTGTGACAGTCTTCGGTCCTATGGACATACACAATTTGTTTATCCATTCACCTAGTGGTGGACATTAGGTTGTTTCCAGTTTTCTGGCCACTACAAATAAAGCTGCTATCAACATTTAGGTATAGGTCTTCAGATAGACACATGCTTCCATTTCTCTTGGGTAAATACCTAGCAGAGGAATGTCTGGGTTATGTGATAGGTTTTTAGAAACTGCCAAATTGTTTTCCAAAGTGGCTGTATTATTTTACATTCCTGTTAGCAGTGTATGTGAGCTCCAGTTGTCTCACATCCCTTCCAACACTTGGTATGGTCAGTCTTTCTAATTTCAGACATTCTGATAGTTGTGTTATAGTATCCCCATGGTATTTTTAATTTGCATTTTCTTAATGAGTAATAACACTGCTCACCTTTCATGTACTTATTTTTTCATTTGTACACTTTTGATGAAATGTCTGTTCAACTCTTTTACAGCCTAACTTTGGAAGTGACACCCTGTCACTTTTACCATTTGTATTACTTTTTGCCATATTCTATTTGTAAGAAATGAGTCCATAAATCCATTCCACATTCAAAGGGAAGGGATTCCTATAGGACAGGACCATTGGTAGGCATCCTAGAGGCTGCCTACAATGGATAGCTTCCCATTTCTCTTGGAGTAAAATTTAAACTCCATATCCTAGTCTACAAAGCCCTGCAAGATCTAGCCCTGGCCTTTTGTTTGTTGTTTAGCCATGCTGAGCTCCCTCTCCTTTTAGACCCTTAGTATTTCTTCCACCCTTTACTTAGAATGCTTTCCTGTCAGACTTTCCCACAGCTAATTCTCATCATTCAGGTCTTAGCTTATAAATTACCTCCACTGAAAAACCAACCTCAATCACCCTCAATCAAGGTAGCCTCCCAATCACTCCTTATCAACCCACCCATATTAATTTTCTCTGTGGCACTTAGTACCATCTAACAGAATGGAAGTTTCAGTGTGGCAGGAAACTTGTCTCATTCACCACTGTATTTCCAAAGCCTAGAACAGTGTCTCACGTGTGATAAATAAATATTTATTGAATGAACCAATGAATGGGGTCTCCAAGGAGGTAAAACACATGGGATTCAAATGACAGCTGGAGGGTTAACCATGATTAATGCTCCTGTTATCACTGTTGTTTAACAAACCACCCTGAACTTAAAGATATAAAACAACAACCATTTTCTTATGCCCCAGAACTGTTAAGTCAGGAATACAGAAAGAGCCTAGTGGGGATGTCTCTACTCTACAGTGCCTGGGGCCTCAGTCTGGAAGCCTGGAAGGCTGTGCCAGTTGGGGGCTGGAATCATTCAAAGGTTTGTTCACTCGTATCTGGTGGTTGATGGTTCCTTTTGGCTGAAACCCCAGTTTAGGCTGACAAAACACCAAATACCCATACAAACTCAGGTTTCTGCATGGCTGGCTTGCTGGCTGAGTTCCAATAGTAAACACCCCAAGAAAATTAGGTGGAAGCTGCATCACCTTTTACTATGAAGACTGAAAAAATCACTTTTGCTGTAGTCATAAGCATGCCCAGATTCAAGGATAGATTCATTTCTTGGGAGGAGGAGAGCTAAACTCACGTAGTAAAAAGAACACGCGGGATGGGAAATAGTTTTGCTGCCATTTTGACGGACTCCAGACATATCACGGCCAGTTCTGTGGCCTGATAACTAATGGGAGAAAACAGAGAAGAGCAACCTGGAGATTCTGAGGATCATTGCTACCAATTTTATAACTCATTTGTAATTTTTATCTTCAACTCTTTAAGGACAAATGGAAATCTTTCCCAGGTTTGTTTTTCGTCTTTTTAAATTGCGTTCAAACAACACCCTAAGCAGCTTGGTGGCAATGGAATGGCTAAATCATCCTGGCAGAACTTCACATAATGATGAAATTGTCGTTTCCTTTAATTCTTCATTTTGAATTTTTCTTGCTTTCTAATAGCCAAATTCATTAGTTTACCCTGTGGGCTATTACTATTCTGGAGATTAGTCCAAGTACCACCAGAAAAGTGATTTAGATTTTTTTAAAAAGAGCAGTGAAAACCAAAACCAAACAAAAACTAAAAACACTTGTCTAGATTCAATTTTATAACAGGTGGGCTCTTGATATGCACTTGGAATTCTTCAGCAGAGATTAGCTGCCTGTGGTTTGTGGGCTCTATTTCTTTCAAAGTGTTTTCCTGGTTAGTATGGAGATGTTAAAACCTATGGCACTCATTGTTTCTCTTTGTGTTAAATTTCTCCATTTTATATCATTTCCCCCGATACTGCTATTAGAATCTGTGTTGTGTTTTTTTTTTAATTTTTAAAAAATGTTTTTTGTTTTGACAGAGATAGAGCATGAGCGGGAGAGGGGCAGAGAGAGAGGGAGACAGAATCTGAAGCAGGCTCTAGGCCCTGAGCTGTCAGCACAGAGCCTGACATGGGGCTCCAACTCATGAATGGTGAGATCATGACCAGAGCCAAAGTCAGATATTTAACCGACTGAGGCATCCAAAATCTGTGTTCTAATACATATCTTTTGTTTGTTTGTTTGATGGATCATAAAATAAGAGTTTGCCTATTTTCATTCTGAAGAGAAAACAGAGTGCTTTTGTTTTAGGGTAATGTTTCCTCAATTGCCAAACCTCTTGGTTACTGACAAGAGAACTAGACAGTTTGTGTATGGGAGGTTGGTTATTAGGAATTCTGGTTTGTATTATGACATCCTGGAGTCCTAAGCTACGTTGTGTAAAAGATTCTATACCAGGAGAGCAGTTAAGATGGTGGAGCACCATGCAGACCCTGAGCTTGTCTTGTCTCTGAAACACAGACAAATAAGGACCAAACCATTTTTCAACACCTAGAAAGTTGATCTGAGGATTAACGCAACAATCTGCATAAATTGAGCCACAGAACTAAGCAGGTACACAATGCAGAGAGCTGAACTGGGGTAGAGAAAAGCCACAGAGGGTAGGGAGTCATTTTTGCGGAGACAGGACAGAGAGAGAAAGAGAAAGGAGGAGAGTGTCATGCATTGGGATCATGTGAGAAAAGCACTCCCCCAGAAAGCAGTTCAAGAGAAAGAGTAAAAACACCGAACAAGAAATCTGTTCCATAAAACCACGGGCAGGGGGAAAGTAGAGGGTTCCAATACCACCAAGATGCTATAAACAGTGGAGGAGCTCAGTGCCTGGCAGGGCTTGGGTGAGGAAGAAGGGTGAATCCCCAGGAGCAGGATATGCCACATGGGGAGAAGCAGTTCCCCTGAATGGAGAGCATATGGTGGAGGCCATACCGCTTCCCCACAGGCAAAGGTCCCAGTGGACCCCGGAGTGCAACCACATTTGCTGGTATTGGGACAAAGATGCCAGAGTATGGTGAAGCCTGGAACCAGCTATGTGTTGTGATTTGCCATAATCTTTCAACCTCTGCTGCTGTGTGATTGCACAAATGTTTTCCAGGGCAAGCCAGCACCTGACCATTGGTCAGTGAGACCCTCCCCTAGAGAGTTGGGTCCAAGCTGTGGGGGTCTCTGAGTGTGGGGTTTTGAAACACAATCCTATCTGAGATAAAACTCTGGAGAGAGGTGCCACCTGGCAGGTGGACAGCTTGGACTTGAACAGGGTAGAGGTGGGGAGTGGACAGAAGCCTGAGACAAAGGAGGGGTGCTTGATCATGGGTTAGTGAGAGTGTGAAGTTCCTGTGTCAGAGACTAGGGAGCTGGGTGAAATCATTTCCATCTCTCCCACGCACACAACCACTCACACTGATCCACCCTAATAAGCCCAGCAGGGCCACCTGGTGGAGAATGGAGCCATTACACCAAGCCCCACCCATCTGTGCCCTCCAAGCACATCCCAAGACGACCAGCACAAGTCACTTCACCTGCTTAGTGTACTATAGAGGGCTACATAGTTTTGGTTATAGGGGAAAGCAGATGTAACTTCATTTGGGTTTCATTCTGTTTGCTGGTTCATCTGTTCGTTTTCTTTGTTTCTGTTTTTGCTTAAATTGTGTTCTTTTTTTCTTTCTTTTCTTTCTTTTCGTAGACACAAAAAGAGAACATTTTTTCATTTTTTTCACTTTTTTATTATTTAATTTTTTAATTCTATTTCATTTCATTTTATTCTATAAATCTTTTTTAATTAAATTTTTTTCTTACATTTGCTTTTTCTTTCCTTTCCCTTTTTTCTCTATTCTATCAAGCTCTTTCAACAAGCAGACTGAAACACACCCAGGATCTAGCTTCCTTTGTTTTTTTTTGTTTGTAATTTTTTAATTTTAATTTTTTATTAATTTTTTCCCTCCTCCAAAATGACAAAATGAAGGAATTTACCCCAAAAGACAGAACAAGAAAAAAATGACAGCCAGGGACTTAATCAACACAGATATAAGATGTCTGAACTAGAATTTAGAATCATGATAATATGAATACTATCCAGGGTTTAAAAAAGCAGAGAAGATGCCAGAGAATTCCTTTCAGCAGAGATAAAAGAAATAAAATTTAGGCAGGCCAAAATGAAAAATGCTGTAACTGAGATGCAATCTTGAATGGATGCCATGATGGCAAGACGGATGAAGCAGAGCAGCAAATCAGCAATACAGAAGATAAAATTATGGCGAATAATGAAGCAGAAAAAAAGAAACAAAGGCAAAAGATCATGATACAAGACTTAGAGAACTCAGTGACTTATTAAAAAAGAATAACATCTGAATCATCAGAGTCCTGGAAGATAAAGAGAGAGAAAAAAGGGCAGAAGGTTTATGTGAGCAAATTATGCCAGAAAACTTCCCTAATCTGGGGAAGGACACAGACATCAAAATCCAAGAAGCACAGAGAACTCCCATTAGATTCAAAAAAATTGACCATCGCCAAGGTGTATCATAGTCAAATTCACAAAATACACAGACAAGGAAAGAGTTAGAAAAGCAGCAAGGGAAAAAAAAAGTCCTTAACCTTTAAGGGAAGACAGATCAGGTTCGCAGTAGACTATCCACAGAAACTTGGCAGACCAGAAAGAAGTGGCAGGGTATATTCAATGTGCTGAATCAGAAAAATATGCAGCCAAGAATTCTTTATCCAGCATTATCTATTGTCATTCACAATAGAATGAGAGATGAAGCGTTCCCCAAACAAAAACTAAAGGAGATTGTGACCCCTAAACCAGACCCTCAAGAAATTTTAAGGGGGACTCTGAGTGGAGAAAAGACAAAACAAAACAAAAAAGAAAAAAGCAACAAAGACTAGAAAGTACCACAGAACATCACCAGAAACACCATCTCTACAGGCAACACAATGGCATTAAATTCCTATCTTTCAGTACTCACTCTAAATGTCAATGGACTAAACGCTCCAATCAAAAGTCATAGGGTATCAGAATGGATAAGAAAACAAGGTGCATCTATATGCTGCTTACAAGAGACTTATTTTAGTAAAGACACCTACAGATGGAAAGTAAGGGGATGGAGAACCATCTATCATGCTAATGGCTGTCAAGAGAAAGGTGGAGTAGCAATACTTAGACAAACTAGATAAAACAGTCTTTAAAATAAAGACTGTAACAAGAGATGAAGAAGGGCATTCTATCATAATTAAGGGGTCTAGGGGTGCCTGGGTGGCTCAGTCAGTTGAGTGTCTGACTTCAGCTCAGGTCATGATCTCGCGGCCCGTGAGTTCGAGTCCCGCGTTGAGCTGACTGAGCTGCTGACAGCTCAGAGCCTGGATCCTGTTTCGGATTCTGTGTCTCCCTCTCTCTCTGACCCTCCCCCGTCCATGCTCTGTCTTTGTCTGTCTCAAAAATAAGTAAACGTTAAAAAAAAATTTTTTTTTAATAATTAAGGGGTCTATCCACCAACAAGATCTAACAATTGTAAATATTTATGCCCTCAACTTGGAAGTGACCAAATATATAAACCAATTAATCACAAACATAAAGAAACCCATTGAAAATAATACCATAATAGTAGGGGACTTTAACACCCTTACAGATGGACAGATCATGTAAGCAGAATATGAACAAGGACAGATCATGTAAGCAGAATATCAACAAGGAAACAATGGCTTGAATGACACACTGGACCAGATGGACTTAACAGACATATTCAGAGCATTTCATCCTAAAGTAGAATACACTTCTTTTCCAGTGCACATGGAAAATTCCCCAGAACAGATCACATACTGGTCACAAATCAGCCCTCAACAGGTACAAAAAGATTGAGATCATACCTTGCATATTTTCAGACTGTAACACTATGAAACTTGAAATCAACCCCAAGAAAAAATTTGCAAAGACCATGGATACGTGGAGATTAAAGAATATCCTACTAAAGAATGAATGGGTTAACCAGAAGTTAAAGAGGAAATTAAAAAGTACATGGAAGTCAATGAAAATGAAACATCACAGACCCAAACCTCTGGGATGCAGGAAAGGTGGTCATAAGAGGGAAGTATATAGCAATCCAGGCCTTCCTAAACAAGGAAGAAGTATCAAATACACAACCTAACCTTACATCTAAAAGAGCTGGGGAAAAAAGAGCAAATAAAACCCAAAACCAGCAGAAGACAGGAGATTAGAGCAGAAATTAATGCTATCAAAACAAAGCAGAACAAAACAAACAGTAGAACAGATCAAGGAAACCAGAAGCTGGTTCTTTGAAAGAATTAACAAAATTGATAAACCCCTAGCCAGATTGATCAGGAAGAAAAAGCAAAGGAGCCAAATAAATAAAATCATGAATGAAAAAGTAGAGATCACAACCAACAATGCAGAAACACAAACAGTAATAAAAAAAGAATATTATGAGCAATTATATGACAATAAATTGGGCAATCAGGAAGAAATAGACAAATTCTTAGAAACATATAAACTACCAAAATTTAAACAGGAAGAAATAGAAAATTTGAACAGACCCATAATCAGTAAAGAAATTGAATCAGTAATCAAAAATCTACCAACAAACAAGAGTCCAGGGCGAGATGGCTTTCCAGGGGAATTCTACTAAACATTTAAAAATTTTTTTTTTCAACGTTTATTTATTTTTAGGACAGAGAGAGACAGAGCATGAACGGGGGAAGGGCAGAGAGAGAGGGGGACACAGAATCGGAAACAGGCTCCAGGCTCCGAGCCATCAGCCCAGAGCCTGACACGGGGCTCGAACTCACAGACCGCAAGATCGTGACCTGGCTGAAGTCGGACGCTTAACCGACTGCGCCACCCAGGCACCCCTCTACTAAACATTTAAAGAAGGGTTAACACTATTCTTTTGAAGCTGTTCCAAAAAAACAGAAATGGAAGGAAAACTTACAAACTCATTCTACGAGGCTAGCAGAATCTGGTGGTTCCAAAACCAGACAGAGACCCCACTAAAAAGGAGAACTACAGACCAATTTCCCTGATGAACACGGATGCAAAATTTCTCAAGATATGAGCAAACTGGATCCAACAATACATTAAAAGAGTTATTCACCATGATCAAGTGGCATTTATTCCTAGGATGCAGGGTTGGTTTAATATCTGCAAATCAATCAATGTGATACATCACACTAATAAAAGGATAAGAACCACATAATCCTCTCATCAGATGCAGAAAATGCATTTGACAAAATACAGCATCCTTTATTCATAAAAATCCTCAAGAAAGTAGGGATAGAAGTAACACACCTCAAGATCATAAAGGACAAATACAAAAGACCCACCACTAATATGATCCTCAACGGGGAAAAATTGAGAGCTTTCCCCCCAAGGTCAGGAACATGACAGGGATGTCCACTGTTATTCAACACAGTGTTGGAAGTCATAGCCTCAGCAGTCAGACAATACAAAGAAATAACAAGCATCCAAATTGGCAAGGAGGAAGTCAAACTTTTACTCTCCACAGATGATATCATACTCTATGTGAAAAATCCAAAAGACTCCACCAAAAAACTGCTAGAACTAATCCATGAGTTCAGCCAAGTCGCAGGATATAAAATCAATGCACAGAAATCAGTTGCAATTCTATACACAAATAATGAAGCAGCAGAAAGAGAAGTCAAGGAATTGATCCCATTTACAATTGCACCAAAAACCATAAAATACTGAGGAATAAACCTAACTAAGGAGGTGAAAAATCTATTCACTGAAAACTATAGAAAGCTTATGAAAGAAATTGAAGAAACACATAAAAAAATGAAAAAACACTCCATATTCCATGGACTGAAAGAACAAATGTTGTTAAAATGTCAATAGTACCCAAAGCAATCTATACATTCCATGCAATTCCTATCAAAATAGCACTAGCATTCTTCACAAAGCTAGAACAAAGAGTTCTAAAATTTATCTGGAATCAGAAAAGACCCTGAATAGCCAAAGTAATGCTGAAAAAGAAAACCAAATCCGGAGGCATCACAATTCCGGACTTCAAGGTATATTACAAAGGTGTCATCATCAACACACTATGGTAGTGGCACAAAAACAGACAGATCGATGGAACAGAATAAGAATCCAGAAATGGACCCACAAACGTATGGCCAACTAGTCTTTGACTAAGCAGGAAAGAATATCCAATGGAATAAAGACAGTCTCTTCAGCAAATGGTGCTGAGAAAACTGGAGGACAGTGACATGCAGAAAAATGAACCTGGACCACTTTCTTATACCATACACAAAAATAAACTCAAAATGGAGGAAAGACCTAAACGTAAGACAGGAAGCCATCAAAACCCTGGAGGAGAAAACAGGCAACAACCTCTTTGACCTCAGCCACAGCAGCTTCTTACTTGACATGTCTCTGGAGGCAAGGGAAACAAAAGCAAAAATGAACTATTGAGACTTCATCAAGATAAAAAGCTTTTGCACAGTGAGGGAAACAATCAGCAAAACTAAAAAGAAGATATTTGCAACTGGCACATCAGATAAAGGGTTAGAATCCAAAATCTATAGAGTACTTATCAAACTCAACACCAAAAAACAAATAAGCCAGTGACAAAATGGGCAGACGACATGAATAGACACTTTTCCAAAGAAGACATCCAGATGGCTAACAGATACATGAAAAGATGTTCAACATCACTCTTCAGCAAGGAAATACAAATCAAAAGCACAATGAGATACCACCTCACACTTGTCAGAATGGCTAAAATTAACAACTGAGGAAACAACAGATGTGGAGAAAGGGGAACCCTTTCTGCACTGCTGTTGGGAATGCGAACTGGTGCAGCCACTCTGGAAAACAGTATGGAGTTTCCTCAAAAAATTAAAAGTAGAACTACCCTATGACCCAGCAATGGCACTACCAGGTATTTACCCAAAGGATACAAAAATGCTGATTTGAAGGGGCATATGCACCCCAACATTTATAGCAGCACTATCAACAATACCCAACATATGGAAAGAGCCCAAATGTCCATCAATTGATGAATGGATCAAGAAAATGCGGTATGTATATATACAATGGAGTACTACTTGGCAATCAAAAAGAATGAAATCTTTCCATTTGCAACAACATGGATGGAACTAGAGTGTATTATGCTGAGCCAAATCAGTCAGTGAAAGACAAGTATCATATGATTATACCCACATGTGGAATTTAAGAAAAACAGATGAACATAGGCGAAGGGAATCAAAAATAATATAAAAACAGAAAGGGAAACAAACCATAAAAGACTCTTAAATATAGAGAACAAACTGAGGGTTGCTGGCAGAATGTTGCATAGGGATGGGTTAAATGGGTGATGAGCATTAAGGAGGGCACTTGTTGTGATGAGCACTGGGTGTTTTATTTAAGTGATCAGTCACTAAATTCTATTCCTGAAATCAGTATTACACTATATGTTGGCTAACTTGGATTAAAAAAAAAAAAAAAGATAATAGTATCATGTCAGGGCTATATAAAGCTAAAAAAAAACAAAAAAAAAAACAAAAAACACTGAGGATCTAACTTCTGCTAGGTTACATTAAATGCAGTTGTGGCAAATGACACCGCCTGGCAGTTGTGAGACAATTACAGACAAGAATAGAACATGCGTATTACAGCTCTAAGTAAATAATAGGATGTCTGTGTACTAATTTTCAATGTTAGTGTCCTTTAATAAAATTCATTTCTTTTTTAAAAATTTTTTAATATTTACTTATTTTTGAGAGAGAGAGCATGAGTAGGAAAGGGGGAGGGGGAGAGGGGAGAGGGGAGAGGGGCACAAAGAATCCAAAGCAGGCTCCAGGCTCTGAGGTGTCAACAACAGAGCCTGAGAGAAGGCTGGAGCCCACAACCATTAATCACATCATGACCTGAGCTGCAGTTGGATGCCCAAATGACTGAGCTACCCAAGTTCCCGTAAAATTCATTTCTTAAAAAAAAAAAAATTCTATCCCATATTACTGAAAATATCTTCACGATTATTATGGCTGATACTTCTATAAAAAGCTTAAGATTCTGTACATATAAAAGGGACATTTCATTAAGAGGAACATGAGGGAAAGGCAGTGAGAAAAAATGAGAGGGAGATTCCATCAATCAATACCTGCCACATGCATTAGGAGAGACAGAAAAATACAAACTCAACTCACTGACAGAACTCCCTGACTTACAACTTTGTTAGAAAGGAAAAAGAAATCACTGTGGTAACATAATTGGAGAGGAACAATATGCTTCCTATACTGAGGTTTCCACTCGAAGAGGTATAGTTATGCTCAAAAGAAAAAGCAATTGGGGCTGGGATAATCTAAGAAGGCTTGAGGAGGAGAAGCTTGAACTTAGATTTATAATGGGCTAAAGGAGGAGGGACAGCTTTCCACAAAAGGAAAACAGTAGGGGGCAAAATTCTGAGTCCTGACAGAAAGGCACCCTGGCCTCCAGACACCTGTTGTCCAGGACCAGAATGGGTTCACTAGTGAGGGTTGAATAAAGGCCTCCAGCTGTGGCCGAGGGACAGTATGAGGGAGTCTTTGGGGGAGTTTACCAGGGGACAACTACCTGGCCCAAAGGCCTTACTCAAGTATTTCTTATTTAGCTGGGCTGGAGGAGGTTGCTGAAGTCCTTGAAAGCGGGGCTTATGCTGAGAATTTTGATACTTTAATCTGAGTGGAATGGATGAGATTGGGAGGATACAGAAACAGCTTCAGCTGTACTCCCTGGAGTAGTTTCAGATTTTATCTAGATCTTCTGATGAGGGAATTGCTCTGTTTACTATAGCACTTCACATAGGTTTGAGAAAATTTAAATTTTCCACACCAAAGAATGGGGAGGTGGTGTTGGAGGTTATGGGGGTGTCCAAACCTCCCAATTGATACCTGTTGTGACTCTTGTATGCTTCCTAGTCTTTCCTATGGGACACAGCTTTGATAGCTTAACCCCAGAGAGAAGGTAAGACCTGTTTGGGATGCTTATTACACTGCTGTACTCGTAACAGCCTGAAAAAAAAAACCTTTCAACAGTTTTAAACATTTAGAAAAAGGCATAAAGTGAAAGAAGGAGATTTTCAAATTGGTGTGGTAGAAAGAGGAGCTGGGCATTTGAGTGAAATCTGATGCTGTCACTTACTAGTTTTGTGCCCTGGGAATACTTGTTTTTGTGCCTGTTTTTCTACAAGCACAATAGGGAATTGTGAAAGAGGTTTTCAGCTGGCTTGTACAGCACCTCCCATCATCTTCTCTTGCAGACCTTTGGAAATATGTGTTGTACTGGCAGAGCGAGGGTGGGGGGCAGAGGGGAAAGTAAAGGTGTTTTGGATTGTCTCTCTCAGAAGTGCCATAAAACTAGTGGGCTCAACCAAATGTCTTGCAATACCTGAGGCATGCAGCAAATGAAGAAAAGTCCTGCTCCAAATGCCACAGGACCACTGAGAGTCCTCAAAAATCCCTCCAACTTTAATCTGAGGACTTCACTAAGCCTTGGGCTAGGACGCACGCAGCACCATAGACCAAAACCTGTCTGGCGCGTTCCCCCAACTTCATCAGTGGCTAACCAACTCATCACTCAGTTTTCTATGTAAATTCCACTTCTTCGAGACACCTGCCCTAGCGCCCATACCGATCTTACTATTATATTGTTTTATTATTACCGGATTAATCTCTGCCTCCCTCCACCCCTCGGTAGACTCCATAACAGCAGGATTCGTGGATACCTGCCGGGCTTACAGTTGCACCAGCAAACACTATCTGAATAAACCCGAAGAGCTGATGAACCGAGAAAACACACAAGTCGCAAACGCGGGCCGAGACGAGGGTTGACGCCACCGCCCCCCCCCCCCGTAACTTCCGCCCTTTCCCGATCCTCCCAGTGCCCCCTTCTCCTTGCCTGTGTTTGTTTCCGGTGTTTCAATAAAGCTCGATTCGGCTCGAAGAAGACCTGTTCTTCCGGGAAAATGGCGACTCCCGCTCGTGCCCCGGAGTCCCCGCCGGTCGCGGATCCGGCGCTAGCCGCGGGGGCTGCTGAGGAATCCGAGTGCCCGCCGCCTCGCCAGCCTCAGCCCCCGCAGAATGTCCTCGCTGGCCCGCGGCTTCGAGCCCCAAGCTCCCGAGGACTTGGGGCGGCGGAGTTTGGCGGAGCTGCAGGAGATGTTGAAGCGCCAGGAGAGACTTTTGCGCAACGAGTAAGCTTGGGTCCCGCCGAGTCACTGCCAGCCCCCTTTGGTTCGGTCTTCTTGGGACGCGTTCCCTCGCCTTCTCTCACATCGGGTTCCCTACCCTGGAAGGTGACCTTGCCACAGTCAGACCTTTCCGGTCCCGCTGGCGAGCGGACGGCCTCCAGCCGCAAAGCCGGCTGCGTCCTGGTCTGGCACGTAACGCCTGCGGAGATTGCTTTATGCTGAAAGGCTGCTTACCGTTTCAGCTGTTCCTTAGCTTCGCGTTGATTTTAATTGTTTGACTACTTCCCTGAAGGGAGGGTCTGTGTCCTAAATCCTTTGGTAATCCCGCTCCACGGCGGCCCGTATCGTGCCCAAAACATCTTGTCAATTTCATCTTTCGATCCTGTTTTTACAGGAACCGTAGGAAAGGGTAAGAGTGATAGGATATAAAGTGCAGATATATTAGGCAGAAAAAGTTTGTCTCATTCAGTTGGCCGACTTGACGGTAGCAGGGGAACGATAAAATGAAAGCGATTTTTTAGGAAGCTTATTTTAGCAGCTTGGTGCAGGATGGTTTTGAGGGAATAAGAGAAGATAGTTGGTTATTTCCAGCGAAGTTCCCAGCAAGAGGGCTGTATTTTTAAGGTAGTTATGGGATTGGGAAAACTACATCAGGCATGGAATAATTTGAATATGTAGGTGACAGAGAGTGCTGAAGTTTCCAGACTGTATAGAGAACCACTGATAAGAACAGAAAACCTGGGGAAGGGAATAGCTCTGTGGTTGATTTTCTTTAGAGGGTACTGAGTTGAGGAGAGAATTTTATCTACTTAAAAGCTGGAGAAGTCATGAGGATCAGGAGCGAGAAGGCGGGGAATACATAGGAATTGCAACTGGAGAGGAATATTAATGTTGAAATTGTGGGAAGGAATGTAGTGTGAGACATAGAATAGGGAACCCGAGGTATAATCTTCCCTCCGTCTATTATATGGATAAAGAAAAGAGAATCTGAAAAGGAACTTCTGTCACTTAGCAAAAGGGTCAAATGACCATTTGGAAGCTTTCTAGTAGAGACAAACGCTTGGACTTTTTGAGAATGGGATTTTGATCTAGAGCAGATAATTAACTTTTTTGGTCTCTGGGACCCGTTTAGACTGTTAAGACTCACTGAGCCTCCCAAGGAGCTCTTGTTTTATGTGTATCTACTGATATTTACTGGTGTATTAGGAATTACAGGTGAGAGATCTTTAAAACACCAGAATACACAATGATTAGCCATCAGAGCAGTGATACCATCACATATCATGTGACCTCTGGAAAACTCCACTGTACCCATATGAAAAAATGAGCATGGATATGGCAAATAATGGTTTAGTATTATTATCAAAATCATTTTGACCTTGCAGACCCATCCACCTTCCCTCCCCAGTAAGATCTTGGAGATCACACTTTAAAAACTGCTGATTTTTGGAGTGCCTTACGGAGTATTATCATATGCTTAAAATACTTCTGCTGAAATTTAGACAGATGAGGCATATTCCTTATTCTTCCTACATCCCTTACTTTTTAGGGTATTTAGATCACGACTCTTATTTCATTCCTCTTTTGAGACCGTTGGAAATCAGATTTTTTACTTAAAGATAGATTTTTCTCCCTTTGAGGATAATGCTTTGTCTTTCTATCTCAAGTTTAAAAACATGGCTGTAACATATACATTTTTTTTTCCATTTAACAGAAAATTCATTTGCAAATTGCCCGACAGAGGTAAAAAGATCTTAGACTCTTTTGCCAAACTGAAAGCTGCCATTGCAGAACGTGAAGAAGTTAGAGGAAAAACTGAACTGTTTCATCCTGTTAGTTTAGACTGTAAGCTAAGGCAAAAAGCAATTGCAGTTGTTGATGTGGACACAGATCAGGCCCAGAATTCTGACCAGATACTTGATACTTCGTCTCCAGTTTGTGGCTGTTCCTCTGTAAGTAACTTCAAGTCGTCTGAAACAACCTCACAACCACATCCTACTCACAAAGGCGATGAAGAGGCTCCCGAGGTTGAGGACACAGTGAGCAAGTGCCCGGTTCCCAGTAGCAGAGCGAGTATGCCTTCCTCTTCTGAAGCTGGTGAGCGTCTCCCTCAGCGTCGTGTTTCAAGTCAGGCAGAAGATCATTCCAGCAGCTCGGACAACCTGTTTATTGACAGGTTACAAAGGATCACAATTGCGGACCCAGGTGAACAGCATTCGGAACAGGACAGGAGTGCTGAGAACTTGGCAGGGCTTTGTCGTGGGGCACAGAAGAAGCCTCATTACATGGAAGTGCTAGAAATTCGAGCCAAGAACCCAGTGCCCCCACCACATAAATTTAAAACTAATGTGTAAGTATCATCAGAAACAGGCCTGTCACGGGAACTTACTCTTTGTTAAACTCAAAAAACTGGGAGAATGCTTTTAGTTTGCTGGACTTTGTGTGGGATCTGCTTATAGTTAGGTGAGAGCATATTGTGGAAACAGCCTCGCTGGGGTGGAGGATTCATGTTGGAAAATCCTTTAGGTTTTTAGCCAGAATTGAAAAGGTTTCAGATAGCAGGTGGAGTATTGAATTTCAGGGTGTTTAGCCAATATTTGATATTAAACCCAGAGTTAGAGAATTTATTATGACTTTATTTTTCACAACAGTTTTTTGGTATGCAGCTCCCCCCTTAGATTAGACGGTAAGTTAAGGGAAAAGCAGCTTTAGAAGCTTACAGACATCTCGGTGAAAAATATCTGCGTGCTCATGATATGTAAGCAGCTGGTGCTGGGGTGACACACAAGTAAAGCTCCTGCTCCTCAAAGAGCTCAGGATCTAGATGAAAACCCAAGCCTTACACATTTCAAAGAACATTGAACTATATGATAACTTCAAGGGGAAGGGAGCCGAGAAGGGTTAAAGAAACTGACAAACAGATTCAGGCAGGACTGGCAAACTAACCTTGCCATAGTTTTGTTTCTGAGTCTCCAGAAAAAGAAAAGCTCCTTGAAGAGAAAAGAATGTTATTCACTCATATGCAGATGTAACATTCAAATCAGGGAGTGGTTACTGGTACTGTGCCTGCCTGTATTTACCAGGATGTAACATGAGATACAAAGTGGAATCACTGCTGTCTTTCTTGAAAAAACTCAAAACCTCTAGTTAGAAGTACCTAAAACTTTTATTACAGAATTGCTATAAAGAGACTAAAGTTTAACCCTGCCATTTTTTTTTAACTTGAAAACATTTTTTCTTCTATATAGAAAACCAGGATTATATTACATTAAAATTTAGTTAAGAATAATCTTTGTGCCCTCTGTCGGTAATCTGTCATCTTGTGTGCAGTGAGGTAGGTTTCTCACTTCTGGGAAGACAGAAAACCAGAAGCATCATCTAGTTGGTCAGAGAATACATGGATCCTGGTTCTGGGTTATGGTCATATAGCTGTAGGTGGGAGTGGGGAGAGCCAGAGGGCCTCCTGTACAGTTAAAGCAGATCAGGAAAGGCTGGCCTGGTCAGCTGTGGATTGAGGGATTCCATGTATGAACAGCCTTTGGCTCCTTTTCTGCTCTTCTGGCTCCAGAATACCACCTGGATGCTGGCAGCTACCCCTCCTATCCCTCTACCTTAGGTCTTCCGGAACTTGAGATCCGCATGGCCCATTATATTTGAAACCATGTGGGTGTTCTATGGCACCTCAGCTTTATCATGTGCCGGATAGAACACTTCCTTCCTGCACTGACTTTCTCCTATATTCCCTAAGTTCATGGTGCCACCACTTTGGTTTTTTTTCCCCAAGGTGTGTTCCTTTTTCTTCATATTTGCTAGCCAGAAAGACCCGCCTGATGTATTTTGTTGACCTTCATCTCTAGTCATTCTTATTTTCATCCTTTCCTATCAAAAGGGAAGGCTCTCATCCCTCTCTTGGGCTATAACTGACCTGTTCTGGATTCTAGTCTTATGTCTTCCAGCCCATCCACTCCACTGCTGCCAAAATGAAGTTAGTAAAATGCAGATCTGAATCCGGTACATAGAACAGAACTCTTTGCTGAAGACTGGGCCAGCCAACTCCCCAGCCTTATCTTACCGCTATTCCTGCATGCCCTAGCCCCTGAACTTCCCTATGTCTCACCATATTGCCCCTCATTCCCACAGTGAGCATTAATTATTCCATGACTCCTCAGAATTCACTGTTTTAAAGCTTTTCTGACAACCTTCCTGTCTCCCGTTAGAACTGGTGGTTCAGTGGTGCCTGGGTGGCCCAGTTGGTTAAGCATCCGACTCTTGGTTTTGGCTCAGGTCATGGTCTCATGGCTTTGTGAATATGAGCCCCGCCGTTGGTCTCTGTGCTGACAGTGTGGAGCCCACTTGGGATCCTCTCTATCCCTCGCCCGCTCATGCCGTCGTCTCTCTCTCAAAATAAATAAACTTAAACAAAACTGGTGGTTCAGCTCAAGTGTAAGGTTTGAAGAGAGAAGGAAAATATAAAGAGCTTGTCAGTCTACCTATTATCTGTTAAAAACAGTGGGTTGTCATATATCACTCTCCAAAGAAGGGCCGATTTAAATACTCCTGCTTTTGAAGTAAATATGTTTAAAAATGGGAAGGATTTGTATCTACAAATAGAAATATTGGTAAACTCCTATTACCTTTGCAGAAGAATGAATTGCTAGGTTAAAGGCCGCTTCTGTGTGTGAATGTTGTAAACACGTGTCTATAAAAAGGAAACAGTCTGATGACAGAACATAAATTTTCCCTCCTTCAGATTACCTTCACAACAAAATGATTCATCCAGTCATTGGCAGAGAACAGGGTCTCCCATTTCCTTGGAAGAAAGGCGGCTCAGGGATAAGAAGCATCTTGATGACATCACAGCAGCTCGGCTCCTGCCACTTCACCATATGCCCACACAGCTGCTCTCCCTGGAAGAATCTGTGGCACTTCAGAAACAGCAGAAACAGAATTATGAGGTATTAAGAGTTTTACGTGTTTCTTGAGTGTGTGTTGGATGCTGCTAATCAGAGTTCACTCCAGCAAGTTCAGAGAGGACAGAACTTAATAGAAGGGAGTAGGTGCTTGAGAAATGGCTGGCTAATGCCGTTGGCTCTCAGGTGTATGCCTCCAGTTTTCAGAGTCTCGGAAGTCTGCAGGGCCCAGCTGGAGATGATCCCAGCTACCTGCAGCAGCAGCAGAGTGGGGAGGAAATGTGGGGAGACTCAGGCAGAATTCCCCATCTCTTAAAGCCTATGCTGTTAGGCTAGCAGAAGTCCTACTTCTCTGTCTTGTATCTCGTAAACCCCATGTGAGAGATTCTCAGTGTAGAATCTAGTCTCAGTGGTAGAATCAGGGAAGTGTTTTCAGGTTTCCATCTCCTGCCAAACAGGGAAGAGCATAACCCTGAGGACTACTGTGGTGTCACCAACAGACGTTTGGACACTAAGCATAAAAGCATGATCTGCAGGGGCACCTGGGTGGCTCAGTCAGTTAAGCGTCCAGCTTGGGCTCAGGTCATGATCTCACCGTTTGTGGGGTTGAGCCCCCTGTGGGGCTCTGTGCTGACAACTCAGAGCCTCGAACCTGCTTCTGATTCTGTGTCTCCCTCTCTCCCCCTTCCCCACTCACACACACTCTGTCCTCTCTCAAACATTTAAAAGAGAGAAAGCATAATCAGCAGGCCCTTGTGAAGACAGAAGAGTCTTTAGTCGCCTGCTTTAGTGACTTAATTTTGTATAGCACTTTCCTCAAAGATCTGGGAGTTCTGCAGAGAACTTTAAACATATATATGAACAGTTTATGTACAGACTGATGGGATGGGAGAAAACAAGTGTGAGGGCAGTAGGGAGAAAAGAAAGAGTCCAATATACTTAGATAGGAGTAATTTGAACCTCCAGGAGAACAGCAGCTTAAGTTCCTAGTATTGTTAGCTAAATTCTAATCAGGTGCCATACCCCCAGTTAATACAAAACTAGGCTGTTATTCAGTCTTGGCTTTTCACAAAAGTTCCATTGGCGTGGGTTGTTGGCATTTTCAGGGCACTCCATTTTAAAAGCCATTTTTCTTCCTCATGTATTAAAGTCTTACTGCCTAGCTATGACTGCAGCAGTGGGGAATTGTTTTTTAAATTGTTTATATGATGTTCAGTGCCTGTCCTAAGATATTTTTAAATTGAATTCATCTCCTCCGTTTGACACTGGGTTCCTCGTCAGAGTAGTAGTAGCTCGCACCCAGAATCTTCGTGGCTTCAGGGAATGAACTGAAGAAGTTCCCAGGCATAGGGTCAGAAGTGTGAGAAAAGTGAAGAGCCAGATGAGAAATGGGCATTGTCACCTGCCATCAGTCAGTCAGCGGTAATGTCCATGGGTGTACATGAGCACACTGCCAGTGTCCAAAACGTACTTGGACTTTCAGTTGCTTAGCTGTTTTCTTGGGAATATTTGGAGAGGGATAGTCAGCTTTTTAGTATTGGTTGCTTGATTTTCATTGTGACATTGGAATGTTAACTCTCAAGCCTAAAAGCCATGACTTCATCTGGGAAAGAAGATTCTTTTTTGGAGGATCAGCACAACGGCGTTAGTGATTTTTTGACGTTTGATAGTTCAGACTTCTGTGAGTTTGTGTATACACGTGCATGTGTCCACATACTTAAAAATCTATCCATGTTTGTCTTTTAAAAATTTGTTTTAATGGTTATTTATTTTTGAGAGAGAGAACACAAGGGAGCGGGGGAGGGGCAGCGAGAGGGAGACAGAGGATCAGAACAGGCTCTGTGCTGTGAGTGCAGAGCCTTAGGCAGGCCTCAGACCCACAAACCGTGAGATCATGACCTGAGCTGAAATCCAAGAGTTGGCCACTTAACCGACTGAGCCACCCAGGCGCCCCCATGTTTGTAACTCTTGCAGCACTAAGCAGGTTACTCAGTTTCCCAAGTAGAGGGGGAGTATTTCCGTGCACTGTTGTCTATTATTGGAAATGTGACCGCAACTGTAGCAGGCTAGTAGCTCTCCCCAGCATTGCCCGCTTGTGTCTGTGCTGGGCACAACCTCAGACTTGTCACATTGCTACAGAGAGCACTGAGTGGGGCGGTGTGCCCCTTGATTTCCTTTTCTCTTTAGAGGACTTCTATTGCAAAAATTGCAGGGAAGAAGATGTGAATGTATAACTATTTGTTTCGATTTTTGTTTTCAAGGAGATGCAAGCCAAGCTCGCGGCACAGAAATTAGCTGAAAGGCTTAATATAAAGATGCAGAGCTATAATCCGGAAGGGGAGACTTCGAGGAAGTACCGAGAAGTAAGGGATGAAGATGATGATCAGTCCTCTGGTGAGGAGTTCTGAAGACGGGCATTGGGATAATGCCTGAATCTCTGTCTGCTGAGATGTCATGGTCACATCAGACTTTCTAACAAGTATCAAGATCAGTGTCAGGCATTGTTGAGGGAAGGAATTTTATAAAGTTACACAAAGGTAGCTATTAAAAGAGCCCAGTTTGTCTTTCAGGAGAGGACTTTGATGTGCTTAAGAAGTTTAATATTTGAATATTGTGTTTGACCATATTGTATTAAAGTTCTGCAGTATGCTGTGTGTTGGTCTGATATTTTAGTACATAGTAAGCACGGTTTTATTTTCCTCTAAGCCAAATGAAAGCGGGTAACTGCTCTTTTCCTTATTCTTACCTCTGTGGAATAGCATTTATTACATGTCTTTCAGTGAAATATTTGGTTGCCCCAGGCATCACCTAAAATGAATTAGGAAGATAAAGTTCCCTGCTTTTTTGAGTAAGGAAGGGAGCAGTCTAGAGAATTTTATGCATGTTTGCTGCATGGGGTTGAGGTACTGGATGTGAAGTACCTAGGAAGGCACTCATAGAAAATTCTTAAATGTTTGTTTCCTTCTTCTGTCTTCCCTTTAGGAAGAATGTTCTCTTTCTTCTGATTAGGAATGAGGAGTACTTTTAGTTGATGCTGGAGGGTGGAGGATCTTTCTGGATGGTCAGATTTGCCTGGAGTAACACAAGATACAGGAAAAGTCTAGGGTGACTGTGTAGGGGAAGGGAATAGCTGTTCGTAGGCTTGCCCTAAGAGGTGACCAGTTCAGTTTGGTAAGAACACCATTTTTTTTTTTAAAGCGACAATTGAATTTTCAACACATAGCTTGCCTCTCCCCAGCCCTGCCCCAAAGAAGCATATATAGACTACAGAAATCTCCATCCCATATGTATACATGTTTATGTAATTTTGAAGGATTATGTGGAGATTTCTTTGTTTACTCTGTTGGAGCCTTTAAACAGTGTTGAAAGGAAGAATAAAATAAGAGCATCTTCATAATGTTAATGGTGATGTTTTACTGGTGCTTAAATTTAACTTGCTTTAAAAGAGACTTTCATATATGAAATTTTCATGAAGACACATTGAGGTGTGTGATAGGAAGGGCTCAGTTCTCTATCACGGACATACGGGCACCGCTACTGCTTTCCGTCCCCTTCCACCCCTCCGCCCCCCCGGCAAATATAGAAATACCCTGAGGTAACAAATTCATTATTTCTGCTTTCAAAAACTAACAGTAAATGGATTTTGCAACATAAAATTATTCTTTAGAGAATAAAATAATACACTTCTGGAAAGCCAGGTAATACGGAAGGGCTCACGTGCATGTACACACAGTCCCCTGTATTCGTATCACCTAGAGAGAGCCTCTGTTAAGGTTTGGGTCTATTTTGCTTTTACATACTTTTCAATGCATAGCTATATGTTTATATTTTCAATAATGCAATCATACTGTACGATGTTTCATAGTCTGCTCTGTGTATTGTAAACATTTTCCATGTTAGATATTTTGCATTTTAGATAGCTACAATTCAATTTTATGGTGTACCATAACTTGCGACACCAACTTATTAAGAACTTGATTGTCAGTTATAATGTAAACTGTAAACAACAATGTGATCAACATCTTAAAAGATAATCACATTTGTACAAAAATGATTTATTTCCGGAAGATACCTTTCTAGAAGTGAAATTGTTAGCTGGAAGTGTAGGTACGTTTGAGAGTCTTGATGTACGTCAATCACCATAAAGGTTGTGTCCCTTTATGTACCTGCTAGCAATATCAAACTCCCAGAACTGAAAATTGCTGTTGCAAGTGTTTGTAAATTGAATAATTACGGGAAAGGATTATTTTTAAAATTTGTATTTCTTTGATTACTTAATGAAGGGTGAGTGTTTTTTTCATGTTTGTTGACCATTTATATTCATTGTTTTGAGCGTTGCTTATTCATAACTGTAATTCCTTTGAGAGAGTGCTGTTTTTATTGGTTTATAAATTCTTGATGAATTAAGATGTCCGTCTTTTGTCATGTGTTATTGTTTTAGGTGTTACTTTCTTTTTAATACAGTTTGTGGTGTTTCAGTGTAGAAGTTTTCTTTAGGAGTCTACCTTTGCAGTTACCCTTGGGAGTGCCTTCCCTACCCCAAGGATGGAATGTATTTGTCCTTATTTTCTAGTACTTTTTTAAAATTTTACTTTTATATTTATATTAATTCAAAAGGAAATTTTTAATCCATCTGAAGTTTATGTGGGGATATATGAAGTAAGATTTAATTTTAATTTTTGCAAATAGTTGACCAGTTGGTTCGACATCATAAACCATCATTTCCCCATTGATTTGAAATGCTGTCATAAAATATGAAATTCTCATGTGTCTTTTGTGCTATGGGCCTACTTACGGGCCTTCCAGTTTTTCCTGCACTATTTTAATAATTATGGATTTAATCAGCATTAATATTTGGTATACAATTTCTCCCTCATTCTTTTAAATTCTATAAACTATAACCTACAGAAAAGTACCTAAAACAGGCGTGTAGTTTAATGGGTAAAGCAAACAGTTACGTAATCACAAACCAGATGCAGGAAAGCTACTGCCAGGACTCTGGAATCTCCCCAAGTGTCCCCTGTTGACACCCTATATATACCCCAGAGGTTACTACTATCCTGACTTTATAGTAATACATTCCCCCTTTTAAAAAATGGTTTTTACCCATCGATGTATACAATAATATGGTTATGTTGTTTTGCCTACTCTGGCCTGATACAGATGGAATCCTACTGTATGTGTGTTTGGTGTTTTTGACTCAACATTGTTTATAAAATTCATGCCGTGTATAGGTGTGGTTTATCCATGTCATTGCTGTGCGATGTGCCATTTCATCAACACCACTTCCATCGAGTGTGACGGGCACCTCTGTGATAGTTTCCGTTTTGGGCGAGGATGGGTGATGCTGCCACGAGTATCTTTGTGCACGTAAACACGTTTCTGTTGGGTATTTATCTAGTTCACTTGCCGGGATATAAGGCGTGTATTATCTTTCACATTTAGTATTCCCACCATCCCTGTCCAGCGCCTGTGACAACTCCAGTTCACTAACGATCTGCCAAATGGGGATTTTAGTCAACGTGATGTTTTTATGGTAGGCCTTCATTTTGGTTTTACTTTGCATTTCCCTAATCGGGGATGGCATCTAGCATCTTCATGTTTCCTGGTCATTGGATTTCTTCATTTGGAAAAGTGGTCATTCAAAACTGTTGTTCATCTCCTTCCTCGTTGATCTGGAGGATGTATTCCTGATACTAATCATTATTTAGTTACATTTGTTGTAAATATCCTCTCCTTCTCTGGATTACTTTTCAATTCTCTTCATGGTGTTTGTGATGAACAGAAAGTCTTCATTTTAATTGCAAAATTCTCAATCTTTTATGTGTAGTGTCTGAGGAATCTTTTCCTAACCTGAAGTCATGAACATATCCTTTTAAAATTGTTTTAGTTAAAAAAATGCCCTGTAATTTTGCCTTTCCATTGTGTCATGGACTCTACCCGGAAATGATTTGTGACTGTGTGAGGGAGGATCCTGGGGAGCTTCTTGTCCTGGCACTGTGCAGCGTATGGCTTGCCCGTGTGCGTGTTACTGACTCCCCTCTCTGGTTCTGTTAATCTGTGATAGTATCACTCCATGGTATTTATGGTAGCTTTGTGGTAAGGCTGGAGTAAAGCTTGCCATCCTATTCTTTTTTTTTTTTTTTAATTTTGAAAGAGGGAGAGTGCAAGCAGGGGAGGGGCAGAGGTAGACAGGGAGAGAGAGAATCCCAAGCAGGCTCCATGCTCAGCGAGGAGCCTGACCTAGGGCTCCATCTCACAAATAGTGAGATTGTGACCTGAGCCAAAATCAAGAGCTGGACGCTTAACTGACTGAGCCACCCAGGCACCCCATGCCATCCTATTCTTTAAGAGCGGTTTGGATATTTTTGGCTTTGCATTTTCACATTAAATTTTAGAATCAGCTTACTATGTTCCGCAAGAAGCAAAACGGACCAAAACCCTTGGTAGTGCAGATTTCCATTCGTTGAAAAAAATGTTTGATATTCCATCATTAATTAATTTTTTATTCCTAAAAAACTTAGGAGACAGGAGATCTGGAACCTTGCCATTTATGAAGTAATAACTATTTCAATGAGGATGACTAGTTTTGGGCTTCACAAGTTAAAGAGAAAATTGAGAACACCATTTTACTGTGAATACCTAAAGCATTGTGTAGTTTGGTTGAGATGAGTTAGCAAGTGAGGGATTTTATTTCGTAATGTGACATGATTCGATTTTTATTTTTCAAAACTACTATTTCTCCTGATTACGGAAAAGGAAACTGAGGCACAAGGACTTGAAATAACTTGTCCAAGGTCACCGAGTTGGAGATAAGGTTTGAACTCAAGCTGTATATGCTCTTAGCTCATAATCACTGTCGCCTCACCAACTCCAATCAAAAGGGTACGGACATAGTGGCCACGTTATCATCTGAATTGCAGGTGAACAGAAGTTAATTTTTGAAAATAAGTTTTAAGGAAGACTTTTTAAATGTTAAAATTAGGTTCAAAATAGGAAAATAGAGTGAATTTGCAGTCTAAACTCTTCACCTTCAATTTTCAGGTGATTACGTTAAGAGAAGGGAGTGCTGATAACCCGAATGGCGGAAGGTGTTTGAGGAATAATCTCATTATATAATAGTCACCTATAAGATAATAATTTCATAGGCCCTGTGTCTAATCCACATCACATTCTCTGGGGACCCTTCAAGGTGGACGTTGGCAGCTGTGGGTTTATCTCTATTTCCTGTATCTGGGATGTTGAGGTGATTCGCTCAAGGTCACTCAGAGGCAGCCAAGAAAAGAACCCCGTGCTCAAGGCTTCCGGGCACGTGACTGCGTGGCCTTGCGCACAAAGCCACAAACTGAAGTTACACATGGGCTTTAATGCCGGGCACGAGATCGGGTTACTCTCGGGTGTTTGTCAGGGTTCTGTGACTTAGGCCACAAAAGAGCTTTTGTTCTGATCATTTTTGTATTTGGAATGTTTTGTTTTTACTCATCTTAGAACCATATTGCCCCATTTTGGCCACCACTGGGATCTTTACTCTTCCCCCACTCCCTCGACATTTGGCTGCATAAAACTTTCTAGAAGAGATGCAAGGCAATGTGACCTCAGGTGTCACAGGCTTTATTCAGACGAGCAGGTAAAATCTGGTAGTTCACCCTTTGCGGGCTTCATGACAGTTTGTAATGGTAAAACAAAGTAAAGTTGTCAGGAAAAAAAGGTTCTGTCTTTGTACAGGAAAAGTTGAGAGTGGCTGTGCTAAATAAATAAAAGGATTATATATCCAGCTTTAATGGGGAGCATATAGAGTCATCTACAAAATATGGCAAATTGCATTATTGACTAGCTCCTTGACAGGGAGGAGAAACTGAAAGCTATTATTTTAATTTCTGGCTAAAGTGAGGAAGCTTTGATACTGGGCTGATGAAACAAACCTAGTGTTGGGTAATAACTGAACTGGAGCCAGACCACAAATCAGAAGCGATTCTGAAAGTGCAGCATAAAAGCCTGAACAATTAAATATGATCTATTACTTCCCAGATGATTTTAGAAAACTTGGAATAAAAAAAAAGGCGAAAAAGAGGGTAAGCCACTGGAATAGCATTAGATTATTAGATTTAGGATTTAAATGCCACTATTTCCTTTGAATCCAGTGGGAAGTTATGTGCTCTCATGACGATTAAGTCTGTAAGATGAGGTCAGCGACCCCTTATCTAATGTATGGGGTATGTTTGGAGAGAACAAAATTTCAAAGTGTGGTCTTTATAGAACACTTTGGGGCCTAAAAGAGATTCTATATGAAAACCTTATTGTAACGATGGTAACAATTATGGTTGAAGTAGTTTGGGAGGTACCTTTTGGCATACGAAGTAAGATGTTTTAAAATCACCACCATATGAAACTTTTAATTTCGTGTTAAAATTAACTGAGAACAATAGAGACTCCCCAAGAAAGCTATTTTGACAAGGGGAAATTAGGACATGGGGCTAAGGAAAGACCCAGCTTCGTATGGAAAATTTTCTCATTATTAAGGCAAAAGAATGAGGGTTGTAAATCAAGCCCTTACTCAGGGCGCACAGAAATGCTCCTTACAAGACGGAGACCCAGATTGGCGCTTATAGATTCTGTCTGAAAATATTGCTAGTATATACATCACTTCTCTTAACCAGTCCCACATATATTTGTATTGAATTAAATAGCTCTTCTAGTGATTATGTTGTAAAAATGAAAGAATATCTTCTATTGATTCGATTTTTAATAAGGATTTTTTTCCCCTTCAGCTACATTTTATAGGGTCAAAATGAAGCACATTAGGAAACTGTCACTGGCACTTGAAAACAAATCTTATCTCAGATTAGTATCTTTTGTTCTTAGGGAAGGAAGAAAGCTTAAACACAATTTAGGGAAACTAAGGCACAGAGCAGCATAGAGACTTTGGCTATGGTGTACAGCTGGTTCTAACCGAGCCAACTCTTTCTGCCCTAGCCCAGTGCCCTTTGCTTCATGTGGAGTCTACTTGTAATTAATTCCTTAACACATTTTTGCAAAATGACAGAAAAAGCATTGTGCCAGAAATCTATTTTCTAATTTTGTAACTATAGAAATGCCAGGTAGTCTTAGGTACCCTTATGTATTGCAACTGGGTTCAGTTACTACAATTTTCTTGAAATAAAAATAGATAACGTAGAGGTACCTGGGTGGTTCAGTCCGTTAAGCATCTGACTCCATCTCAGCTCAGGTCTCGATCTCAGGGTCGTGAGTTCAAGCCCCTCATTGGACTCCACACTGGGCGTGGATCGTACTTAAAAAAAAGATAATGTATATTTTAAAAAGTAACAAGTAACATAAAAGGGATAATGTACTATTGGTTATGTCTATTTATTTAAATTCTTTTAACATTTATTTATTTTTGAGAGACAGACACAGCACGAGTAGGGGAGGGGCAAGGGGGCAGAGAGAGAGAGAGAGAGAGAGAGAGAGAGACAGAATCCGAAGCTCTGAGCTGTCAGCACGGAGCCCTACATGGGGCTCAAACCCAGGAACCATGAGATCATGACCTGAGTCAAAGTGGGACACTTAACTGACTGAGGCACTCAGGCACCCCTGCTGGTTATAAATTTAACCTTTTTCCTCTTTGCTGCCTGACTTGCTTTGTTTTGATTGTCCCCACTTTCCCAACCTCTTGCTTCAGTCTTTAGCAGTGTGACTTCCACCCACGTACCAAAACCTCTCACCACCCTCTGAGATTAACAGGGGTCTTAGGGTTCTAGTATTATTGCTGGCTAATTAGCATAATTAATAAAAATTCCAGGAAGCCTAATGGCTTCTGTGAAGCAAATGGATTTGAGAGGAATAAACCTTCTTTGAGAATTTTTTTTTTTTTGGTTGAGGTGTAATTGACATAGAGCATGACATTAGTCTCAAGTATGTAACATAATGATTCAATATTTTATACACATTGGAGAAAGATCACCACAATAAGTCTATAGTTAACATCTGTCACCACACATTTTTTTTTTTTGATGAGAACTTTTAAGATCTGCTCTCTTAGCAGCATTCAAATATGTAATACAGTATTTTAACTATAGTCACCATGATGTATATTACTTATATTATGACTGGAAGTTTGTACCTTGTGATTCCTTCACCCCTTTCCCCCACCCCCTAAAATTGGGCTTGAATTAAGATGTTAATGACTGTGACTACAGTCAGGGGCAAGTTAACTTTTGCCCTGTTTGTTCATAATCTCTCTGGGAACAAGGAGGACATGGATGAACGTTCCATCCTTCTCAGGGCTTCCTGGATCTCCCGCCTGTGCCATCCTTTGGCAGGCCATGTCTGCTTCCCTCGTGTGCTACTGGCTGATCTCTGCCATCAGTACCTTTAAGGAAGTGGTCAAATATGGAAAGGAGGAGTATGTCTTTCTTGCCCTACTCTATAAAGTCTCTGGTTTTAATAGTCTTGTAACCAATGATCATTTCTGAGAGTGAGTCTTGTGTTGGTTTTTTAATCATGGTTTAATTTACTGTCCAAGGGTGGGACCAGCATCACTCTTCAAAGTTTCCACCTCTCAGTCTTACCCAGGAATGAGGTCTGGAGGGCTGTGGGTTATGTGCAGTTCTCAGCCCACAAGCTGTAACTCCACTTGGCCTTTGCCCTCTATGAGAGAACACACTGAGTCTTATTAGTGCAGGGGTCCCTCAGATAATACAAACAAAAGGATACCATTTGTAATTTGGAACTTCATTTATAGTATTGCATTACATAACATGTCTCACAACTGGCAAAGTCTCACAGCGGGTCTTGATACATATTTTGAGCAGCACTGCTCTTGGCAATGACCTCAATGTTCTATATCATTTCTACAGTATTAAAGTTGATTTCAAAATAGAAAATTATATATTTGCAAATTATGGAGGTCAAAAGTAAGCATTGGATAACGATGGATAGGGGGACAATATGGTGTCCCTGATTCAGTGTCTTTTCCTTCCTCCAACCTGTGGCTGATATGATTTCCTCTGGGGGGGAAAAAAGCCTTTTATTTATTGGAGTTCTTTATAAAAATACACATCCTGGAGGCAATACAATATCAATGAACTCTTATCAATTAATCTCTTAGGGCATATTAGTTCATTAGATGATTTTTTTTCCTCGAGGAAAGCAGGGCTTAAGGGAATGGGAGATGAAATGGGCAAATTTTGGGAGAGTGGGAGAAGGAAGACAGGGAATGGGAAAGGGAGGAGGAGAAGGACAAGGATAGGAAGAAAGCCTGATGGACCTTGAACAGCCAAGGGGCAGCAAGAAAACATAACTTGGGAGACTTGTCTATCTATGTCAACTCCTGTCCTCCTGCTTGCTTGATTCCACTCCAGTCTCAAATGTTTGCTTCCAACAAAAAGGTCAAGGTCACCAATTGCCTCGATGTTGCTGAATTTAGTAGTTACTTCTCAGTCCTTCTTTTTCTTGACCCCTCAGAGCATTTGGCATAGTTGATCACTCCCTCTTTCTTGAAACCCCGTTTTTTCTTGGTTTCTGGAATACCATTCTCTTGGAGGTACTCGAAGACCACTTCCTGTTAGTCTTTGCAGGTTCCTTCTTGTCTTCCCATCACCAACCACTGAAATGCCCACAGTTCTTTCCCTGAACCTCTTCTCCACCTATGCTCATTCCTTTGGTGACCTTATCCAGCCTTGCAGTTTTAAATACTGTTGATACATGGCGACTCCCAAATGATATCTCCAGCTCCGAACTCCAGATTCATATTCAGCCACAAGAGAAGCACCTGGAGGAGAGTCCTGGTCTCTCGGGCAAGGAATCAGGATCTACTGGCAGTGGTGGTGGTGGCAGAGTTCTTGCTCTGGTATTCACAAGTTGAATTCTTGGCCAAGTCACTTAACTTCTTGGGATTTGAGTTTTCTGGTTTCCAAAAGGAGGGAGTTGGATTTGGTTAGCATCTCCCAAACCATGGATCTTAAAACAGAAATCCTATGGAAAATGGGATTTGGGGGTCAAATGAGCTGTCATGCTCCATTACCTGGATTGTTGCAGGGGCCTCCTATCTGGTCTCCCTGCTTCTGCCCTGGCCCACATCCACAGTGGTGTCTCAAGAGAGCAGCCAGCTCTCTGTCAGTCTCTATCCTGACTTTGTGAAGATCTCATCAGATCAGGTCATTTTTCTGCCTCAAGCCCTTCAGGGGCTCCCAACTCAAAATAAGCTAAATTTTTATGCTGGCCTACGAAACCCCCCTGATCCCACTATAGGTTACCTGACTGCCTCCTTGCTGTTGCTGTCATGGGTCAAGAGTGCACCCACCTAAGGGCCTGTGCATGACTATTCTCCTTGCCTGAATGTTCTTTTCCCCATGCATGAGCAAGGCTCACTTCTTCATTTCCTACAAGTGTTTATCCAAATGTCACTTTGTCAGGAACGCCAATCAATATAAAATAATCCCTCTCAGCTGCTTTGTTTTCCTCTACAGAATTGTACATTTTCCTGTTTGCTTATTATCTGACTTGCCCCACTAGAATATGAAGGCAAAGATTTTTATTTGTTTTGTTTATTGCTATATCCTCAGTGGCTTAGAACAATGCTAGACATAATGGGCACTCAATAACAGAATACTTTTTTTTTTAATGTTTATTTATTTTTGAGAGAGAGGGAGAGCATGCATATGCAGGGAAGGGGCAGAGAGACACAGGGACAGGGGGTCCAAAGCAGGCTCTGCACTGACAGTAGCAAGCTCAATGCAGGGCTCGAACTCACAACCCATGAGATCATGACCTGAGCTGAAGTTGGACGTTCATCCACCTGAGCCACCCAGGTGCCCCATCAATAATAAAATAAACAAGTGTATGAGAAACTGAGAAGATGGAGAAGATGGCTCCCTGAGCCCTGCTCTGCACCTGCCTGAGAGCCGCTCTCCTCCCTGGGAAACCACGATGCCCAACACACACCAATGTGTTTTATTGAGGACATGAGCTCACATCTGTGGTCTCCCTTCTCATACATACCCTGTGAGGTAGGTATTATTCCATCATTTTCCAGAAAAGGAAACTGAGGGTCCATGGAGTAGTGGCTTTCTCAAAGTCACACACTATTAAGACCTGCATCTGTCTTTATCCAAGTCAAGTGCCGTTTTCAGTCTCCCATGGTGACTTTCCCATTCTTTTTGCTTGCATTCCAGATGGCAAGTACCTGGCCTTCCCTGTGGGGCTGGCAAGGATCGTGTCACTGAGGCCTTCTGCTGGGCCCATGGGGGCACCCATCCCTTTGGTCCTGACAGCAGTGCTGTGATGAGCTGTGTCTTTCACCGATATTTTCCTTAGTGATGAGAGGCAACAGGGGTGAAACAGAGGGCAAAGAGCATGGAAACAGCCCAGGTACTAGGCCTTCTCTAGCTCTTTCCCTCCCAGCTCTTTGGTTCTGCCTTCTGCAGCCACCACCTCTCCTCAGACACCCAGTACCTCTGCACCTGCTGAAGCCAGAAGCTCAGATCTGCCACGTGTTCCCAGGATAATGTGACTGTTACTTAACTGCTCTATGCCTTCTTACCTGAAAAGTGTGGATAATAAGGACAGCATCACGTCCTAGGCTTGTTGTGAAGATGAGATAGTTCTACGTCCACAACAACTGTTAGCTGTTATCCTTTCTGCTTCCAGCCTGTTTTCCATTCAATGCCTGCCCAACCCCTGCTCCCCCTGCATCGCTGCTTCATAGAAGAGAACAGAAGAGTCAGGTTGCCCATCTTGAGCCCTTCCTTGGGGCACGGCTTTGCCCTTCGGTCCTCAGGAGTGATCCAAATGTCATAGGTCACAGAGATAGCAGCATTCAAAGAGTGGAATGAGACATTCCTTCAGTAATGGCGGGTTGTTCTGTCACATCATGGTTCCTAACTTTGGGGACCAGGGTGGGAGGAGTCGGGTTATAGGAAGAGAACAGGTTTAGGGGACAACAACACGCAGTTGGTTTTGGACTCGTATCTGTGGCGGTCCTCGCAGATGCTTAGGGGACTGTTGGAAAGGCAATCCTACCCCTTGGGAAGTAGGTCAAGACTGGAGACCAAGGATGAGGCCCCTCCATACGGAGAAGCTGATTGAAGCCCTTAGAGCAGATGCTCAGAGAGAGCCCAGAGCAGGAAGAGAAAGGACCAGCGACCTTGGGAAGCATGACAGAGGCTGCACAGGGTGGCCTGACATGTATCAGGTTAAAAAATGGACAAAAATCCTGCCCCCACAGGACTTATAGAGCTGTCACTTTGCATAAATAATTCTCATCCACAGTATACAGAGTAAGAGACATGAAGGATTACTCTTCCAGCCGGGGGGCCAGGAAGACTCCACGACAGAGGGCGTTTGAACCAGGCTATGAACCATGGGGGCAGCGCAGACCGGTGGGTTGGGAGATGGCTGGACACAGCACTCGCAAAAGCCAGGAAGCAGGGAATTTCAGAATGTCTGGGAAACTGAGAAGTCCGTTCATATCTGACCAGTATAATGCAGAATTGGATTCAAGGTCAAAAGCATTAAAACAAGAGTCCTAGATCGAAGCTTAACAAGACTTCAAAATGTATACGAATGTCGTGGACACTGAGATGGAGGTTAGCGTGCAGGACATCTGTGAGCAGAGTCCCAGGGAGAAACACCTGTGGAGAGAGGAGAAGGGAGCAGGACTGGGGGAGAAGTGGGGAGGCGCTGAGGTTCACAAAGTCCTCAGGTGACCTCACAAAGAGCTCGGGAGCTTGGATGGCCCTGCAGAGCCGTGTCCACATGGTAGGTACTGGGGCTGAATAGTGACCACAAAAAAATGTCCAAGTCCTCCCCCTCGGTAACTGTGACCTTATTTGCAAATGTAATAAAGTTAAGGATCTTGAGATAAGATCATCCTGCAGTTAGGGTGAGCCCCGAATCCGTCAACCAGGGACCAGGGCCCTCATCAGGGAAAGGAGGGGAAGATTCGACCCCCAGACTCAAAGGGAGAAGGCCACGTAAGGGCAGAGGCACAGACTGGAGTGATGCATCCATAAGCCAAGGAACGCCAGGCATCACCCACAGCCACTAGCACCCGGAAAGAGGCATGGAACAGACTCCCTCAAGGCCTCCAGAAGGGGCCTTCCTGCTGACACCTTGATATTCGGCTTCCAGTCTCCAGAACTATGAGAGAGAAGAGACTCCTATTGGGTTAAGCCGCCCAGTTTGTGGTAATTTGTTATGGCAGCCACAGGAAACTAACATAGGAGGACAGGCCTTCTCACCCTGTATGATCAGTCTTTGCATATGGACCGCCCCAGAAGGAAGCATGATCTTGGGTGAGCCACTTTTCTTCGGTGGAGATGGTCCCCAGAGAGGGCTGACAGCTGAGGGCCCTTGTGTGGCAGCACTCCCACCAGCCTGGGGAATATGTTCTGTGTTCTTGAAGAGGATCTGGACAGCACATTATAGTAGCCCCTTCTCTGTCCCCCAGTTTTCCCACCTACAAAATGGGAGTAACAGTGAGACCTATCTTACAAGGTTCCTAGGAGACAAAATTAGATGATAATACCAGGAGCTAACATTTATGGAGCACTTACTGTATACATGCAGGCACGCCTGTACTTGGGTTCATGCTTGTATGTTGCCCCGCATTTTGTGAGCACACAGTAAACAGTAGCTATTTTCATAGGGGGCGCATCCAAGGTCACACAGCTGCCAGAGCCAGGATCAGAACCCAGATTTCCTGACTCTCAGGCTTACACCCCTGTGTCTGTAATAGGTCCCCTCTCTGCCTGTGTCTAATCAGGTCTTCTTTTCACGACACTGATGGTATTTTTATGCGGGGAAACCAAACTTGTGCTCCACAAAGGAAATGTGACTTGCCTTATCATCTGAAAGGAAGAGCTTTGAGTTGTCTGAAATTCATTCACACTCTCTCAGGCAGACTCTGTGTGACCAAACACATTAATTTGTAAGACAGGCTGGGGCGGGAGGGGCAGCTGGGGCTGGGCACAGGTCCCTGCTGCCTACAGTTAATTGGTTCTGCAGGCCTCGCGTCCCAGCATCTGCTGACATGGCATTCCTGAGATCGGGGAGAGGCCAGACACTATCGCTTTACAGAGGACGAAGTGAAGGACAGAGAGATTAGCCGATCTGCCCTCTTAATTACGTGGTGAGCTAGAGATGGAAGCAAGAATTGAGTCCAGATTTCTCCAGTCCCAGATGGGTTTTTTCATCAGGAGGCCCTGCCACACTCCCTCCCTTGGAACTGCCCCCTCTCTGGAGCCCAGGAACGCATACCTGAGCTGAGTTCAGGGCCGTGTGTCTCTGTGTGTTATGTCTCCCTCCATATTCTCAACAAGAAAGAAAGAACACATTCTTACCCTTCAGAATGGTCACTTAATTGACAAAAGCATAGGTGATACATAATTTCCTTGATGCTCTTAGCCACATTAGAAGAACTTTGGCGTGGCACATCGGGCACCCAAACAGAAGGACTCTTCAGGTCTGACCCGTGCATTTCTGTATAGAAGAATTTGCATTCAGAGGCATTGTGCAAGTTATTAATGTTAAACGAGTTTTCCTCTCTATTCAAAACTCTGAGATAAAATTCACGTTGACACTATCTGGGACTAGGAAGGAGCAGTGGCCATCCAGAAATGTTCATATGTACCCCTCTCGACCCAGAGAGGACTTTAAGAACAATACCGTGGGCAGGGGCAGCTGGGTGGCTCAGTGGGTTACGCGGCTGACTTGATTTCGTCTCAGGTCATGATCTCAACATTGGTGGTTGGAGCCCTGCATCGGGCTCTGCACTGCCTGCTCGAGATTGTCTCTCTGCCCCTCCCCTGCTCTCTCTCTCTCTCTCTCTGTCTCTCAAAATAAATAAATACACTTAAAAACAAAAACAATACTGTGGGCTTTCACCACTAGAGGGCTTGACCTGAATTACACACTTAAAAATGGTCCAGGTACAGTGTTACCCATTTCTAGATTTTCAGGCAAAATTAGCTTTTCAACGAGGTAACTCACCACAGATTACTGTTACTGTTAACTTTAGATACGTTAGTACATATGCCTGTTCTGTGCCCCCCTCACCCAAATAAATTCTGTAGTTTGAAAGCACAGATAAGGGGTGTCTGGATGTCTCAGTTAAGCGTCCAACTGTTGATTTCGGCTCAGGTCATGATCTTGAGATTCATGGGATCGAGCTCCATGTCAGGCTCTATGCTCACAGCATGGACCGTGCTTGGGATTCTCTCTCTCCCGCTCTCTCTCTGCTCCTCCCTGGTTCATACTCTGTCTCTCTCAAAATAAATTAATTAATTAAAAAAATTAAAAGTATAGACAAGATAAGAAACAAAACCAGTTTTCTAACTTTGATCTAACTGGTTACTGACCACACAGTTTTGGTGGTTTTTTGTGAAACCACCAGAGTAAACGCCCTCCCTCAAGGCTGCTTGGTGATCATCCCGGCTGGCCTCCTCCTGTTGGCCCCTTTGTCCCAGACTGGATCTTCTTGGGAAATGGACACGGTTTTCTTTTTATATCTTCTGATGCTGGTGGTCAGAGGCGTGCCTAGTCATTTTTTCCTTCAATGAGCTGAGAAGTTCTTTAAGACAACAGATGGCTGGTTGGTTTGTTCAATAGGCCATTTATGCATGCATTCATTTATTCAACTGACGTTCTCTAACACCCATTACATGCCAGGCACCGAGATTCCTTGACCTCTTGAAATTAACGGCTTAGTGGGGGAGGGGTGACTGGGTGGTTCCGTTGGTTAAGCATCTGACTTCGGCTCAGGTCATGATCTAGCCATTTGTGAGACCCAGCCCTGCATAAGGGTCTGCACTGAGAATGTGGCACCTCCTCTCTCCCTCTCTCTCTGCCCCTCCCCACTTGAGAGTGTGCACATGTGCACACTCTCTCTAAATAAACATTAAAAATTTTTTTGAATGTTTAGTTATTTATTTTTGAGAGAGGGTGAGTGGGGGAGGAGCAGAGAGAGAGAGAGAGAATCCCAAGCAGGCTCCATGCTGTCAGTGCAGAGCCAGACTTGGGGCTTGATCCCATGGACCCTGAGACCATGACCTGAGCCAAAATCAGGAGTTGGGCACTTAACCAACTGAAATACCCAGGTGCCCTTAAAAAAAAAACAGTTTAGTGGGGGAATAATGATAATTACAAACTTGGGAAGCATGAATTCCACCCACCCCTAAAAATGTGTTAACTGTCTCCTTTACTCTTCCACTCAAAAGAGACCCCATCTCGCTATTATAGCCCTCACCAGGTAATGCTGCATTATCTCAACTGTTGGGCTTAAAAGAGTATTCACGTTGGGCTCTGCTTGAAGCAAAAATAAATGCATTAGCAAGGGAGCAATAAAAGTGCTCTGAGGACGAGTCCTGGGCTCTTATATCAAGATACATTGGGTGGCAGGGACGAGGGCAGTGGGGAGATGAGAGAGGGGGAGTGGAGAGTTCTGCTTTGCTATTAACAGATTGAGTGCTTGGCCAAGTCACTTAACTTCTGGGGATTTAAATCATCCAGTTTCTAAAATGAAGGCATTGAGCCTGGTCAATATCTCCCATAATGTGTCTCTTAAAACAGAAATCCTGAGAACAATGGAGTTTGGGAAATGCACCGTAATCTCTGACCCCCTTCACTCACTGTCCCGTGGGAATTCAAAATCACCTTAGCATATTAAAGGTTTTGATAGATCCAAGAGTAAAAAGCCTGTTTAACTTTGTTTAACTCAGCATTTCCCAAGTGTATTTGCCTGGAGATCCAATTTTATGTAATACCTATTAATATAGAAATATTAGACTAGATGTTCACTGAAAAGCCAATAAACATTTATTGAGCGCCTACTTTGTGCTAGGAAGTTGCCTCTCGGGCTGTATTACATGAGTTTATGAATATTATGATTTACTCAAATAAACAGTGTAGATGGAGATTTTTCCACGGACAATACCTTCTAATTAATCTGTCCGCGGTTCCCAGGAGCAACTTCCTTCCATCCAGAGGGCACCGTTTCATATCATTAGTGGTTTTCCACACTAGGGCCAAATTTTTTCTCCAAACTGTATTGGAGTTCAAGTCAGATTTAACTCTTTTAAATTAATACAGGAAACAGAAGAGGGTAAATAGTGCTACCTTGTGCTGGTTGGAACTGGCCATCAGATTCTAGCCCAGAGGACTGGACCAGCCTTCAGATGCACAAGACTTTTTTGGAATGTGCACACAAACTTCGTTTACTCATGCCTCTTTTCTTTGGGTTCTAGGTACTTTAACAGGTTTTGTAAAGTTTACTTAGTCTGGGGAAGGGGGAACTTTTAGCTCATGCTCCTTTTGTACAGCTGATTAAAAACAAAGTCCTCATCTGGTCAGCCCCCAAATAGACCCATTTTGTCTTTTGCCACTTTCCCACAAAGGGAAAGGACATTGCCTGTCTTTAAAATGTTCTCCCAGGTGTCTTATTCTGCAGAAACTTCAGGAAGTGAGTCTTGACAGAGAGCCTGGTTTCCTTTATTTTAAAGTCATCTTACTTTAGGTTTTCAAAAGAAGACATGGCACGTGACAGGGAGGAAGGGAGGGGATGGGAATGCACATGGGCTCGTGGTGAGAAATCCCAATGCTTGTTCTAACTTTGCCTTGTCTAACACTGGGAAGAAAGACCAGGCAGGAAGTTAGGATCTGCAAGTTAGGCATTCTAAAATCTGGATTCTGTATTCTTTTTCATTCTCTGAAATGGACTCTGAGCTGCTGATTGTAATGCCTAAGTGATAGCTGCTGATAAATATTATCTTTGTCGAGACGTAGGGCATCATCAGATGTCAAGTCTGCAGACTAATTTTTAATGCAAGCCCAGCAGATTTTTGTGGATATGGGCCAGGAATTTTAATGAAAGAAAACATCAAAGATGCAGAAGAAATGAGAATATTAGTCAAGGAAGATACACAGCGATGCTCTCTGATAACCCCTGTTATTGACATTAGAACTCTGTGGGAGCAACTTAAATAAACATCTGGACACTGAGTTTAGACATTTTCAGTGACAAACCCCAGACAGATCTTTTCGACTTGCAATAATAAATATTTCAGAGGCTATATGAATCAACTGAAAATTCTGTTTTCAATTATTCTAGTTTTATAAATAGAGCATAGTTAATTATTCAAGTATAGAATTTCTTTTGAAGATTAGGTGAATTTTATATTTCCTTTGTCCATGTTATACTTCAGTTTTATTATTCATATCAAATTTATGTCTGTGTGTTCAAAAATAATATAGTTAGCTTGCCAGATGCTATTAAATCAGAATCCAGCTGAACTTGATTTTTTTATTATTTTATTTTCAGGAAAGACTCTTTTACAGCCCTCAGCCCTGCTGTTGCATGAACTTGTTCAGCATGGCTGGCCCCAGGGAAGGACACTAGTGGTAGTAAAGGGGGAAGACGGACATTCTAGCCCTTCTTACCAAACTTCTAGGATTGTTTGGACTTGTTTGGTCATCAGTAAGTCAGGAAGGCATCAGAAAGACAGCACGCTGGTAAAGCTTCAAGAGAGTTGAACTTTACGAGAAACTTGACTGAAGTGAAAAGAGCTATGTAGTCAGTGACCAAAGTTACCTGGATGGTCCTGTTGGTTGCTGTGGCGTATTTTCTAGTAGGAATACAGGCTTTCCCCTAAAAATTGAAAATAAAGAAGAGAAATGTAATGAATTGCATATATATCACCTCCAGGGAGCCTAAACTCTCACGCCTTAAAAGTTAGCATCTGCAGTGGAGAGCTCTTGTTATTTAATGCCCCACTCTGGTATTAAGAGTGTGACATGCAGAGGGCCATCTTGGTCAGAGGCTAGTTTAATAATACTGTTATGTGCTCCTGAGCAGAGTGTACTTGGTGAGATATTTATGTTCACACTCGTTCCCCCCAACCCCGACCAGACTGATCCTCATGGACGAGGACTCACTCATCGTTGAGTCTGGCACAGAGGATGCCCTTTTAAAATGCTTTAAAGACAGAAGTCCTAGTTCTACTTCTGGTAATTTTGGTAGGAAAAAGCTTTAGGCAGGCCACAATGTCTCCATCTGTCCACTTTTAAATCTAGGATGTGACAACAGTAGCCCACATTCATGAAGCTCTTATTCCATTCAAAGCTCTGTATCAGGAGCCACGTTAAAGAAATACATGTATATAATATAAAAAAGTCAAACAGAACTAGAAGCTTTATAATAAGAAATAGCAATCCCCTTCCCAACCCCATCCTATCCCTAAAGCAATTACTTTAGATGTTTCTCAGTTATTTATCTCCAGATTTCTAAATAACATGCTTATGGTGTTATTGTTTAATTTTTGAAATAAACATTATCTAGTGATTGAAGAGTGAAGTGTGGGTTAGCTCCTGTCCCCTGCTGACCCTCTCACATTTCTGCTCCTCTCATCCTCCCAGTTCTTCATTAAATATTCAGGGTTTACATTCATAATGACTCTAAACAATATTTTCACTATACTGCAAGATTACATGTTCTTTTTTATATGGCTTGAACTTGCTCTGAAATTCATAATCACTTGATTTGTTGGCCTGAGTTTCTGTGTGCCTGGAAGAGGAAGTCTCAGATTCTCCGACAGAAGCATAAAGCACTTCTCTGTATTGTCAAATCAAATAAACATCTGTTCTTTTTTTCTTTGGAGACTTCCCTGCTAGAGGCCCTGTCCTGCTCAGCTCTGGACTGCCTGGTCTCTTGGTCTGCCCCATGCTGTGACCCTGAGTCTCCTCGTCACTCTCATCCTGGAATTCCCTTTACTTCCTTATTGGAAAATGATCTGTTTTCTGGATCTCCTGTCTTTGGTGGTTTTCTGTCAAGTTTCGATGGCACACATCTTCCATCAAATGTGGAAGCAGCAAAGTCAGCACAGGACATACATTTTGGATTTCTTGCATGTCTGATGGTTTTATCCTACCCTTACTCTTGATTCATAGTTCAGCTGGGTATAGAATTTTAAGGAGGAAATAATTTTCTCCTAGGATTTGGAGGCATTGGTAGCTTCTTTTTAGTTTCTAGATGCTGAGAAATTTGATGGCATTCTGATCCAAAGTCCCTTGTACATGACTTCTCTCTCCCATTCTTGCTCTTTCTCTCTCTTCTTCTCTCAACATTTAGGGTCTTTCCCCCCATCCCCATCATGAAGTTCCATGATGCTGTGCTTAGGTGTCAGCCACCCCCCTTTCTTGTGGAGTTGTATGTAGGGTGGGTTGCTACTGACTGGACTTGTTCAATCTAGGAAAGTGTTTGTTGATTTCTGGCGAATTTTCCTACAGTTATGTGACAATTCACCCACTTCTGCTTTATATCTTCTCATCCTGGAACTTCTATTAGTCAGATATTAGATCTCTAGGATGATTACTGTTATAGTCTTATTCATATTTATTATAGTTTTCTCTTTTGTTTTATTCCACTGCTTGAGCTGTCTATGTTTCTTTCAAGTGTCATTTTCTTCCCCTGTTTGATGGTGGTCTGTTTCTCATGTTAGAGGCTTTCTTCTGATCTCTTCTATCCTTGTTGTCCAGTGAGTTATTAGAAGTTGAGGGAGGGTCTATTTATGGGCCTAGAGTGACAGGGGCGCCCAGCCTTTCTTTGGGAGATTTCCAAATGTCAGCATCCTCCTTCTTCCTCAAACACTTGTCAGGTTCTTCAGAAAGTCTCCTGCCTTCAGGGTGTGCCAACAGGGTGTGCCCTGTTGCCAGCATTTGGGGAAGAGTACTGTTACTCACCATTCAGCCTGCAATCCTTCACTCCACCCCCCTATCTTTAATTAATTGCCTCCCAGGCCCTTGCACCCTTGAATTCCCTTGAGTCTACCCTTCTGCGGTCCCTCTCTCTCTAGAGGGGCTGCCACCAGATGCAAGGGTTGGAGGAGGGTTTCCCTATCACACCATCAGTGAATCCTTTGGTTTTTAGCCTGTCTCTCGGACCGACTTGTAGAGAATCCCTGCTGCCTCCATTTCTGAACATTTCTGGATTTCATTGGTGTAAATTAGCTTGCTTTCTATTGGTTTCTCCTCGCTTGCAGATAGTTACACATCAGCTTTCTCTACACACTCTAGGTGGCTGAGTGTATGGGTTAGTATAACTTTTATTCTTCTGTCATTTCAGTAGGGCTTCAGTATAGATGGATTTAAATGCATGTACTCAATCTGCAGTGTTTAACTAGAAGTCTTTGTAATCTGTTCAACAATTTTTTGGTGTAGGAACAATTATTATCCTTGTCTTACAGGTGGTTAAACAGGCCTAGTTTAGGTCATACAGCCAGGAAGTGATAGAGTTGGATCTTAAACCCAGGAGCTCTGTCTGACCCTCTCCCTAGTGGTTTCCAAAGCAGTGGTTCACATCCTTGTTCGGCAAGATAACCTCCCAGGGAGCTTTAACAAATGTTAATTCCTGGGCCACATTGAAACCTATCAACTCTGAGTCTCTGAGGATGAACTCAGGCACTGATTGTTTGTAACACCTCCCCAGGGAAGATTCTAGTGTGCCTCCTGGATTGAGAACCACTGCTCTGAATTCTCCTTCAGTTCTGGGATTCTTTCTACAACTTTCCTTTTGGAACAGAGGATTACCCTGCAGTGTGACAGTCTGGATTTCTCTGTAAAGTCCCTCAGGCCCCTTCCTCAATTGCCCTCCATCCCTTCTACTGTGTTCACTTTTTTTGCCGGCTGTATTCAGATAGGGCTGCCAGATTAAGCAAATAAAAATACTGGACTCCCAGTTAAATTTACATCTTGTATAAACAACAAATATTGTTTTTAGCCTAATGTTGCTGTAGTATTTGTGACACACTAAAAAAATTATGCTGATTCTGTGAAACTCAAATTTAATGATGTCCTGCCTCTCATCTGGCAATTCTATATTCAGAGCACCATTTTGCAGAACACTTGAGGTTTGTAGAACCTTCCATCTGGAAGCAGCCTGCCTTTCCTCTGTGTCCCCCAGGCTCCCCTTGGTATTGCCTCCCCCTGTAGTACAATCCAGTGGGTGGGCAGAACCGATGCCCCTGCCTTGCCTTCTCTTCCTCTTATGAACGACATGTTCCTACTTGTCAGTGCCTGCTTAAATACCACCTCTTCCAACACATTTTCCTTTTCCCTCCTCTGCGACCCCACAGCATTTCGTTTGGGACTAACGAACAAGTTGAAGTTACTAAGTTCGTTTTGCATGTTGTGAGATGGCACCTGTCTGTTGCTCTGCTGTGATGCAAGCAGCTCCAGGACTGAGACCTTGTCTTGTTCATGGTCTATTCTCCCCAGCACTTGTGACTTTGGGTGTGGTCATGGGGAACGGAGGCGCTCAGGAACCAGTTCCTTAGGCTTCCCTATTGTCCCTTTCTTTGGCAAATCTCCTCTTCCTGGCTTGCCAGGCACCAGAGCATGTGATTTAAGGAGACACTCACTCTCAACATCCTGCAAGTACAAGTCTGAACTTGAATGACACTGAGAGTGAGTGCTCCTTATGTTTTACGGTGCCCTGCTGGCCTCACCCTAGTCTGGACCTACCTCTTGGGGAAAGAGCACTCCGTGCACGGCCCCAAAGAAAACAGGCCTTGGATAACCCAAGTAGTAGACTGTGTTTCCTGACCTCACATGTTTGGTTCATGTCTCATCGGCAGCATGTGGATGCTGAGGCCTGTGCCTACCTCCGTGGGGCCACCAGTGCATTGCCAACATGTGAGAGCTAGTGTGTGAAACGTACAGTGTAGGTACACAGAAGAGGCTCCAGAACTTTTGGAGGTCTGCAGACAAATATTTAGGAAATACGTAGTAAAAAGGAAAATCAGTTCCTGTCCTCAAGGAGTTTATGCTGTGTAAGTGTCTCAAGTTAAAATTACATAGCTCTTTGTTAATAAAAATACATTCTTCCAAAAACAAAATCACAAAGCCTTCTGTATTATCTTTAGCAGAAATAGGGTCTTTGATGCCATTAACTGGCCATGTTATTGTAGAAGTCACTTAACCTCTCAGACCTCGGTTTCTTTGTTTGTAAGATGATGGTGGCTCAGATGAGACAATCTCTAGACCCCTCTGTATTTTAAAACTTCTATAATTTCTCTTATCTGAGTATTCATTTCCTACTAGGCTGGTACTTCTCTCCTGCTGAATGACAGAAATATTTCAATTTAGGATATCTTTCTTGATTTATCACTTATTTTAATCTAGTCCCCTATCCTGGCATACTGCTTTGTCTAAAACCTGTATTTTAATTTTTTAAATGCAATTTGTCCTTTATAACTCTTTTTCATGTCCCATAAAAATGATGGATAGGGGAAGATAGATAAAGCTACAGATCAATCTTAGATTCTGATAATCTAATAAATGCTTTGAGCACCAATCTTGCGGTTTATGACCCCTTGCCAATTGATTTATGGCCTCGTAGTAAATTTTCTCTCCCACTTATCCAGTATTTATTGGAACATCTTGTTCTTAACAGACAAAGTACTGTATAAAACATCTGTCAAAACAAGAGGCAATTCAATTAAATATCCTCCACTTTCAAATCTACTTCTCTGGTTCTCTCCAGCATCCAGATTGCAAAACAACAAGTCATGCTATGTACAACTTTTGAGCGAGGTCTCGGGAACGTAAGATGTACTTGAAAAATCATTAAAACAAAAGTTAATGTGAAAGGAATCAAAAGTCCCTATTTGGTCCACATTAGAGGCCGGACCCTGCCCATCCTGATGCTGGCTCACTGAGGACTTCCTGGTATCTTGGTCAGTAACAGCCTTGTGACTCATTTTCCTCTTAGAGACCCCACAACTGCAAAGTTTTTCTTCAAAAACAAACCTTATTTACCTGGGATGAACTAACTTAGTTATTAAAGACATTAGTTTGTGATAGTCCACATTCATTCACAGAATTGATAGAATTCCAGCCGAAAATAAAGGAAAAGGAATGTGTACAATTTCTTCAGGCATTTTGAAAAACTGAAATAAAATCAGGGTCTCTCCCTTCTACTGTCTTTGAAGGGACCACTAAGTAAATATAAGCGGAGACATTTTTACTCAGTTAGATCCTTTTCTTCCTCCTATTAAGTCCACTGGGGGTGGGGGGAAGTCTCTCATTCTCCAAGAATTCCAGTAGTGAGGGGGAACCCTGGGTTCTCTACGGCAGACATTCACGTGTCTGTACTTCCCGTATTGTTTACTTTGTGCAAGGGTGGGAAGTGCTCCATTCGGTGTCCTTGGCCCCCTTTCTTGGACCTGCAACCCCCCGAGCTCTACTCTGAAGGTCATTTTATGGATGGTTTGTGTATGTGGCTTAGCGAGCTCCGAACTGCACCATTTCCATAGCTTACATTTCTCCAGAATTCAAGGTTCCAATTTTGTTATTGTTGCTCCTAAATGCTCCCCAAATGTAACATGGGTGGATGACATATTGAAAGCATATGTATGTTTACCTCCATATTGATGTCATTTCCTATAACACCAGGAATTATATGTGAAGTACAGGGAGGTGGGGAGCACGTGGGAGGATCTGACAAGCAGAAGCCAAGGCCAAATGTAGTCCAGCAGAGGACCCCATAGTAGGTTTGATGTTAAAGTTGAAACCTAAAATATATTCTCAGCTTAAGGGGGAAAAAAAATTCTGTTGATGGACATCAATAGTACCTAAATCAGGACATTTTGGAGATAGTCTTAACTGCAGACTTTCTTAATTATTGTCACGATGGTGGCTGTTTTTCCTCTGGGCTTAACCTTTCAGTTGTGACATTCCCCTATTCCCAGGGAGTAGAGATAAAATAGATAACTAGCCAATAGATCTCAGATTTGTTCCTCAGGCCTCTTATGTAAGTTGCTGACAGCCAAAGAGGGGAAAACGGAGGTTAGAATACTACAGGAGTGGATTTTTGCACAATGCTGATTTTTGTCATCTCTGGCCTGGCTGCTCCCAGCTCCGCTGTGGACAGAGTGTATTTTAACTTCCATCTTTTAAACTTGGCCACTGAAGGCCAAAAACAATTTTTTTTTAATGTTGCAAATTGTCCTCGGGCATTTAATACTTCAGTGTTAGCCCAGAGTTTCTCCAATGCTGAAACCGCTCCGGTGAAAGCTGGTGGAATGGAGACATCCTCCATTTGAGCCCCAACAGCCCCCCAAACTGTCTGAGTGGTGCCAACCTCCAGAGCAGGCCTGGAGCAGGACTGTAAGAGAGCAGTGTATGCAGGGGGCTCTGGGGATGCTACTTGCTGGGTCAATTGCAGCTGTACCAAAGGCCACCCAGCCAGGGCCTACCTGTCTGTTCCCGCAGGGACCCCTCAGTGACCTGCTCTCTGAGGGCCCAGAGTCCCACCCATAGAGAGCATAGGCTCCCAGGTCAGTGGGCCCCAATTTGACATTGGCTGCCTGAGGGACATGGGGCAACTACTCAGTCTTTCTGTATCTTAGTCTCCTTATCTGTAAAATGGGCTTTGTGAAGATCAAATATTATGATGTATACAAGGCACTTAGTACAGTGCCTGGCCCTATTCGGAGTGCAGTAAATACTGGTTCTCATCATTAGTGTGATTAACAATGATAGAGCACATGTGGCTGTGTCTGACAACGTCTCAACACCGATCCCTGCATTTCCACATCCAAATGCCTTGGGGCAGAGTCTGAAATGCCTTGCACTTGACTTCATGCCATCAAGTGAAGCTGCTTGAGACTAGCGTGTATGAAAGTGAAGGAGGCCATGCTGTCCTAAGCAGCCAGAATTTGAAGGGGCATGAGGTGGCGATGAGGTTGACCAAAGTGCTCTCGTGAAGTACCATGGAGCAGTGGCTGGGCGCTAGCTCCCGGGGTGACTGCAGGGGCAAGACAGAGATGATTCCTGCCCTCAAGGAGCTTCCTGTTGGGCAAGGGAGGGAGCAGCAAACAAATCATTGCCCTGCAATCTGCAACATAGTTTTCTTTCTGTTCTACAGTCTACGTGCACTGCCTTTCCCCATGATGCTCACTCCCCACCTGCTTCCCTCCTACCATGACCCGCCCAAAGTCCGGGCCATTTCTCCCTGGTCTTTTGAGACCTCTCTCTATTGTAGGTCCACACTCCCCTCGGGATATGATCCTTGAGCTCACCTACCTACCTACCTCAGTCTGGTTCCTCTACCTGTGGCTAGATAAGCCCAGCCGCTGGCATGCAGAGCAGAGAGAGAACAGGTTTTATCAGGCAGATTTGGTATTTCGGTCTAGAGTCTTTGGGTAGGGGACCCTTGGGGTCAATTCCTAGGGAGGGTCCCTCTCCTGAATATTCCTACTGATAAGCAGTAGTTTCAGCAACGCGAATAACATTCATGCAACTTTCAGTAGGTGAAAAGTACTGTGTTAAGCACTGAGTATGCACTATCTCACTTGGTCCTTTTATCAACCTTTGAAATTGGTCCTGTAATTATCCTGATTTTATAGAGGAGGAAATTGAGGCTTACCCAGGCTAAGCAGCATCCCAGAGTTTGTCTGCTGCAGCTCTGGGGTCTGAATTTTGTTTCATGTTCTCTCTTTCCTATTCCATGCACCTCCTACTAAGAGTGCGGGCACCTCTAGCCATTTCTGGGGTCCAACTTCTATTTCGGCCAAACCCAGAGAACATCCAAAGACATTCAGGGCCTTCCACAGCTGAGAGCCAGCCAGTTCCCTGCAGTCACCTTTCTTCTCCCCCTCAGTCATCCCAGGCCGATCCCCACCTCTTCAGTACTAGCTGGAGGCCCTTCATCCAACCTCTCCCAAAGCTGTTGCAGCTTCCAAGACGTGGCTTACATGGCACTGCCTCCACCATGATCTATAGGACTTTGTCGCCCCAATTCTCCTGCAAGATGTCAAAAGTGTCACCTGTCCACCTGAAGGGGCAGCTCTCCAAGTGCTTGTCCAGTTCTTTATCTACCTACGACACCTAGCACTGCGTATTGCGTGTTGAAGGCATTGAGTGTGTGCCTACCATCTTGCCTCCCGCCCAGAGTCCATTCCCCATTGAGTAGACATGGTAAAAGCTTTACCCCATGTAGGCTGTTGATCTGGCCACTTTGAAGTATAACAACTAGTTTGCTTGAGTTTATTGTTGCCATGTTGACCAGTTAATTAATAAATAAGAAATGCTGGAAAACCGTGGCATGATGCCCTTTTGGCAAAATGATGAAATGGGCACCAATTGTCTGCTTTGCAGCTTGTCCTGTCTCTTTGAGTTGTGCCTTCATGAGCCCTGTAATTTATCACTTACCCTTGGACAGTGTACCCAAACCTGCTTACAGAGCCCTCATTCACCCCCAGGAGTAATCGACTGCTAGTGTGCTTCCTGAGAGGTGCAGCCTGTTTCAACTGGAACCCAAGCCTTAAGGTAAAGAAGCTTCGATGGAAGGATTTCAGGCATCCTCAGGCAGTGGAAGCTCGCTTAGCGCCCTGAAATTACATGTGGGCTATTTGTTGGTCCTATGTGGACATTTCCACTCTTCTCTAAGGGATACATTTTTGCAGAAAGATCTCAGGGTGGGGAGGCTGGGGCCCTGCTGGCTGAGGGAGTTCCTGTGCCAGCTGATAAGTATGTCTGTCAGCTCCCAAAAGAAAGGGGTGCCCCATAACCTGACCCGGCTCTTCTCCTCTTACCTCTCGGGCTGCCCCTCCATGGATGCCTCTCCTTCCCCTCAGTCACCAACAATGGACTTCTTTCAGCCCCTGCCCCTTCCCTTTGCCATTCCCCTCACTATGGATTTGTCTCTTCTCATGGTTTCATTAGCACCGCTCTGCAGATGCCGTGTGAGTCGACCTTTTCCGCCATGACCCTTTCCTGTGCCCCCGAATGCATTTCCAACTGCTGACAGGCTATCTCTCCTCACGTATCCTGAAGCCCTTCAGCCTCAGTTTGCCCATCTGCTCACTCCCTTCAAGATGTGCAGGTGCCTCACCGAGGTGTCCATTTCAGTCAGGGCTCTGTCATCTGGGCTTGGATCACAGATATAATAGAGCCCCTTGAAGAAACTTCTTTGTAGACTTCCTATATATAGACTGCTCTTTCTTCAAGCAAGTAAAGACTCTATCTGGAAGTTTAAAATGGCAGCATTTAGCATGAAAACGCTACTGTCTCCTTCCCAGATTATGGAAACAACCTCCTACCTGCCATTTGCACCCTTTCTGACCAGGGGCTGGCCAAGTTTTCTGTTCAGGCTCGAACAGTAGATAGTTTAAGCATCACAGACCATATGCGTACAACTCAATTCTCAACTATTTAACTCTGCTGTCTTCGTGAGAAAGCAGCCAGAACCATATGTGGCCGTGTTCCAATACGAGTTTTGCTTATGAAAACAGGTGGTGGGCCCAGTTTGGCCCTTGGGCTGTATTTTGCTGACCCCTGCTCCAGCAGAGAGCCAGTTGACTGGACAGACCCCTCTGCTCAGTGAGCCTCCCCGAGTTTTCCTCCGAGGGACGGATTGTTTCCTGTTGCTTGGACGCCCGTCAGGCTCAGGGAATGTTTAACTGGCCTGGGGCGTTAAGGTGAGCTAGTACTCCATGCTTGACGGCTTGGTTCCTGAGATCAGCCAGAGCGAGGGATGACGGGCCCAGGGGGCTTGGCGACGTTTAAGCAAAAGGAAACCAGAGGCTCTTCTCATCCTCCTTTTCCTCCCTAACCCACAGCCTGCTAACGCTGCCCTCAGCCCTTGTCCCAGCGGTAAATAAATATACATTTTATAACCACTTCAGACAGATTTTTTATTATTAAGAAAGGAAATTGAAAGTCTCTGAAGTGTAGATAATATGGAGTTCACTAGGCACATTGACAATGGCCAGGAAATTTGAAACCCAGGGCTGCAAGCCTCTTCACTGGAGTGCCTTGGGCCTGCGATCTCTCTGGGCTGGGCTGGCTTCATGATACGGCGTTGACCTTGCTGTCAGTGGGCCCAGAGCTCCTCTGTGGGCCAAGCTGCTTTGCCCAGTATTGATTTCACATTTGTAAGGATCTCTCCACCCCACGCCCTCTTCTCCCCTTTGCCTTCCTAGGGGTTTTGTGGGGAAGTCGCTAGACTGTCCAAAGAAAATCCCAGCCGTTAAAGCCTGGGTTACTCTCTCTTAATGGAATCTTCCTTTGAGGGAGACAGGCACATCTCTCTGGGGACTGCTCTGCTTACATTCTCCATAACCCCTTTGGTTGTCACCAGGGGAGTAATTATAACTTAAATCGATGGGTACTTGAGAGAAGGTGAACTATTTGCCCTCCCCTAGCACTTGACATTTTGAACATTGGACAATGAAAGGTGACTTTGTTTATTTATTGAGCTATTAGGGCTTAATGCTAAAAGGGGTTCCTGACAAGAAGTGAAAGAAACCTCCTTTTTGGGATTAAATCTTTAAGCACAAATTGCTTTGTTACTGGTCGATATTTGAGAGAAAAATTCCAGCGAAAGCTATATCCATTTGATATCGCATACATTTTTCTATATCTCACTGGGCACGCCAAAAGTAAATGCTTTCCTTAGTTATTTCCGACATCTGGTCTTAATATTTGGGAGTCTTTGTTTCATGTACTTTTGATAGACAACATTTTTTGTGTGTGGAGTATTTTGTTATTAGACTCTATGAAATGTTGATATTAATCTGAGTTGCCCTGGTCTTCACGGAACACAAGGCCAGTTACAAACTCTACTTGGGTGCATCTTTGGAAGAGTATTTTGGGGATCACGCAGCATATTTTGACATACTCCTGAGGGCACCTGACTTTGTTTTGTGGAAACACTGTGTGTGCTTTTAACCCAGAGGATCCCTGGGAGGGGTTGCTGCTCGCTTCAAATCTCCCCAACCAGTGTATCAGGTGCTGTTATGTTAGGGACATTGCAGGTTGAAAGGTCAGAGGTTAGAATTTAGCTCCTTCACTCAGTGTTCATGGATCCAAAGGAATTGAAGGGCTCTGTTATTACAGGGGTGAATTGTATTTTGAAGGGAGCCTTCGACACTTTCTGGATCTGAATGGATGTGAGAACTCCATCGGGGACAAGCGGCTCTCCAGACGGGGTAGGCCTGTTTGCAGATGGGCAAAAACAACTGTCACCATCAGCATCTTACAGGATGAAAGCGTGTTGATGAAAGTAAATCGTAAAACGTTTATGAAAATGTGGAATGGTGCTATTTCCATGGAAGGGCTAGCGTGAAGAAGCGTGGTCAAGTTGAGGCCAGTCGATTGGCAACCAGCAGCATCGCAGACCTGGAGCCCAGGACTGTCTGGAGCCCAGCCAAGGTCACAGAGCAAATAGTGCTAAGAGCAGTCTCCATGTTATGAATCACCTGGAGATGGAAGAGAGGCTCATCTTCCCTGATCGGGAATATTGATTTCCCTTTACACATATCTCACATATTATCCTTTAAATTAATTAAGTCAGTAAAACTTTCTAATGCAGATTCCCTAGACAGGTGGAGAGGCACTAAAACCAGACGTCAAGAACTTAAGGGGTGTGACGATATGTCGACTTGTGCAGAATGGCCCCCCAAAGCTGCCCCTCTCAAGCCTCTTCCCACAGTGCCTGCCGCACCCCCCAAAAATGTCACAGGTTGTTGTTGTTTTTAAACTCCAATAGCATTCATTCTACTTTGTATTACACTTCATTACTAAGTTGTTGATACACAGATGCTCTCAAGCTCACTAAAGAAGAAAATTAAATAGAAATGCACACAAGACAATAGAAATGAATCATCCAATCTAATAAACGAAGATATACTTAGAAGTCTTGGATGAGAAAAATCCCCGAGATTTCCCAGCCAAAGGTTAGTGGTGCCTCAAAAGAGAAAAGGATCTTTTAATCCCCAGGATGAACATTCACTTTGGCAACCGCCAATAGAGACTTATAAAGTTACAGAGTGCTCTCAGCACCAGGGTGGCCTGCTCAACTTGTTTCAGTTCTGCTTATTGAGGGAAGGATCTCCAAGATGGATTGTTAAGAGAAATGAGCAAGGTGAGAACAGTGTGCAGAGTTAAAAAATTATAAAGTATGCCTGTATCTGCACGCATGCGTGTGCGTGTGTGTGTGTGTGCGTGTGTGTGTGTGTGTGTAGAATGTATCTGGAAGGTTATACATCTCCATCTCTGGGAAGACAAGCTGGAGGATGAGGGACCAAAGCAGGAGAGGGATTGGCTTTTCACTGTAGAGTCTTTTGATACCTTTTGAAATACAGACCATGTATGTGCATTACCTACCCCCCCCAAATAATTAGTTAGACCCACTAACTGAAAAACTGCTACTGAGCCCTCTTTCTAAGCTGTATAGTCAACTTTCTGAAAAAAAAAAACAAAACAAAACTTAGCAACCTAATTTATAGAAACGAATATTCTCACCTTGCCTCCTGTCTCTCCCACAGGGATACCAACCAAAAGACTGCCCTCCCCCTCACAATGCCATGATAATTAATAAAGAATTAAAATATTTCAGTCTTTCCCCACTGTCCCACACCCCTGATATGTTAGCCATCATGGCACAGAAAAACTGTAAGCGGGATGCTAGACATCAGAAGTGATTTGCATTTAGGCTGATGGCTCTGAATGTTTACAAACGGGTGCCTCTAAGCCCAGAAAGACATGTGCTTGATTATTTGGGACCCAACTGCAGGGGGATAAGTTTATTTACAGGTGAGTGTACCCAGAAGCAGGATCTGCACTGAAGGCTGTGAATACGGCACATGGTCAAAAGCAACTTTCTGAAAATGTCACATGAGAGAGGGAAATGAGAGTGAAGGGGAACAGGACTTCTATAACCCCTTAATATTCCAAATATGACTGCCATCTGACTCAGATCTTCTCAAAATTATTAGCGAAGAAGTCAGTTTTTTGGTGGCACATCTTTGTCCTCAACAAAGTCATAATTGGGAGGAAAGGCTGTAATTATCTCACCTGAGTTCATAATTTTTTTAAGTTTATTTATTTTGAGAGAGACAGAGAACAAGAGGGGCAGAGAGAGAGAGGGAGAGAGAGAATCCCAAGAAGGCTCCCCACTGTCAGCGTAGAGCCCGATGTGGGGCTCAAACTCACAAACCGAGAGATTATGCCCTAAACTGAAAAAAGAATTGGATGCTTAACCGACGACGGAGCCACCCAGATGCCCCTCACCTGAGTTTAAGTTCCCCGGTTAACGTCTCATTTTCCTGCATAGACCCATAGGGCTCTCTGGGAATGAAGTGGAACAAATGTTCTTTCCTAGTGTTGGGGTTTTTAGGGCTCTGGTATGGCTCTACGCTGCTGCTGTCTCGGGAGACAGGAAGTGCGGACAGGGACACGCAGACTGAGTCAGGCTGCTCCCCGTCCATTTCTGTCCTGCCACTTGCCGACCTTGTAGCTTGAGACAAGCCACACACTTTTTTTAATTTTACTTTTCACGTCCGTACCATGGGGCTAGTAGCACTAATTTGGAAGGACTGTTACCAAGGCTTAGTGTGACGATTGGTTATCTAGCGCCTGCATGGGTTCTGCACTTAGAAATGTGGGCTCCTCTTCCTTTGCAGAGAGCCCCAAGATGGGAACCACCACCCCCACGACGGCTGCAGCCTCATTCCCTCTTTGCAGACTGTCCAAGTAAGTGTTCCAGGATGCTGACCTTCTGTGGAAATCGACGAGCGCTTGCTCAGAGGTCCATGATGCGCCACAGATGGTATTATCTGTTAGAGAGGTGGCTTTGCTCCAGAGCAGCTGAATTTCCTTTGAGAAATGCTATTTCACAGTCTCTCAGTAGATGTCAGCAGCACAGCAAACATCTCTGTGCCACAGGAGAGACAGGTTGGCTTAAAAAGTTTTCCAATTAAAAAATTAGGAAAAAAAAAAGATCAATGCTCCCCTTTGCAATTCTCTTCAGAAGTCCCAGAACCAAAATGGTGAGGTTCTTGAGAGGATTACCAAACGTTCATTTGCATTTTAAAGACAGCCTTTTATTTCTCAGTGATGAGAACATCATCCCAGAAATGGTTAGGGATTATAGCAACCTTTTCAGAATTTTCTGCAAGTTTATCTAGCATTTTACCCTCCAGGCAAAAGTGAAATAATAGAAGATGTCCAATATTTTGTTTCTTCCTGTGAAGTAAATCAAAACCGTGGGAATGTTTTCCCCTAATTTAATTTACTGCTGTCTCCTCGAATGTATCTTCTATTGTATTCAATTAACCCTCTGATTGCGACCACAACTGCAGTGAGGTCAAAGAATAGGAGTTTTCTTGTCAGGAAAAAAGGGCTGATTGGAGTTTGTGGCCAAGTAATATTTGGATGTGGATATCGACCCAGGGTTTTGCTTATGACATTTAATCCAGCAGCTGACTCTCCTTCCCACTCTGCTACATTCTTGCCTGCTCCACCCCAGGTTTGATACGAGCTAGACCAGAACTGCTAACATGTGGGAATGTCTCTCTCGCTTACACGCGTTATTGTCCCTAGTAATACGTAATTTCCCTGCAAAACTTGACCTCATGCTAGCTGGCTCGTGGATTTTGGGTTTGCCTCTGCTCCTCATTGCTTTCTGAGGCTCCCATCTGCGGTTTCCTGCCATTTCTATCACAGCCTACCTTTTGATGGGAGGGAAATAAATGGTGCCCCAGGTTTGAGAATTTAAAGTTGCTGTCTTTAGGTAATGAGCTCCCTGTCACCAGAAGTATTTATTTATCAGAGGTTCTCAATTATGGCTGCACATTGGTATCGTCTCAGGAGCAAACAACAGCTAGGGTGACCAAGCATCCCAGTTGCCAGGGACTGTCTCAGTTTCAGCACTGAGGGAACCCTTTTGTTCTGGGCAAATGGAGATGTCTGGTTACCTTCCCGATACTTTCCATTCCCAGAGATTCTGGCTTCAGTGAGCACTGGAATTAACAAAACAAAACAAAACAAAACAAAAAAAAACCTTCCCAGGTGATTCTAACATGTAGCTCACATTTAAAACCATTGACCTTGAGGCCAAATGACGATGAGCATTAATGCTTTGGAAGGGATTCTTGGGAAAACTATAAGAAAAGGTGGCTTCGCAGGTTTGCTGTAACTGTTAGAGCCTTGACCCGGGGATGTGGCATGGTTTCTAACAAAACAAGCTGCTTTATGCTTGCACAGGAAGACTGGGGCTGGGATTCGGGTGAGGCGAATGCTGTACTTGCCTTGTGCACAAAATTTAAGTGGCACCAAAGCCAAAGTAATCAACATAGATCATATTTTTAAAAATCAAAATCAGTGTAAGAGATTAATGCTGTAGAAGATATCAAACTTTCAAAGTTCATTTATTTTTGAGAGAGTGTGTATGGTGCGTGTGCACACACACGAGTGGGGAAGGGGTAGAGAGAGAGGGAGAATCCCAAGCAGGCTCTGCACTGTCAGTGTGGAGCCTGACTCAGGGCTCAATATCTCATGAACCGTGAGATCATGACCTGAACCAAAATCAAGAGTCAAACTATTAACTGGCTGAGCCCCACCCAGGTGCCCCACAAAATATCAAACTTTTAAATAAAGACAAATCAGTAGCAGTGCCATGTGGAGCCATACTGGAGCCTGAGACACAAGGAAAATTGGTAAGAATGATCCTGTCTTTGTTTCAAAGTTTGATATTTTATTCATCGTGGATTTTCTTGCCTTAATCTTGATTTTTGATGTTGCACTTAAATATCATGTATCTTGATGACTGGGTTTTCAGTGCCCCCTTAAATGTTGCAACCTAGGAGGATGCCTTACTCACCTGACCCTAATCCTGGCCCTGGGAAGAATGTACCTCCAAGTTCTGCGAAACCAGAGAGGAGTCCCTTGGGCTTGTTGGAGGCTCAGTGGGTTCGCAGATCAGCAGCTGTCTCACTCCACCATCTTCAGACGAAAGTAGGTCTCCTGGAAGAAAGGAAGGGGTGATGGGCAGGGCTGAGTGAGTGGAATTCATAAAGGTCCTGTAAGGGGAGCCAGAGCCTGTGGTCCCCAGCACCCCACCCAGGGCAGAGCAGGCACCTGGGGCCATGCTAAGTGACTTGTAGATTTCAGCTGACTTAAACTCCTACAGCCTTTTTGGTTAGGAACCGAAAGCAAACTGTGTTTATCCATTTTGAGGATTAAAATTAAGCAAAACCAGAACCCGCCTCGTTTCTTTGTAAGTAGAATGGAGAACAGACAGTGCAAAAACCTGTCTTAGGTAAGCTTTGGGGGGAAGAGGGAGGCAGAAGGCTAATCCTGTCCAGGGCTGGCCAGTTACTAAGCTGGCAGGCTCCCCTGGGGCCAGGGACAGGACTGGCGGTGCCAATGGCAGGAAAGAAAGGCTCAGTCCGCTCATGATGCTGGGAGCCTCTTTGGGCCGAGAGATCCCCTGATGAGGGCCACTCCATTCCCTCCTGCCCTCTTCCTAGTTTGGATCCAGAGCTGCAGAAAACCTACTTGCTGTATATTTTTTCGTGAAAAGGTCAGAATGGACCAAAGTGTTATTATTTGTGCAACACGGTTCAATGGAACAGGGTCAGATTTGGGTTTAGAAGACCAGATTTCAATCCTAACCCTACTCCTGGCCTGTTGTGGTGCTTTGGGTGAGACACTGAGCCTCCTAGAGACTCACTTTCGGCCTGCAAATGAGGGAGAATGGGATTTACCCCACCAGCCCCTAAAGACATCCATGAGACTTGAATGGTTAATGTTCGTGATGGTGCCACGTAAGGTGTAAATGCCCCACAGACAGAGGCTTGCTTACCTAATCAATTAGTTAATTCAGTATATATTTTAGAGCCTGCTGCGTGCGAGTCTCCATGCTGTGAAGCAGAGAAAGCATGTTCCCACTAAGGGTCTAGCAGGAGACAGGACAAATATACAGAAAACTGTAAGATGTGATAGAAAGGGACACTAATATAGAAGACACAAGCAGGGGAGGAGTTGTTCCTTCTGGCTGGAGGAATCCCAGAGGATCTCACGTGGAGGTAAATATTGGGATGTGGAGGTTATAAAGGTTGGATATTGGGAGTGTGAGTTGGGGGAAGGAAGGCACTCGGGGGGAGGCACAGAGGTGGGGGGTTTGTTGAGGTGTGTATGGGGAAATGAAGGTGTTTCTTAACTGGACCTTTGGGCATTTGAAGAGAACAAAGGTTGGGCAAAGGTTGGAAAGATATGTAGGGGCCAGATTGTTTGCGGGTGGGAATCTGATCTAGGGGAGGGAGTGCGGCCTCTATCATTTGGGCAGCTTTGTCCCTGATAGTGTTTGAGCAGGAGAGTGGCACAGCCACACTGATTACACTGACCGTGAGTAGAACACACTACTGGCTTGCCCAGGCCCTGGGTACCATTGTTTCTCTTCCTTTTCCTTATGGAGCTCCCTGGTGATGCTGAGAGACAGGTGAACTCCCTTTGAGGCCAAGCAGCCTTAGGTAAGAAGGCCCTTTATCATACCTTCTCAGGGCCTTGAGGACTCAGACTTTGGATAATTTGGTAAGTTTTTGTTGAGCACTCTTTCTGTTCCAGGCACGGGGCCAGGGCTTGGGATTCAATTGCGAATGAGGTTTAGTTCCTGTCCCCAAGCTCAGGGGTGTTGATCGTGGGGTGTTGGAGGCTGCGGGACAATGTGGTTCCTACCTAGGGCTCGGGGATGCAGATGGAGGAGGAAGAGCTGGGAAGGATTTAGAAGGAAGGAAGGTAATAAGCTGAGACCTTGGGGCTGAGTAGAGGTACTCATACTCAGGTGAGGTCATGGGGGCAGGAGGCCGGCTGAGCAGGACCAGCAGCGTCATGCAGGTGGTAAGAAAGCATGAGGGCCTGGCATCCAGGCACTGGTGCTCAGGCCAAGCTCAACTTTCCCCTGAGGACACGGGGCCTGCTTGTGGGTTTAAGCATGAGAGAGACTTGCCTTTTGAAAAGGAGACTTCAGGCAGGGTGAGGATTGCTTGGGCTGGGAAAAGGCCAGGCCCAGAAGCTGTTCCAGGCAGAGACAATGGTGGTTAGAACTGGGAGGCCAGATGCTGGAACTGCACTCCCCACAGGACCAGCAGGACTTGGTGTGGGGTTGGGGGTGAGGCAGAGAGAAAAGCCCGAGACTGACACCTGCTACATATAATCTTAGACCTCTTTGAGGATTGTAGGCCAATTTAAAATTATCTTTCTGTTTGTTCCAAACCTAGTGAGGCTTCAAAAGGTACTTACATGATCTGCCCGCCCCCCTCCCCAAATTGTGATTTTGCAACTTACTGATTCTAGCACCGAACACCACCACACCTCGCGGTATTAACACTGTCAAGGGACGCCGGACAGCGATACCCAGCCTCCTTCTTGCACACATGAAGAAGTTGAGGCCCTTCCAGTAGTAGGGGTGCATTTATCTTTTCATTGAAAAATTTGTTTTTAATGTTTATTTATTTATTTTGAGAGAGAGAGAAAGAGAGAGGGGGAGGAAAAGCAGGGGAGGGGCAGAGAGAGAGGAAGAGAGAGAGAATCCCAAGCAGGCTCTGCCCTGTCAGTACAGAGCCCGGTGCAGGGCTTGAACTCACTAACTGTGAGATCATGACCTGAGCCAAAACCAAGAGTAGGATGCTTAACCAACTGAGCCACCCAGGCACCCAGAAGAGGTGCATTTGAAGTCACAGACCTCAAGGTAGGTGAAAATATGTGGGGCATCTCATCTTTCTTGGCCTCCTGTATGGGCTGTCAATGTAAGACCTAGCCTCCCTGTGCCTGTCCCAAGGTGTATCTGTCTGCACCAGAAGCTGATTTCAGGGCATCCCCTGTGGCTCTCAGCAGAGTTGACAGCCTCTCCCAGTGCACAATGCTACAGGAGTGACTGTCATCCTTGGCACTGTTCTGCTCTGATAAACACTCTGGGTCAGATGTGTTTGGGAAACGCTGGGCACTTCCATCTCCCTCTTGAAGACTCACAACACACGTGAGCAAACTAAAGCATCCAAGAAGACACTAGCTTAACTTTGCTGCCTCAGCCCCTACCAAATTTATTTATCCATAGAATCTCTTTTTTTTTAATCCATGAAACTATTAGCGTCCCAGGGAAGTGGAGTTCCACCTAACTCCTGGGAGAAATGAATGGTCTCCAGGTGGTGGTTCTAATGTGCAGACAGGTTGACGTCTTGCTACTCAAAGTGTGGTCCCAGCAGCATCACCTGGGATCTTATTAGAAATGCAGGATTACAAGCCCCACCTCAGACCAACTGAATCTAAGGCTGCATTTTACAAATTCCCCGGGTGATTCGTTGGCACGTTTAAGTTTGAGGAGCACGGTTCTAAGTCACAGTGCTGGACATTAGCTGGACACCAGAAGTGACTGGGGAGCTTAAAAAAATCCTGATATCTGGGTACCAGTCCCTGTGATCCTAGCAGTTAAGGTCCGGGAGATGGATTTTTTTTATTATGGTAAAATATACATAAAATTTATCATTTTAAACATTTTTTAATGTTTTATTTCTTTTTGAGAGAGAACGCACAGCAGGGGAGGGGCAGAGAGAGGGGGAAAGAGGGTCTGAAGCAGGCTCTGTGCTGTCAGCACAGAGCCCAATGTGGGGCTCGAACTCACGAACTTGTGAGCTCATGACCTGAGCCAAAGTTGGACACGCAGCCGACTGAGCCACCCAGGCACTTCTCATTTTGGACATTTTTAAGCATACTACTTACTCTTCAGTGCACTAAGTATATTTGCAGTGTTGTGTACCGATCATTATTATCAACTTCCAGCATTTCTTTTTATCACTGCAAACAGAAAACTCTGTACCCACTAAACAATACGGGCCGTGGAATTTTAAAAAGCCGACCAGCTGATTCTAAATGCAGTAGAGTTTGAGAACCACTCCTTTAGACTGTTGCTGGCTACATTTAGAATTTTCCATCAAAGGCCTTGAACCCTTCTAGGGTGAAGCCTGGTTTAGTCTCCTGGGACCCTGGCAAGTCAGCTTCCCTCAGAAGGTCTGTTCCACATACACGAATGGGCGGTAACAGGGACCTGACAGTGTTGTGGTTGTCTGGGTAAAGTATCTGGTCAGGGGCCTGACCTATAAAAGTCTATGAAAGATCACGATTATTACACTGTTATGTGAAGAGGCAATTTAGTGAAATACCAAGAGCACAGGTTTGGGAGTCAGAGAAACCTGAAAAATCCAGGCTTTCCCAGTTAGGAATTATGTCACACGGACAGGTTATTGTACCATTCTGAACCTCTGTTGTTGTTGTTGTTGTTGTTTTAATCTGTAAAATGGGGCTGATAGTACTTAGCTCATAATATTATTGTAAGAATTAAGCAAGATGACCTACGTACAGTGACTGGTACATAGTAGGTGCTCAACAAATGGTGGTAATTAGTTACATGTGAGGCATACATTACTTCTGTATCATTTGTCATCCAAGGTCAAAAGGATCATAGACTTCTAGCACTGAAGTAGTTTTTTTTTTTTAATGTTTATTTACTTTTTAAGACAGACAGAGACAGAATGCGAGTGGGTGAGGGGCAGAGAGAGAGGGAGACACAGAATCCGAAGCAGGCTCCAGGTTCCGAGCTGTCAGCACAGAGCCCGACGCGGGGCTCGAACTCACGGACTGTGAGATCATGACCTGAGCTGAGGTCGGACTCTCAACCAACTGAGCCACCCAGGTGCCCCAGCACTGAAGTAGTTTTTAAGATGAGAGGGAAAAGTTAATAAAATACTGAAACTCTGAAATGCCCCCTTTTACTGCAATGTAGTGGTGGCTTGGTTATCAGAACCCCTGGAGCTCAAGTAGGTGAGCTCTTATCAGCTGTCTCCAGCCAAGTCAAATTCTCAGGGACTCAGGTTCCTCATCAGAGGAACCAGAGAACTTAAAAATTATATATGTGTGTCAACAGATATGTGAACATGAAGAGAGAACTTTTTTTCAGGTCTCGTGTCTTTCAGAGACCTACTGAAGCTTTGTTCATCTCATACTCTGTCACCTTGCTAAGCCACCAAGCTGCCAGGACCTGGGATGAGAGCCTCTCCTCTGTCCCTCCTTCCCCTCTGCTCCATGGCCCAGGGCCTCTTCCACTGCCTGAAGGACCTGACATGTGGATAGCACCATCAGTAACCATCTTGTCCCCACAGATATCCATTAAATACAAAATTCTTTTCAGCACCGTCTTCATTCTCTCTGAAACTCTCAACCAAGTGAAGTTCTTTCCTAAATCAGGATCAATTTTGTTTGGACTAAGATGATTCTGATAATATATACATAGTCTGATCCTCCAGGAGCAAAGGTCAGCATGTTACTTATATTATTCAAAATATATACTGTCACATGTATTTTCCAGTTCATAGTGTATGTCGGTTTATTAAATCACTGTGTGGCACATGGGATTGTATTTGCACTCCTTATGAATGTTTTTACTGTTTTGTAGTCAAGATGAATTATGCTTGAAGATTTGTAGGTCCTTTTTGTTCTTGATCGTCTAGCTTTGATTTATCATCAGGGTGACTTTGGTTACATGATTAAACCAAATGTTATCTTCTTTTTTATTTTAATGAGTATTTTGGAATGTACAATGCTGATGAATACCAGTGGTTTGAGATTGAACACCAGGCAAAAATTTCTATTTTGTAGCTAGATGTTCCATTCATAAGACATCAAAGAAAAAGACATGCAGCCACATTACCCCAAATAGTTCAAAATTGCTGAATATAGGATATGTGTGCATTGGGAAGTAAATTTGAGGGGGTCCACGGGAATGAAGTCATGAAGGGTCTGAGTATTGGTGCTTTATTCTGTGGACCAGGGGTTCCACTTTGGAATACCTACAGCGACCAGGCAACAGCGAATGATGAGGTCCAATGTAAGAAATGGCATCTTTGGGACACCTGGGTGGCTCAGTGTGTTGCATCTGACTCTTGATTTTGGCTCAGGTCACGATCTCACAGTTCATGGGTTCAATCCCTGCACTGGGCTCAGCACAGACAGTGCAGACGCCTGCTTGGGATTCTCCTCTCTATCTTTCTCCCTGTCTCTGTCTCCCCCTGTCTTTCTCTCAAAAATAATTTTTTTTTTTTAAAGAAAAGGCATCTATCTTTGATCACGCTTTTTCAAATCTGACACAATTTGCTTGTAAAATGTGTAGGAAAAAGTTTCATGCCTGCAAAGTACTACACATTCTCATGTTTTTCTTCAAATGTGGCCCTCATAAACTCTCTATCTGTTCTACTCCTGGTAGAGGTAAAGAGAACTATTTCTCTACTATAAGAAAAACAACAGTATGTACGGGATCATATATGGCAGTTCACCTTCCTTTCATTGTCAGGGAGACTATAGGGAAGGGTGGGAACCATGGCTCACCCACACCATCCAGTCCCTGCCTACGGGAATCTGCTTCTGTTTAGCTCCATTCGAGTTGTTGTTCTGAGGGGACATAAGCTCCACGTGGAGAAGTCTGAATTTTGGAGAATTTTGGAAAAATTTGCTTCCTGTGAAATCTCTCATTTTAAATGTTTGCCTGATAACAAAGGAAAAAATGTACATGCACATATGTACTTAGCACACATTTGTAGACTAGATTCCATCTGGGAACTGCCAGCAGCCAAAGAGTTTTAACGGTGTCAGGGATGTGACTAATTTACATTTTAGAAAGATTTGTGTCCAATAGCATGTTAATACAAAGGATGCTAATTGGTTACAGCAGTCTCAGTGGCCTCTTTATGTATTTGTTTTTCTTTACATTTGTTTATTTTTGAGAAACAGAGTGAGACAAAGCGTGAGTGGGGGAGGGGCAGAGAGAGAAGGAGACACAGAATCTGAAGCAGGCTCCAGGCTCCGAGCAAGCGGTCAGCACAGAGCCTGATGTGGGGCTCGAACCCATCAACTGTGAGATCATGACCTGAGCCAAAGTCGGACGCTCAATTGACTGAGCCACTCAGGCGCCCCATGGCCTCTTTATTTTTAAACGTGTATTTAGCAAATACCCATATAATGTTAACCATCCTAGAAACTACTGTAAATGCTTTACAAATATTTACTCTAACGGGCATGTCTGATCTATACTATTACTATTCCCATTTGATAGGTGAGACCTGAGGCACAAGGTCACAAAGCTAGTAAGGGACAGAGCTGGGTTTTGAACTCAGTCTTGTACCAGAATGTAGCATTTAACCACTCTGCCATCTTGCCTTTTAACAACAATTAAAAGATAATATGCATTCAGAAGATGTGTGTGTGTGACAGAGAGAGAGTGAGAGAAAGAGAGAATAACTTTTGACATATAATTACATTCTGGTTTTGGTTGGGGAAAACATAGAGAAAAAGGTGTCTTTATTGGTTAAATAGCATTGCTAAAAGATGAGAAATTTCTCTGTGGAAAATCCAACTAATAGGTCAAAAAAAAAAAAAGAAGTAATAAGGTAATCTGCAAAGACTCTGAAATGAGGGTGAATGAAAGCCCAGAAGACTTTCTCCACGTCTGATACACGCTAGGAAGCCCCTGATGCTGCTTCATGGCTGCGTGGTGTGGTGGGGAGGTGAAATCAACCTTCTCTTTGGTTCCTAGGGGGAGAGCGTCCTGAACACCCACTGGCTACGAGGTCTCTCTTCCTTCAGCACTTGGCCTGCCTGGGCTCCTCCCACTGCCCGTGCCCTGAAGCAGGTGGAATGTCCACTTTATTTGCGGCCACAGAGCAAGAAACTAGGGAGGTGATCACGGACTCCCCCAGACTAAGGAAACATGACCACTAAAAACAACACGGGACCCAGGATTAGACCCTGGATCAGAAAAGGACAATTAGTGGAACAATCGATGAGCTATGAATAGGGTCCATAGTGTGTACAGGAAGTATTGCAGCAACGTTCATATTCTGATTTGATCATTGCAGTATGGTTATGTAAGATGTTAACATTTGGGGAATCTGATGAGGGGTATATGGGAATTCTTTGTACTATGTTTGCAATCTTTTAGTAAGTCTGAAATTATTTTAAATTGAGAAGCCAGGAAAAAAAAAAAAAGAATGTAAATGTATAGACTGCTATGAGGGGTGATTGGACCCATGCACTCCTCCTGAGTAAAGGGTGGATCCCAGCTCTGCACAGGTAGTAGGTCCCTGAGAGGTTCTGCTATAGGCAGACTGTGAGCTCCGCTGGGAGGACCCTATGTGCTGTGCTTTTGCCCTGATTTTCCCAAAGGACTTCGATGTACAGCAAAATTATTTGTGGAACTGGTTTTGCTCTAATTTACACGTTGAGGAAGACTGTCAGGAGGATCCACCCCTAGATCACGTGGTGCGGGGGAGTGCGGGCACAGGAAGGATTTCAGAGCCAGACATGAAAGCTCAGGTGGTCTGGGTCAAAACCAAAGTGGATCTGGCTTGGTTGGGTAATGGAGTGAACATTCCAAAATTAAATAACTCAGTCACCACAGGCAGATTATGAATTTACAAAGAATTCAAATACAAGGAAATACACTTAACACTAAACAAATAAACCAGACACAATCTAAGCTTTCTTTAATGATTCAGAAGGCCTTCAAGATTTTGCAGGATCAACATAATAGCATCAGTGGGCATTGATGAGATGCAGAAGTCTTGGCTCTCATCCTTCTCTAGAAAGAACAGAGAATTTCCTCTGATCATCTTGCTATTCTCTTTCATGTGGAAATATCTCATCCAGCACACATTCCATTTGGGGACTTTTAGGGTACTTCTGTTAAGGACCATAATGGTAATCATGAATGGGATGATAATGACTAAAAACAGCAGTAGCCATCAAACCTTGTATTTACTTACAGCTTTTTATAATTCAGAAGAATTTGCATATATTAGTTTCTATGCATTATTAGAGGTATAGATTGGAGATCACAAGGGTAGGAATGCTCCAACGAGAATAGGAAAAATACTAAACATGAGATCTCTTCCCATGTTGGAAAAAGCCCCTGGTTACCATCACCTGGGAGTGACAGAAGGACGACTGAGTCAAGAACATGTCTGCCTGATACATGGGGATGAGGTCCCTGGGAAATGTGGCCCAGTCAGTGTCCAGGAGTCTGGATTTGTGTCTCCTTCTCTTGGACAAGAGAGGAGAATGTGGGGAGAGGGACAGAGGATGTCCCCTTTCTTTTACAATCTTGGAGCTCCCAATATATACTTTTGCTTTAGTGGCCCAGCTGTGTGGCTTTTTCTTTACTTGCATTATTTACAATATGGTTGCTTCTGGTAATTTTTCAAGTGGGCCACAGCTCATGGGTTTGGTTGGCCCTGGGTCAGCTGCCCAAGCGCTAGATGGGATGAATATCTTTGGTCCTATTGGCTGTGGCCAGGAGCACAGGGTCATGTGAGCTCTATCAGAGAATGTTTGAGTTCACTGTCTTCTTTCTCAATGGCTCTCTTCCTGGGAAAAATGCTCCCAGCTTCTGGCTTTGGAGCTCTTTCTTAGGAGAATCCCTTCTGTATAGTGAATTTCCTCTTTGTTACTCCTTATAGTCCTTTCAAACGGAATTAAGTCATTCTGCCTTTGGATTTGTGTTTGTTTAAGGAACTTAAATTTATTTTACCAAACCATTATCTGGCATTTATGGAGTAATTTTCCCTGTAGAGCAAAACTGAGGCACCTTTGGATGCCCCTGTAATATAATCCCTCTCCCAGGCTTTACCAGCCTGAGTACAAATTAAGTCACACTAATGTCAATAACTCTCGAGTTCCTGTTCTTGCTCCCACGCAGGCTCACAAGAGTCCTCCAGCATCCTGCAAAGCCTCTCCAAACATTTCTGTGACTTTACGAAGAGAACACCCCCACGGGGCCACAAACTAGCCGCCTGTCTGTAGTCACCATCTTCCTCCTGTCCTGGTCCTCCCTCTGCTGTTCTTTACTCAGTCTCTGATGGGGCGGCAATGCCAGCCTCTGCCCAGAGCTGACTCTGCTCCCGTAGCCACCTCAGAGGGGTTTGCACACCCAAGCCATGGGAGAAGACACCGTTCCTCTGCTCTGTGCTACTTTTGTTACCTGGGCCCCAAAGTGGCCCTGCCTTTGTCACACAGTTCCTTTTCACAAAAGCTGCTTTTTCCCTCTGCCCTAACTTCTCTCACTTCCTGGAGTCCCAAAAGGCCTGGCACAGAATGGGCCCCCACATGACAGCCTTCCTCATTCTCATTTTTCCCCTTTCTCTTAGCATACCCCACAGTCAACAAGATTCTCCTCTTTCCCAGTCACAAACCAGAAGTCTCCACTCACATCCGGGGATGCCTGCTCATCAGATCCTCAAAGGGCAAACCTGAGAATTGCCTTTTGAGTGACCTAGAAAACTCTACTGCATAATCAGTGACAGATTCCCTTAATTGTAGAGAGATTCTTGGGCTGACGTTTGTGAAGTAGTGAAGTAACATATTTATTGACTTGGAGGCCAAAGATCTAATAAAATGAAGATTTTCTTTAATTATGGAACTCACTAGAAGTCCTTTCAGTTAATTTTTTTCTTTTTATTTTCCTTTTTAATTTAAAAAAATTTTAACATTTATTTATTTTTTGAGACAGAGGGAGACAGAGTGCGAGTAGGGGAGGATCAGAGAGAGAGATACAAAATCCAAAGCAGGCTTCCGGCTCTGAGCTGTCTCAGCACAGAGCCTGATGTGGAGCTTGAACCCAGGAACCACAAGATCATGACCTCAGCCGAGGTCGGACGCTTAACTGACTGAGCCATCCAGGTGCCCCTATTTTCCTTTCTTTAAAATTGTGGTTAAATATATACAACATTGACTTTTCCACGTTAATCTTTTGAAAGTGTACATTTCTGTGGTATTAAGTACATTCACAATGTTGTGTGACCATCAGCATGGTCTATCTTTCTCTAGAACTTTTTCCTCTTCCCAAATGGAAACAATGTACTCATTAAACAATACTCCCCACTTCCCTCTTTCCCCCAGAAGTGGGAACCACCATTCTGCTCTGTCTCTATGAACTTGACCACTCTGGGCACTTTATATAAGCGAAATCATACAAGTCCTTATGTGACTGGCCTATGTCACCTTTCCTAAGTCCTCAAGATTCATCCATGTTATATCATGTGTCAGAATTTCTTTTTTTTAAATTTTTTTTTCAACGTTTATTTATTTTTGGGACAGAGAGAGAAAGAGCATGAATGGGGGAGGGGCAGAGAGAGAGGGAGACACAGAATCGGAAGCAGGCTCCAGGCTCTGAGCCATCAGCCCAGAGCCGGACGTGGGGCTCGAACTCACGGACCGTGAGATCATGACCTGAGCCGAAGTCGGACGCTTAACCGACTGAGCCACCCAGGCGCCCCAGAATTTCTGTCTTTTTGAAGGCAGAATAGTGTGTACACACACACACACACACACACACACACACACACACACACCACATTTTGCTTATATATTCATTGATCATTGAACTTTTGGGTTGCTTCCACCTTTTGGCTATTATCAATCACATTTAAAATTTTAAATTTTCGGGGCGCCTGGGTGGCGCAGTCGGTTAAGCATCCGACTTCAGCCAGGTCATGATCTCGCGGTCCGTGAGTTCGAGCCCCGCGTCAGGCTCTGGGCTGATGGCTCAGAGCCTGGAGCCTGTTTCCGATTCTGTGTCTCCCTCTCTCTCTGCCCCACCCCCGTTCATGCTCTGTCTCTCTCTGTCCCCAAAAAAATAAATAAACGTTGAAAAAAAAATTTAAAATTTTCTAGTAGCCACATTAAAAAAAGTAAAAACAAATAGGTGAAATTAATTTTTAAAACATTATATATATATATATCTCCAAAATTTTATCATTTCAACATATAATCAATTGAAAACATTTGTTAGTAAATGTCAGTAAATATCAGTATGAAATCTTTGATATCTGATGTGCATTTTATATTAATAGCATATCTCCATTTGGACTAGCCACATTTCAAGGGCTCAGTGGCCATGTGTGGCCATGTGTGGCCATGGGATACTCTATTAGGCACCCAGATCTAACTTATTACAGAGGGTCCCAACAAAGCCCTCTTTCCATGTCCTTGGGTTGTCTCAGTCTGAGAGACAGGGTCTCAAATGAATCTTTGGCAAGTTACAGATTTCTGTCAGTTCTCAGCCAATTTCTCAGACGAATGCCTGAAGTCCCACATTTCTGTGGCTCCAAATGTTTTAGCTCTATGTTCAAGCAGTTGAACTGACATTTGGAAAATGAAGGAGATTGATTTACATTCTCCCCAGGCAGAGGAATATGTGTGGCTATCACTTACATGTCCAAGTAAGTTATGTATTCAACCCTTTCAAGGAACCAAATACATTTTATTTATCTAGACATGATCCAGCATAGTGATTCTGTTTCACATGGTTGTGTGTACGCACCTGAAATTAATACTGAGCCACAACCATGTGTTTATTCATGAATCCAAATATGATTTTTTGAGCTCCTCTTATAGGTCAAGCACATGCTAGGCACTGGGTGTCCATCCACAATGAGACATACACAATTCCTATCCTTAGGGGCCTTGAACTACAGCTTGTACACCCTCCCTGTCAGTGAACTTGACATCAGGGTGACATGGAAAGAGGATACTCACCCTCTTCAGGCTGGGCAACCCTCTGCAGCCCTTTTCTCCTAAGCTACGGGATAATTCCTTTCTCTTGATTGTCCACCCCTGCGGGAACTTAGGGGTTTGCTTTCATAATTATGAGTGTAAATTGCCATAAAAACTAAACTAAAAACTGAAGCTCCCTAAAAGATAGCCAGGGTGGCCAGGGCAGATTTTCTCCACATTATCCAACTCCCCAAATAGAAGGTCTGGATTTTATTTCACAAAAGTCTTCTGTCTGCTGCTAATGAGGGCCCAAGTGGCATATTCTATGTCATGATACGTATGGTTCCTACTGAGAGGTCTAATAATCTATGGTACTAAGGCGCCAGTTGAGTCTGAGCCTGATTTCGTTCCTTTGTTTATTCAAAAAACATATACATGATGCCTGGAAATGCCCCTAGACCTCTCCTCATCCCACTGTTCACATTCACAAGAACACCAGATTGTTGGGAGGTTGAACATGGGGGTCATTCCCGAGCGTGGATTTCTTGGTGCCTCCTTTGATTGACGTTGTGAAGTTCGAAGCTATAGCCCACATTTCCTCAAGGAAAATTTCTTAAACTTAGTGGGTTCTTACTAGGTCCCTCAGTATAATAGAAATGTTTCCATTCAACTGATTTCTAGAATTGTGGGTGAACACCATGTGGATTTGGATGGAAGTCATTGTCCTTCTCCTCAGGGCAAGTTGCTGAGGACTGCAGGTCAGAATGTAGTAGAGGCTCTGGCATTTCTGTCAGACTCTTACATCTGGGAGGACAGTTAGGAAGACTGAGCCTGGGGGTGGCCTGAGGAATGTAAAATTTGTCTCTGTGCTGGTTCTTCCCATCATCATCAGCCAACTCGAGAACTCGGCCCCTTTTCTCTCTGCCCAACCAGGCAGCACCCCCTGGTTGCCCACCCACCAAGTTTGCCACCTGTGGGCTTTTCTTCTACAATTTTCTTTGTGTCTTTCCAAAGCAAGATCAAGCGTCACCACCTTCTTGAAGGCTCTGCTCTGACCCCAACACCACATCATCCACAGACCCTCAGATTCACTTATAGAATCTGGCCTGTCAGACTTTTTCCTTCTCCTCATTCCTTTGGCCACAGCTCTAAAAAATGAAGGCAGAAAGATGAGAAAGAGAGATTCTGTGTTGGAAAATGTAACTCTTTTATATCCTAAAGAAAACTATGCTCTTCTATGAGAGCTCTCTCTGCCTCAATCCTCTCTCTTTTAGACTTAGATCTAGGTCATTTATTTTTTATATGTTTATTTATTTTTCAGAGAGAGAGACAGATCACGAGAGGGGGTGGGTGTCAGCACAGAGCCGGATGTGGGGCTCAAACTCACAAACCATGAGATCATGACCTGAGCCACAGGTCATTTCTAACATGCAATTCTCTACCTGATAGGTAGAACACAGCCCTTGGGCAATGAGACCCTTTAAGACATCTTCACATGGTAATAAAAATAATAATGCCTGTATTGGAACTTTACATCTGTTACCTTATTAGTTAGCTGAAGACATTATTATTATCATCAAGCACATTTTGTAGGGAAGGAGTGTAGTTTGGGGGGGGGAAGTGGCTTGCACATGGTTGCACAGTGCACAGGCGCTGGGGCCAGGGAGGGTGAGCATCAGTGTAGACACCATTTTGCATCCAGGCCGAGGCTTGTCGGTGGAACACAGACCCTCACTTGCTCCTCTCGCTGGCACGAGCCTACACAGTCCCATGGGGCCAGTGTGTTCTCATCCTGGCTTTCTGTCTAACTCCTGCTCACCACGGCAGTGTCTTTTTACTACTCTGGTAAAGTTATAGGAGAGAGAGACATGGGGAGAGAGCCACTGTTCTTTCTGTTTACGACCAGGCTCCTGTGTAGGCAATAGAGGCTGTCAGTTCTTTCATGTGGCTCGAGGGACACGGGAAACCTGGACCTGCGTGCAACTCTACCATGAAGTCTAGCATCTGATTAGGGAGCCACTTTGGACTTTGCTCCTTACATGTCTGCAGGTCTTCAGCAAGTCTCTTCATCATTCTAGACCTCAGTTTTCTCAACTGAAAAATGAAGGAATTGCATTATGTCACTGACTTTTTAAAACTGAGATTTAAAGGGCACCTGTACAGCTCAGTTGGTTAAGCGTCCGACTTTGGCTCAGGTCATGATCTTACGGTTTGTGAGTTTGAGCCCCGAGTTGGGCTTTGTACTGACAGCTCAGAGCCTGAAGCTTGCTTTGGATTCTGTGTCGCCTTCTCTCTCTGTCCCTCCCCTGCTTGTGCTCTGTCTCTGTCTCTCAAAAATAAATAAGCGTTAAAAAAATTTTTTTTAACTGATATTTAATTCACATACTATAAAATTCGCTCTTTGTGAAGTATACAGTGCAGTGCTTTTTTAGTATCTTCACAAGGTTGTGGAACCATCACCACCACCTATCCAATTCTAGAACCTACTAGAATCACCCTTAAGAAACCCGTAGCCATTAGCAGTCCTTCTCAACTCCCCACTCCTTCCGGCCCCTTGCACCTACTGATCTACTTCCTGTGTCTCTTGAGTTTCCCATTCCAGATATTTCATTGAAGTGGAATTGTGTGATATGTGGTTCCTTGTAACTGGCTTCTTTCAGTTAGTGTAATGTTTTCAAGGTTCCTTCAAGCATCGATCACTGGTTTCTAAACTTTCTTTGGAAAAGCAAAATGCTTTGAAGAGAAACCATGAGTAGAACCTTGGTGTACACCATAGATAGAAGCTGAGGTCCTCCAGCGGACACAGGGCAGAACTTTCTGCCTTGCTGGGAGTGCTCTCGGCCTGGTGGGGGCCCCCAGAGCACCTCTGCAGAGCCCTGGGGCTTCACAGAACACAGTTGGGAAGGCCATGAACCAGATCCTCTCTCAAGTGCTTTTCAAGGTTTTCAAGAAAACTTCTTTCTTGCCAGTTGTACATCAAGAGTGCACATCACCCTACTGGTCATTTCATCTGAATTAGTTCAAAACGCCCCTCTCTGACACAATTCAGAGAGAGCAGAAAATTGAGCAGGTGGGAGCCTGATGGCAGAAATGACAGAGGGTTTCATAGCTTTGACACTGCCTTGGTGATCCAGGGTTGGGGTGGGCACCTCACAAGAGGGGAGCCCCACAGAAAGGAAGGGACTCGAGATAGCACAGGACGCTGCTTTGTTATATTTCTGCCGCCTGGCCCCCAGTGATGGACTTTTCTGAGAAATGTCCTTTCCTTTGAGGCCAGAAAGGGATTGTACGGTGCAGCTGACTGGGGCTTTTCTTTCCCCAGACATGACTGCCTTTCTGGGTAAGGAAAAAAAATCCATGAAAATCTCTGTCCAAAGTCAATTATCTGAGATTTGGAGTTTAGTCTGCCAGTGGAAACTGCAGGTCATTCGTACTCGGCCTGGTATGTGGGATGCCTTAGCCGGCTTTTCTGGCCCTTCCGTCTGTCCTCCTGGGAGACTTCAGCCAGCTGCAGCAGGCTTCCCAGCTGTTACCCACCCCCGGGCTCGCCCTGAAGGGAGCGAGTTGAGTCAGTGTCAGCCATCCGATCATGGGGTAAATAAAGCCAGCAAGGGTCTTGCCTCCTTCATCCCCCGCAAGGTGGCCGAGTCCATCACAGGCTCTAGAAGGCAAAAGGAGCCTAGCTAGGCAGGGATCGGGAGTCCCACCTCTGAGCAAGCAGACACAGATTTTGGTATAGGCTCTGCCTTCCTTTTTTAAAAGCAAGCGATAATATGCAAGTCATGTTTCCTCCATGCAATCATCTGTAAAATGATTGATTGGTTCACTGGCTTCCCGTCTTGTTCCCAAAAACATTTAAGGCAACCTTTCTGTAAAATTAAGGAGTTAGGCCAGATGGTTTCTAAGTTCCTTTTTTCCTATAGGTTCTAAAGACTATTCTGTAAAGTGGGTGATAATTCGCAATCCAGAGCCCTTTACACATGCCAACAGTCTCCCCAGGGGTATCCGAAGAGCCACCTTGTCACTTGTCATCTCTTAACCCTATTTACCCAGTTGGACCAGATTCCTACTCATTAATCGAATCCTGTTTAAAATGCCTGCCAGATGGGGAGGCCGTTCTAGACGAGAGGAAAATCAAAGGGCATGAGAATGAGATATAGGACACATGCTTCTTAATGAGATCTTGGGTCAAAAAAACAAAACAAAACAGGTCAACAACCAACAATGGACATTTTGGGGAACACCGAGGTCTGAGGCAGAGCACTCTGGCCTTCTCCAGACCAGCCCAGACCAATCTCCTTTGCTCCTCTCACCCCTTCCCACTCTCCCCACTGCCGCAGGGCTAACTCAAACCTCACTGCACAGGTCGTTCCCAGCTGCGCCTGCCCGCTGACCTCTCCTTCCCCTCTGCTGCTGCACTCTGCTTCTCCTGAACCATCCTCTCCACACTTGCCCTCACCTAGCATACCTGGTAACAGAACTGGCCATATCTGTGCACGTGTGTGTGTGCAAGTGGAAACTGCGAGAAGCCGGGGGCCGTGACTTCTGTGCCAGTCCAAGGCATCACATTCAATGAATCGTTTTTGTGTTGAACTTGCAAAAGTTATTCAAATTCAAATTTTACCGGGTATTGTGGCTGAAGCAAAGTTTCCTATTCTGGGCCTCTGGCTCATTATTCAGAGGTGAGGACAACGTGGATCAGCCCGGATCCTGACAAAAGCCAGCCTCCCTCAAGCTCAGAGCCCCATGTTTATTTTACAACAACTGGAAGCACACAGGCTCCTTCCCAGACAGGTTAATATATCAAGCCAACTTGTGCAAAGCCCCTGCTCAAACATGCCTGGTGCAAGGACCTGGAACACAGCCTTAAAAGTTACCTGGGTAACAGGATGTTGAAAGGCACTTTCCTTGTTCCTTCAGAAAATGGTCACTAGGACCCCAAACTGAGGGCAAAGAGATTTGCCCGCCTCTCATTCTGAGGAAAGCCCCCAAGAACTGGGCTCAAACCTTGCTCCAGGGTCAGCCTATCACAACCAACCAGCCCCTCCTCAGTCCACCCCAACCTGACACTGGAGGAGAAAGGAGAGAGCTCTTTGGAATTATGTCTCACCATCTTAGCGGGACACTGTGGTTTGTACCCCTTCCCTTGCTCTATTGGCTCCCAAAACAAAGTGTGAGGGGCTACAAAAATCACATCTAAAGACTAGCTCTGCCTGCAAGAGGAAACTGGTATTCCGTTGTCCAGTTGGATGTCTGCTGGGGCAGCAGATTCATCCATTAGAGATCATTTGTCATGTCTAGTGACATTTTTGGTTGTCACAACTTAGGAAGGGGCTGCAGGTATCTACTGGGTACAGGCCAGGATGCTGCTGAACACCCCATAGTGCACAGGGCAGTCCCCACAACGAAGACTTATCTGACACAAAGTGTCAATGGCACCAAGGCTGAGAAACTCTGGTGTAAATAGCTTTTGATCAAAAGGCAAGGGATGTCATGATTCCTGGGACACCCTAACAATTCCATCTCATCCTCCTGTCCTCAATCGTGGGTCAGCACACCTACTGCTACTCCACGCTATATATTTGTGAACTCTTATGCAAATGTGCAGGCTGTATCCCACATCCCTCGGGACTCACATGCTTTTATTTTTTGCCCCAGATGTTATGGCTTATTAACTATGTGATCCCACACAGGCACTTTTGAAAGGGAAGCTGCTCTATTAAAATAAAAAAATTTTTAAAAGGCTATACATTAGAATCATCTGGGGAGCTTTTAAAGTTCCCAATATCACAGCTGCATCCCATGTCAACTAAATCAGAATCTCTGGGGGTAGAACCCAGGGGGTTGAATTTTTAAAAACTGCCCGAGCGATTCCAACGAGCAGCCAAGTGTGAGAACCACTGCTCAACATAAGCCTTGTCCTGGCACATGTGGTCAGGTGAGCCCTTATCTTGCTGCGATTGTAGAGAGGGGCCTGGTAGACCCAGAGTGCTGACATTGGGAGGGGTGCTTTACATCCCTCATTTTAGGTACTAGGTGTTCAATAATAGCTGGGCTTTATTGCTTAGCTCCAGAATATACATACATATGCATGACATAAGTATTTATGTATATATTACAAATCCTGTGTAACCATCAAGCCCTTCCTGCTAGTGATTAGGGAGCTGTCCCTGGCCCTGAGAAGCCAAGCACTATGCCGTTGGCACTAGGCTTCCGTATCACCTGACCCATCCCATGGAGGGTCATGATTTTGAACATCGCACTGGTTTTGGCTGTGTTGGCCGCCCTCTTCCCCTGGCCTTGTGTGGCTCTGCCTTAGATGTTATTGCCACTCGAGTACTCCCTCATCTCAGCTGCTTTCTCTGCATTGGCACGTTGCAATGAACTCAAACTCTTTCATGTGCAAATCAGTAACCCTGGCTCCTACAGAAGCACAGGGAGGTTTTTTTAAAAGTGATTTTTAGGGGCGCCGGGGTGGCGCAGTCGGTTAAGCGTCCGACTTCAGCCAGGTCACAATCTCGCGGTCTGTGAGTTCGAGCCCCGTGTCGGGCTCTGGGCTGATGGCTCAGAGCCTGGAGCCTGCTTCCGATTCTGTGTCTCCCTCTCTCTCTGCCCCTCCCCCGTTCATGCTCTGTCTCTGTCCCAAAAATAAATAAACGTTGAAAAAAAAATTAAAAAAAAAAAGTGATTTTTAAATTAAGGAATATTATATAAAAAAGAGAATATAAATAATGTATACATTGAAAAGCACAATAACCGGGGCGTCTGGGTGGCTCAGTCGGTTAAGCGTCCGACTTCGACTCAGGTCACGATCTCGCGGTCCGTGAGTTCGAGCCCCGCGTCAGGCTCTGGGCTGATGGCTCAGAGCCTGGAGCCTGCTTCCGATTCTGTGTCTCCCTCTCTCTCTGCCCCTCCCCCGTTCATGCTCTGTCTCTCTCTGTCTCAAAAATAAATAAACGTTAAAAAATTAAAAAAAAAAAAAAAGAAAAAAAAAAGAAAAGCACAATGACCAAAGGAACACCTATGAGCTTGCTTAGTCCCAACCCGGGAACTAGATTATCGCCGGTACCTGGCCCACACTTGCCATCCCTCATCATCTCTGTGCTCTACTGCCAGAGTCAGCAATATCCTCAGTATTGTTTGTAATTGTCTTCCCTTTTCAAAGGGGAAAAAAGGTTTGCTCAGGGCTTTATGGATTCCTAAATGATGCATTATTTGGGTTTGCTTGTGTTTGAGCCGTGTTAGAGTGGTAGCATGTTGTATGTAATCTTCTGTGACTTTTTTTTAAGTTTTTTTCCGGCTAAGGTTCATCTTTATGTCACCCAAGAGAAGTTCACTCATTTTCAGTGTTGGATAATATTCCATTGTGTAACGATACACCATTTACTTGCCCACATTACACTTAGGCGACATTTGTGGTGTTCCTACTTTTTGTTACTATAAACAATGCTGCAAACGTTGTCTTGCACGTCTCCTGCTTTGGTAGCCACTGGAGCAAGAGATTCTAAAGACCAGGGCTTCTCAAACTTTAAAAGGCATCTGGGTCATCTGAGAATCGTGTTAAAATGCAGATTCTGGTTCATTTAGTCTGAGGGGAGGTCTCAAAGTAATAGCAGTGCTGTGAATCTAGGGACTACACTTCTAGTGACACAGCCCTGGTATGTGATTAGCTAACTTTATCGAAGGATGCCAGCCTTCTAAAGTGGTGGTGTCTGTTTACCTCCCCACGAGCAATGAATTTTGACACGGATCTTCTTCAGAATTTGCTTTTGTTGGTCTTGAAGTCTGAATTTGCATTTCCTTGACTATTAATTAAATTGAGTGATCTTTTATATGTTTGTTGGCCATTCATGTCTATCTCTTCTTCTGTGAAATGCCTACTTGCGTCTTTCACCCGTTCATCTTTTCCATCTTTTGCCTTCTTATTAATTTGTAGCTGCTCCTCTTACCCTTCTTATGCTCTGATTCAAATCCTTGATTGCTTAGATGTGTTGTGAATACTGACACCCTGTTTATATCTTCTCTTTTACCTTTCTTTCTTTGTGGTGTTCTTTGCTGAATGGAAAGTCTTAATTTTAATATGGTTGAATTTGTCAATCTATTATATTTAGAGGGTTTATGTCTTTTTTTAAAAAAAAAGTCCTTTAATTCAAATAGTTTGGTTAGTCATATTGTACCAATGTTCATTTCTTAGTTTTGGTAATTGTACCATGGTTATATAAGATGGTAACTTTAATTTTTTTTAATGTTTGTTTATTTTTTGAGAAAGAGAGAGAGACACAGAGCACAACCGGGGTGGGGGGGGGGCGGGGTAGAGGTAGAGAGGGAGACACAGATCCAAAGCAGGCTCCAGGCTCTGAACTGTCAGCGCAAAGCCTGACACAGGGCTTGAACTCACAAACCGGGAGATCATGACCTGAGCTGAAGTTGGACACTTAACCCACTGAACCACCCAGGCATGCTATAAGATGTTAACTTTAATAAAGAAGGCTGAGTGAAGAATATAATGGAACTTTTTGTACCATTTTGAAACTCCTCTGTAAGTCTAAAATTACTTCAAAATCAAATTGTTTTTTCAAAGTCCATTGCTGTCCTAGGGTTATCAAGCTATTCTCCCGTATTTGATTCTAAAAGTTTAACCTTTTATAGTTAGGTCTTTGGTCCATCTAGAATTGATTTTGTGTTTAGCGTTGAGGTATGGATTTAATTCCATGATTCACCACATGGATCGGCAATTGTGCCCCATCAGTTTTGAATAGCATCTTCTTTCCCCAGTGCTTGGCAACGCCATCTTGGTCATATACCAACTGAGCACTGGAGAGTGGGTGTTTATAGACCTTTGAGCTATATAGAAAGCAAAGAACAACTTCTGTGCTCGTGGAAGACTGTACCATACTCTCCCCAAACCCACACGTCCTTCTCCCCAGGGTGGTTTCTCTCTGTGCAGAGAGATCAAAGAGAACATCCACCCTTGGCTTGCAGCTCATGCCCTGATTAACTTCATGCTTTTGACTTTTAGACTTTGTCAGACCAAACTTGCTCATGTTCTATCTTTTAAATTGCACACTGTTCAAGCTAGGAAGGAAGGTGGGGATGAAGTTTTCTAGCCTTTTCAGTTCATAGTTAAGAAAAGTTAAGTGCATTAAGCAATGTATCTAAGGTCAGATGCTGGGTTAATGGAAGAGATGAGATTAAACTCAATCTCACAACTCCTTGTGTTCATTCAGATTTTTTTCCCCTCCTGTGTTTCTCATCTCAATTCACAGCATGACTGTTTACTTCGACTTTCAAGCTAGGACACCGGAGTGCTCTTGGTTGGTCCCTCCTTGCCTCTCTGCATTTTCTGTCATGGCTACATTCTGGTAATTCTGCCTCTGAAATCTTTTTAAAATGTGTTCTCTCTCACTCATTCCACATCCATAGCCCTACTTCATGCCTTTCTCAGGGCTTGATTGGATTACAAGAGCCCCCTTCCTGGCCTTTTTCTTGTCATTTCACTCACTTGCTAGACTGCTCTTAAAATTAAAAAAACCCCACATACCTGGTTGTTTACCTGTCCTGCTGCTTTGTCCCATGAAAAGGGATAAAATTATAACTTTTATCATCTGCTCCCAACTTATCTTCTCAAGTTATTTTTTATCCCCTATATTCTCCCCTTCAAGTACCAAGGTCCATATCCACAATGAACTATTGGATGCTCCTGAGAAATGCCACACATGTCTGGGCCTGTGATACTCAGCACATGCTCTCTCCACCCACAGTACCTTTACATCTTTTCTCTGCCTATTACAATTGCAATTCACCCTTCAAGACTCAGAAAAGGGCTATTTCCTCCATACAGCCGTCCTGAATGCCCTAGCTGCAGCTCATAACTCTTATAGCATTTTTATTTATTTTTCATTGAAGTATAGTTGACAGTATTATATTAGTTTTAGAGGTACAACATAGTGATTTGACAATTGTAGATGTTATGAAATGCTTATCATAGTCAGTGTAGTTATCGTCTGTCACCATACAAAGTTACTACAATATTAACTATATTCCCTATGCTGTAATTTTCATCCCTGTGACTTATTTATTTTAGACCTGGAAGTTTTTACCTCTTAATTCCCTTCACCAATTTTGCCCACTCTACCCCTATGCTCTCTGGGAAGCACCCGTTTTTTTCCCTGTATTTAGATGTCAATGGCATTTTGTATGATCCTATTTATAACAATGGGCTTGCTCACATATCTATATTCCTTACCAGTCCTTGAGCCACTTGAGATCTATAGCCATCTATATATGTATATTAAAATTTACTTATTTCTTTTGTGAGAGAGAGACAGAGAGAGAGAGAGAGAGAGAGAGAGAGAGAGAGAGAGAGAGAGAGAGAGAGAGAGAGAATGAGCCAAGAAGGGGCAGACAGAGGGAGAGAGACTATCCCAACACAGGCCTTGATCTCACAAACCATGAGGTTGTGACTTGAGCTGAAATCAAGAGTGGGATGCTTAACAGACTGAGCCACCCAGGCTCAGGGTGAGCCATCCCATTCAGGCTGTAACCACATTTTAGTCATCTTTGTACTTCAAGTGTCTGGCTCACAGTAGATACACAATATATCGTTACTGATTGAATCAATAAATATTTAAGGAAAATACTTAGGAAATGTTCCTTAACATTATTAGATTCTTATTCTACTGACACATGCTTATATTTGTATCACTTATGTATTATTCAGGACTCTTGGGGTGGCAAGTGCAGAAATTCTATTTTCACAAAACTAAGTCAAAGAAGAAGCTAGTGTTGGGTCACATAATGGAAAGGGCAAGGTAAGAGCTGGCTTTCTGGGCAGCTGGAACCAGGTATTCAAATGTGTTCAGAGCCCTCTATGCTGGATTCTGGCCTGTGGGTTTTTCTGCATAATGGCTTTATTATCTCCCATGAGCTTTGTCTCGGGACCAATATTAATAGCAACACAACTGAGAGAAAATAGCTTCTCTCCTAAGTCTGGTACGAAGCATTCTGGAGAACTCTGACCAGCCAAGTTGTTTCTAGTACCTGCCCCTCAGCCATCTGGGGAAGTAGAGTCAGCTAAGGGAATGAATAAAATGGCTAAGGAAGAAGGAACAGGTCCTCCTGAAGATTGAAGGAATACCACTGACAGGTTATGACTGGTCAATCCCCTCCCCTTAAATTTCATCCAGTTAGTGGATAGAGACAGAAAATGACTTTGTTTTGTTCCATTGTAGCACTGGAACAAGAGCTAAAGATTTGCACACTCAGCTGAAATACTTGATGAAGTGAATATGTCTCCCCCTAATGAAGTTATTCCATCTTTTGGGCAATGTCTTCGTGTTTGACAAGTACCAGGGACTTTAATTGAAAATTACTTTGGGAATCTTGCCAGACATTACAAATTGAAAATATGAAAACCCTTCTCCTGGGTCAGGAGTATAACAAGCCCCATGTCAAATGTCATTACCCCACGTGCATTCTAAGACTGTGCAGGTGGGAAGCTAAGTGTTGATTGCATATTTTAGCCCAAGAATAATTTCCTGAATGGCAATTTGTTCCTTTATTTGATGAAACCGAGGTTTTCAACAGCAGTAAAATGCAATCTTTCCAGAGCGTATTTCCGTGGTTTATGAAGATTGATTATGCTGCTTAGTGAGAGATTCATTATTTGGTTATTTAGACCATGATTTATTAAAAAAAAAAAACAACTAAAAAGCTAATGATTTCCAGTTAGGAAGGTTTGCCCCGTGAGCAGTGGTATTTGGCTTAGTGTTGCTTCTAATTGATAGGGCTGGGGCGGGGGAAGGGGAGCCAAGGAGACAGGCCTGTTTTAAGCCCAGCCATTGGTACTTTTTTAGACCTCAAAGGGCCTCCTAATTTCTCTGGATCTCAGGACTGCATGGCCCCCACCTCCCTAAGGCTGCAGGGATTGGAATTTTCATTGTGCCCTACAATATGGGAATGGGGGGCAGGGCAAAGGCATGGATGGAAGCAAAACTGAGGCTCAGAGGAGACATAAGCCTGGGAAAGACCAAGGGAAAGTCAAAGGGGAAAGAGCTGTGAGCAAGAAAAGTGGGGCAAGAACCAAGCCAGTCAAGTGTGAGTGAATGAGTGTGAAGGATGGAAGAGGGAGCCAGGGAATCCTGTGGAGGATTCAGACCCGGATGGATGACTACAGACCTGGGGATAAAGGCAGAGGTAACAGAGAACGGAGTCTATCATCTGTAGTAGCCCTCAGCACCTGTCTGTCTATGCTCAGCTCTGCCTGCTCCCCAGGGCTTCCTGACTCCTTTAGAACTTTCCAGCCATGGCAACATCAACATTCTCTTTTCAGGAAAACAAATCTGTTCCCAGTTTTGAGGATCAAAAAAAAAAGCATAGTGTGGTAGGATGGCTCTGGTTCAGATCAAGAAGGAGACTCAGAGAAAGGAAGGAAACAAGGAAGAGTAGACAAATGAGTTCCCTAGCTACTCTTCTGTGCCCATAATTCTTGCCCTGTGCATGTTTCTCACACTCCAGACCCCTGTTTTCTACAAGCCTCCTCTTGGGAAGGAGTCCACAGTGATGAGACTGAAGTGGTAGACAGAAATTTTTTTGTTTCACGACAGGAACCAGCCCTAGATCCTAGAAAAACTGCCAGACAAATCCCAGAGCAAGAGCCAAGATGATGACAACCCTAACTACTCATTTTTGACTCCGATGTGGCCAAGACCTGACAGTCACAATCTCCTTCCAACCTTGTAAGGACCCCTCAGGGCAGGTTTTGTTACCGCCACTCTCTGTTTTAAAGGCAGATGTTAAGATCTCTCTTCTGCAGAGAAGGAAACTGATGCTCCAGGGACTTAGGTTCCCTGTCCAAGCCTTCTGCTCTGGGAGGCGATGAGCCAGGTTGGCTCTAAAGGCCCAGCTCCTTTCTTCACACCTGTCCATCCTCCAGCCTGTCCATGGGCCAATTGGAGACAATGACCAACCAAGTTGGTGCATGTGTGAACACAGCTTCTTTTATTAGTGCCAGACTTGATAGCCACCAAAGGCCATTTATATCCATCACTTCTGTTCACTCTATGGCCACACAAGAGACAGAACAGATCCCAGAGCAGACTAGTGAGAAGAGCTTTGGGTACAAAGAACTACCTAAACGGGGTCTCTGGAGTTTGGAAACCCAGCATAACTGGCCACTTTGTCTCACAGAGATGTAACTTTCACTTTAGAACTCAACCCCTATGCCTCTAACCCTGCCCCAGATCAAAGAAACAGGATACCATTTGAGGAGGGATGTCTTTCTTGCCAGGCTGGAGCAGGGCAAATAACCCTATCATTGTGTTCAGGGAGGGGGGAAAGTGGCACATTCAGTGGAGCCCTGCCAAGGACAACTTCCCAGTTTGAACCTCAAAGGAATCCAAATTGGGAGAAGCACAGTCATTGGGGGAACAGAACATCCTTTGTTGTTCCTTTGAGATGGTCCCAACCCAGTTTCCACAAAGTCATGCTTCAAATTCCTTCAGCATTCTTACATTTCCTTATTATTGTGTCCCTAGGGAAAATTCCAACCTCTCAACACCCAGGGATCTCATTTCTAAAGATACAACTGCAAAGTCCATTCAAGTGGTTCTTTAAGAAAATACTAATAATTTTTAAAAATTATTATACTGTGGTGACAAATTTCAAAATTAGCTGTTTTATCATAGGTCTTTCTTAAGATTTGCATTAACTAATTTCTTTTCAAGTTCACATGGGATGGGCAAATTTTTCCCGCTCTTTCTACCTGTCACAGTTTACCTTGGTGGAAAATAAATTTGATGAATGTTCCTTTGGATCTGAAAAATGTGGAATGGATTTTTATGGTGCATTTCCAATGAGCAAAGGCAACTCTTGGCCCTGAATACCAAGAGGAGGCTGGGCAGTAGTCATGAGGCTTTGCTGTTTATTCACAGTCTAGTTGGGTTCCATTGATTGAACTGTCAATGAGAAACTCAAATCATGAGCCAGTAGGAAAAAAGGCACAGAGTGAAAGAGAGTACACTGGCCATGGTATCCAAAAATGTGTGGGTCTGTTCTTTATGATCTTTTTTTAGCTGAGGGACTAGAAACTTCTAAAGGCCAAGACTGTACCCTTTTTGGTGCATTGATGTGTCCCTAAGGCCTAGCACCAGGGTCTTCTTGTGTAGCTGTACAAGCTATGCCGTGCACAAAACTGTCTGGCCATGGGTGCGAGCGTGTCGAAAGTTAGCCTGCACTTGGCTTGCCAAACCAAGAGAATTGGGCCTTCCTTTTCTAACCTAGTCCACAAAGTCTGGCTCAGTAGGAGCTCTGCCTAGCACAGCACAGTGTCTGGCACTTCACTTATTAAAAAGAAAAGTCAATGGGTTGATCCTGTGTAAGCCACAAAATCTCTCTGTCTCTTCATCAGTGAAGTAGTGCTCCAAAAGCTTAGTTTATGGAACACTTACGAGGTTGGGATAAAAACAGAGAACACTTTCCAAAGTCCTATATGACAGTAGAATATTCTTCTTTTGGTGATGCAGACGTGCCAGGCATTTGTCACATCAATGTCCCCCAAGTCAATCATCCACACATCCTCAAAATTTGCAGCACCGTTTTTATCTGGCAGAATTTCTGGTTCTCAACGAAAAAAGGATCATTCCCAGTGCACCTTTCAGTCTTGTTTACCAAATCTATGGGACATGGATTATTATTTTCCTTCCTAAGTGGGAATCTTATGAGCAGCCTCTCTGAAAATAACTGCTCTTTTGCAATATTAGAAATATTTCAATAGTGACAGCTTGGAAATGCTTTAACTTTTAAATACTTAAACCAAATAATAAATAAACCCTTGTGATGAATGTTTCCAGAAGGGACGATTAACATTATCCTTACAGCTGTTCATGATATAATATCAAAATGAAAAACATGCACGAGAAAAACAGCAAGCCCATGCTGACTTCACATCGCTTTTTTTTTTGTAAATAGCTCTAATGTGAAGACATCCTCAGTAAGACTTAACCAACGATATTTCATCTGATCATCATTTAGCCAGACCGCAACAATACTCCTGAGACCTCTTCAGTTTCACTGACAGCATCTGTCATTTCAGTTACTGCGAAAGTGATCTCTTGTGATGGGGCTTTGTGGCCTGCAAGGAAAATGAAACTCTCTTTTTCCAATTTTTAATATTTTATTGTTAAGGTAGGACTCAATAGTAGCTCAGGAAGAGAGGTTGGTTGTCATCATTGCTGTTATTTTGTTTGTTTGGGGAGAGCTTTAAGAACAAGAAAACAAAAACATGGATCTGGGCAAATGCATATGTTCCTGATTTAACTGTGTACCTGAGCTTCTAAATAGCAAGAATTCCTGTTTATATCAAAGGTGGTTTTAAAGAACAGAAGGTCACACTGTAACTTTAAAAATCTATAATCTTACTAGTCAATAATTTATTGGCAGAATTCCACAGCAACTTAATAATTTTATGTGAGTAATAATAATTACCATATGTGGTAGGCTTGCTATGTGCCAGAGGCTGGTCCAGGTGGCCTTGAATACCTTATCTGACTTAGTCTTCATGACAACACTCAGAGGTAGGTATGATCTCTTCCATTTTGAAAGGGAGGAAACCGAGGCTCAGATTGGTTGCCAGCATGTTGGGCTCCAGCCCAGGCTTGCCAGACATATTATTCTTGCCCACCCCAGAAATTCATCTCCACCTCTCGGCCATTAGAGGAACTGGTGAGGAGACTTGCAGGTCTGTCAAGAGCATTTGAGGTTGAAAATAAGAATTCCACTTCTCAGCTCCTTTTGCCCTTTTGTTTTCTTTTGAAATGGGTCCTTGTATGTGGTGGGGGGGGAGGGGAGATGCTCTCCTGAAAACCTGGCTGTAGTGTCTCAACTTCTGAGGTTCATCAAAATGGCATCTGTCCCCAGTTGACACATCCTCCCCCGGGAGTCTTCCCATTGCCTTGGTCTGACTCATCAACAAATCTGTGATAATCTGGGAATGCCCAAGCAGTGTTAAAGAAGGACGTTGGGGCTTTGATTTTGGACAAATGCCCCATGATGGATGGGTTCAGGCTGACACACTTTCCCTAATGGGGCTCAGAAGTGAGAAGGAAAGGCAAGTGAGAGGTGCCAGCTGCAGCCAGGTGGGAGACCTGGACTGTTAGTTTCTGCCCAGCACTTTCACATGGCATGGGCGGTCACCTCTGTCACACACCCTGACATACCCATCCATCAAGGGGCATGTGGAATCTCCCAGGAGACTTTCCTCATACCTAGGCAGGACGGCTCATTCTGGGGGGTGTGACAGGAACTGATTTTGGGTACCACCACCTGAGCTGCAAATTTTCTTGTTTATGTAAGAGAAAATGTTCCCACATTATTCTAGTCCACACTGATCTCAAAGGTGAGCCTGGGCTTAAGTCAACAGGGATCTGAAATGAAAGCAGTTGTGGTGAAAAACCCATGAAATATAGCACCATAGGGTAGCTGGGCTCTGCGGGCTATCATTTATGCAGGTTTTTGCTTCTAGGATTTATCCCAAACTTCTAGGTTTTAGGAAGCTTCCATTTGGATAGTGAAATACCTGATTTCTGGACCCTCTAAATTTTCTGCATTGTGTGGCTCAGTCTAACCTGTATTAAGGAGTTAGCTTAGATGCCACTGTCTCCAAGAAACCTTCCTTGACCCTCACTTCTGGTTCCATCCCCCCACAATGAGTTTCCACAGCAATCTGTTCTTGTCATTTGATGTCTGTATCAAAACTGTCTGCTAATCTCTGCCTCCTCACTTGAGGGGAGGCACCAGTTGTATGCACATTTTTGTGCTCTATCACTATAATGCAATATAGAAAATAATGAGGGTCATAACAGAGACCCAGAAAACCATGCAAGTTGCCCTGAGGAGGTTAGTTCCTGTCAAAAAAGAATTCATATGACCTTCAGTAAGGAATAGATTGCTCTTGGGATAATTACAGATTCATAATATCATGAAACTCATATTGATGATTCCCTTCCTTTACAGCACTTATAATTTCTATACATAAAGCTCACTAGTTGATATTATTGTAGCATTACAGTCTTTAGCATCTGGCTTGAGGGGCTTGCTTTTGGTGAAAAAAAATCAGTATGTTGGGTCTTTTTGAGCAGAAGATCCATTAAATTACCATAATCAACATACCTAAGAGTCATACAATGTGATTTTTTGAAGCACAGTGATAAGAATTGGTGTGGTCTTCATCATGATCTTGCTGGTTGAATGGACGTTATTAGCTGGTCATGAGCAACCGGGGTTCCTGGAGGTGAAGGTCACCACGGAGGACACAGACCACAGATAGCAACATGCATCTCCTAAATTCCAGTCAAGGCTCCTTTCCAAATGGTAACAAAAGGTTCCTTTTGGTTCAGAATCCACTCACATATTTGTCACCCCAAGCTGTGTGGTTATAGAAAAGTAGGAGCTGAGGGTGATCAGGGACAAAGTCAGAGCTTCTAGAAGTAAAGGTTGGAGGACCAGGACAGAGGACATAGCTAAGAGTGAGAAGTAGGGTCACAGGCTGGTGTGAGAACTCAGCACACCCCTCCAGCCCTCAGAAAACTAAATGTTACACAGCCTCTGCAGGACCTTCTCACTGATACATCTCACACTGTAAGAGGCTAGAGACTCACAGTCCTTACACACAAGGAAAATAATTGACCAAGGCTTAGAGTTTTTGTCATCCGGTTTTTTTGCTAGTATGCTATTAGTGTGACAAGCACAGCAGAACCCTGGAGGACAGAGTCTGTTTTCCCTCTGTATCTATTTATATGTCTACATTGGAGAGGGGGCCTCCCCATTTTTGTTTTTAACCTCATATGATGCATTTTTACCTCATAGGTAGAATTATATATTTTTTCCTACTACAAAGAAAACTCTGAAATATAAATAATATGTACTTAAAATCCACAAAGCCATAAACAACTCAATCCATCTATAATACAACCAGAAGAAACTACTATTAACTTCTTAAATTTTTATGCTTTCCCCATGCAAATACACATGTTAGTAAATATTTGTAATATATAAAACTAAAAATAAACTTCCTTGTTTTGTTTGTATAGTCTTGCAACTTACTATTTTCACTTAATTGTATGGCAAATGCATTTTCATTTCCATGATTGTAGATCTATTCTACATTCCAATGGATGCATAGTGGCATGATTGATTTCTCCAGCCTCTGTGTCTCAATGTCCAACAGTATTTTTCTATAATAAACAGCAAGGTGATAAATATTCTCACTTACTCATCTAGAGGCATCAACATCTGGGTTTGTAGAAATGGCTGTGGCTGATGAAGGCAGGAGCAGGCACCAGAAGCCAGGAGCTGTGGCATCCCAGTGATCTCAGATGCCATCTTGGGGCCTCGAGAAAACAGAGTTAGTTCTGAGATGAAACCATGACTTTCAGCCAACACTGGAGAGGCCCTGACTCACTTTCAAACTGTTCTTATCTCTGGGGATCCTGAGGAGTGGGATGGTTTAAAATGAGGGCATAATGGGGCGCCTGGGTGGCGCAGTCGGTTGAGCGTCCGACTTCAGCCAGGTCACGATCTCGCGGTCCGTGAGTTCGAGCCCCACGTCAGGCTCTGGGCTGATGGCTCGGAGCCTGGAGCCTGTTTCCGATTCTGTGTCTCCCTCTCTCTCTGCCCCTCCCCTGTTCATGCTCTGTCTCTCTCTGTCCCAAAAATAAATAAAAAACGTTGAAAAAAAATTAAAAAATAAAATAAAATAAAATAAAAAATTTAAAAATAAAATAAAATAAAATAAAATAAAATAAAATAAAATAAAATAAAATAAAATAAAATAAAATGGGGTGCCTGGGTGGCTCAGCTGGTTAAGCATCCAGCTTTGGCTCAGGTCATGATCTCATGGCTCTTGAGTTTGAGCCCCATGTTGGGCTCTGTGCTGACAGCTTGGAGCCTGGATCCTGCTTTGGATTCTGTGTCTTCCTCTCTCTCTGCCCCTCCATCACTCACGCTCTTTCTCTCCCTCTCAAAAATGAGTGAACATTAAAAAAAATAAGTAAATAAAATGAGGGCTTATTTCTTGAAACTGTGTCTCTCCAGTGAGCTAAACCCCCAGCAGCTTCAAAATAACAGACATTTCATCCAAGAAACAAAATCATGGTAGTGGTACCTAGAGAATCCCTTGCACTGTAACACAATTGCTTATTAATGTCCAGAGCAGTCAGGGAGCATGAGGGATGTGGAGGAGAGCAGAGACCAAGAGGCTACAGAGGCTCAGCCTCTAGAAGAGACGCTGCTGTTGGTGGATGGTGTTTAGCCAAACAGACAAAGGTATGAAAACTGGTGTTCATGGAATGTTCTAGCAGTTTCATGCTCTCCTTTTATTGAATTCTCACCTCAACCCTTAGAATCATTCTCCTATTTATAGATGAGGAAACAGAAATGAGAGAAATCAGGTCATTTTCCCAAGGTTGGCTCATGGTGACAGAGCTGAGATTTATTCAAACTCTTGTCTTTCTGGCACTTTCTGTCAGATGAGATTGAGAAGTTTGAGAATTGCTCATAACCACATTGAAATGAAGATTAATTAATACTAATTTTGAGAGTGACAAGTTATTAATGACATGTTTAAAAAAAGTAATTACAAAAGTAATGTAAAAATAATGACAAAAATGTGAGGTGCTGTGTCAAGCTCTAGCTCATGTATTTCGACCTTTACTTCCAAGCTGCCTCTCTGCCTTTAGATCAGAAACTTGCCTGTTGTCTCCAGAGTGTGACAAATGAATGTAGCAGGGCTGAGATACAGCTCCCACAAAACTCTTACCCTCTTCTCTATCCTCAATGACGTCACAGCTATCAGATATGCTCTAGACTAGGGCTAGGAAAGCAGTGTAAGAGTAAAAAACAGCTAGAACATTCCTCGGGTTACCATGGGTCCACCTCCTGATGTGGCTAATGGCCACACTACAGCCAGCCATGAGCACTGCAAGGTCCCTGAGGGTGGGGCTGCTCTGCAGGCATAGGGCTTCTGCCATCACGCCATTCAACTGTCCCTTATTGCATAGTTCAGAGGTCAGCAAACCTTTTGCTTTGTAGAGGCCCAAGCTATAAATAATTTAGGTTTCACGGGTCATATGCCTCCATCACAATTACTCAGCTCTGTTGCTGAAGAATAAAACAACCATAGACAACACATCAGCAAGTGAACATGGCTGTGTTCCAGTAAAACTTTACTTAGCCTGGGGGCTGTGGTTTGCCAACGCCTGCCTTAGTCCAGGGTTTATCAAAGCCCCACATCTTCTTTTCCATCCTCAAGATAATGTTTCAAAGCACAGGTTTTTTCCAGTTTGCTGGCCACTAGGCACAAAGATTTATACATGGAAGGCCACTGGCATTTTTTTTTTCTCTTCATATCCGTAACTAAAGGCTACATTCCACCAAATCACCATGTGGCCAAACACAGAGTCCGTTTCTTTTCAATATCTTTTCTTTGGCTGCTGTTCATGTGTGGTGGTCACAGGTGTCTTGAAGAATGACCCTCTTACTTAAGGGAAAACAAACCCATCACACGCTCTTGGCATAGTGATCTGGACTTGGGGCTGGCTAACCCCACCTAGAGCAAAACCCAACAGCCCCAATGTCCCATTTTGTTTCTCCAGTTGTTTCTGACATGACACACAGTAAAGCCCTGGGTCACCTACTCTCAGTGTGTCTATGTCCTAGAAGAGTAGAGAGAGTTTGGGGCTAAGACACAGGAGGCTTGGGCTTTAGCTTTGGCTCTGTCTCTATCCAGCCACCTTACCTTGGGCAGAATACTTTCCTGTTCTGTGCTCAGTTTTCTATTCTGTCAAAAATCATCTTTACCACAAGAATGAAGTTGGACCCCTACCCTTAGACCATGTACAAAAATTAACTTGATGTGGAAAAAGACTTAAATGTAAGAGCTGAAACTACAAAACTTTTGGAAAAGAACATAAGAGAAAACTTCATAACATTGGTTTTGGCAATTATTTCTTGGATATGACACTAAAAAACAAGCAACAAAAGAGAAACAGATACATTGAACTTTATCAAAATTAAAAACTTCTGTGCATCAAAAGACACTCGAGCAGGAAAAGCAACCCATGGAAAGGGAGAAATACTTGTAAATTATATATCTGACAAGAGGAGAAGGCCTAGAATATATAAAGAACTTCTAAAACTCAACAACAAAAAAACTCCAAAAACTCCCATTAAAAAAATGGGCACACAGGGAGGAGCCAAGATGGCGGAACAGCATGGAAGTTTTTTTTGCATCTCACATCCATGAAATACAGCCAGATCAACACTAAACCATCCTGCACATCTAGAAAACTGATTTGAGGATTAACACAACAATCTTCCCAACGTGAACCACAGAACTCAGTGGGGACGCAGCACAGAGAGCTGAACTGGGGGAGAGGGAAGCCGCGGAGGGCAGGGACCTGTTTTTGCTTACAGAGAGAAGACAGAGATGGTGGGGAGAATACGGGAAAAGCACCCCCCCCCCACCAAAAGCTGCTGGAGATAAAGTGGAAAAGTGGAAATAGCCAGAGGGACTGAACAAAAAAGGGAGAAAGGAGGAAGGAGAGGGTTTAAATTCCATTAAGATTCTATAAACAGGGGGAGCACAGAGTCTGCAACTCCAAAGCTTGATACCTGGTGGTGCTCTGGTGGGAAGGGTGAATCCCCAGGAGCAGAGAGTGAGGTCCAAGGGCCACACAGAGACAGGCAGTTCCCCTGCTAGGAGGACTCCCCACAGGCAAGGGTGCCAGCAGACCCTGGAGAACAACCATGTTTGCTGGTACTGGAACAAGGACATTGAGGGTGAAGTCTGGAGCCAAATGTGTGTTGTAATTTCCCACAATCCCTGAAATACTGCTGCTACATGATCACGTGAACTTTTTCTGGGGTGGGCTGGCACCCAGCTGCAGTCTCTGGGCATCGGCAATGGAACAGTCTTGTGAACGTTCCTGGGTGCAGCCAGCACCCCGCCATTGCTCAGTGAGACCCTCCTGCAGACGGGCAAAATGGGTCAAGCTGCAGTCCCTCAGAAGTAAGGGGTTGGGAAAAACAGCCATATCTGAGATAAAACTCAGGAAGGAGATGCCGCATGGCAACCTGATGGGTTGGTCACAGACAGTGTAAAAGCGGAGAGTGGACAGAAGCTGGAGACAAAGGACAGGTGCAGGATTGCTGATCTAGGAGAACAGAGTTCCGATACTAGAGGCTAGGTAGCTGGGTGATGTCATTTTCACCCCTCCCACGCATGCACATACACACCTACAAGTGCCACAACAATCCACCCCAGTAAGCTAAGCAGTGCCATCTAGTGGAGAATGGGACCATTACACTAAGCCCCGTCAAATTGAGCCAAGCTTGCTCTTCAGGAACACCACACGTCTCTCCACCTGCTTAGTTTACAGACTATAAATTGATTCATAGTTTGACTTCTAGGGGAAAATGATGTAATTTAAATCGTAGTTCAGTCTATTTGCTAGTCCATCTATTCGATTTTCTTTTTTTTTCTCTTTTTCATTTCTTTTTCTTGAATACAGAAAGAGAAAAAATCTATTTTTACTTTCAATTTTTATTAAAAATGTTTTTATTTCTTATACTATGTTTTTTACTTTTTTGTAAATTTTTTCAAATTCTATTTTACTTCCATCATTTCATTTTATTCTATTTCATTGTATTCATTTTTTTTAATTTTCAAACGTTTTCCTTTTTTTCTTTTTCTTCTTTTTCCCCCTTTTCCCCTCCCTTTTTCCCCTTTTTTCTCTAATCTATCAAGTACCCTCCAACAACCAATCCAAAACACACTAAGGATCTGGCATCATTTATTTGATTTGTGTGCATGTGTGTGGTTTTTAATTTTAATTTTTTTAATTTTAATTTTAATTTTTTTAATTTTAATTTTAATTTTAATTTTTTTACCTTATTAATTTCTTTCTTCCTTCAAAATGATGAAACAAAGGAATTCACCCCAAAAGATAGAGCAGGAAGAAATGACTGCCAGGGACTTAATCAACACAGACACAGCAAGATGTTTGAACCAGAATTTAGAATCATAATAAAACTACTAGCTGGGGTAGAAAATATATTAGAATACCTTTCTGTGGAGATAAAGGAAGTAAAAGCTAGTCAGGGTGAAATAAAAACTGTTGTAACTGAGCTGCAATCTTGAATGGATGCCATGGAGGCAACGATAGATGAGGCAGAGCAGAGAATCAGCGATATAAAGGATAAACTTATGGAGAATAATGAAGCAGAAAAAAAGAGGGAGACTAAGGCAAAAGATCATGACTGAAGAATGAGAGAAATCAGTGACTCATTAAAAAAAGAACAACATCAGAATCATAGGCGTCCCAGAAGAGGAAGGGAGAGAAAAAGAAGTAGAAGGGTTATGTGAGCAAATCATAGTGGAAAACTTTCCTAACCTGGGGAAAGACACAGACATCAAAATCCAGGAAGCACAGAGGACTCCCAATAGATTCAACAAAAACTGACCATCGACAAGGCATCTCATAGTCAAATTCACAAAATACTCAGGCAAGGAAACAATCAAGAAAGCAGCAAGGGAAAAACAGTCCTTAACCTACCAGGAAAGACAGATCGGGTTTGCAGCAGACCTATCCACAGAAACTTGGCAGGCCAGAAAGGAGTGGCAGGATATATTCAATGTGCTGAATCAGAAAAATATGCAGCCAAGAATTCTTTATCCAGCAAGGCTGTCATTCAAAATAGAAGGAGAGATAAAAAGTTTCCCAGACAAACAAAAATTAAAGGAGTTTGTGACCACTAAACCAGCCCTGCAATAAATTTTGAGGGGACTCTCTGAAGGGAGAAAAGATGGAAAAAAAGAGACCAAAAGCAACAAAGACTAGAAAGGACCAGAGAACGCCACCAGAAACTCCAACTTTACAAGAAACATAATGGCAATACACTCATATCTTTCAGTACTCACTCTAAACGTCAATGGACTAAATGCTCCAATCAAAAGACATAGGGTAACAGAATGGATAAGAAAACAAGATCCATCTATATGCTGTTTGCAAGAGACCCACTTTAGGCCTAAAGACACCTTCAGATTGAATGTAAGGGGATGGAGAACCATCTATCAAACGAATGGTCGACAAAAGAAAGCTGGAGTAGCCATAATTATATCAGACAATCTAGACATTAAAATAAAGACTGTAACAAGAGGTGAAGAAGGGCACTATATCATAATTAAGGGGTCTATCCACCAAGAAGACCTAACAATTGTTAACATTTAAGCTCCAAATGTGTGACACCCAAATATATAAACTAATCACAAACATAAAGTAACTCATTGATAATGATACCATCATAGTAGGGGACTTCAACACCCCACTTACAGCAAAGGACAGATCATCTAATCAGAAAATCAACAAGGAAACAATGAATTTGAATGACACACTGTACCAGAAGGACTTAACAGATATATTCACAACACTTCTAAAGCAGCAGAATACACATTCCTCTCCAGGGCACAAGGGACATTCTCCAGAATAGATCACATACTGGGACACAAATCAGTCCTCAACAAGTACAAAAAGATCGAGATCATACCATGCATATTTTCAGACCACAACACTGTGAAATTCGAAATCAACCACAAGAAAAAATTTGAAAAGATAACAAATACCTGGAGACTAAAGAACATCCTACTGAAGAATGAATGGGCTAACCAAGAAGTTAAAGAGGAAATTAAAAAGTACATGGATGCCAATGAAAATGATAATACCACAGCCAAAAACCTCTGACACAGCAAAGGTGGTCATAAGAGGGAAGTATATAGCAATACAGGCCTTACTAAAGAAGGAAGAAAGGTTTCAGGTACACAACCTAACCTTACACCTTAAAGAACTGGAAAAAGAACAGCAAATAAAACCCCAAACCAGCAGAACACAGGAAATAATAAAAATTAGAGCAAAAATCAATGCTACAGAAACCAAAAAAAACAACAACAACAACAACAACAAAAAACCCAGGAGAACAGATCAATGAAGCTGGTTCACTGGAAGAATTAACAAAATTGATTTACTACTAGCCAGTGTGATCAAAAAGAAAAAGGAAAGGACCCAAATAAATAAAATCAAGAATGAAAGAGGAGAGATCACAACCAACACAGCAGAAATAAAAACAACAATAAGAGAATATTATGAGCAATTATATGCCACTAACATGTGCAATCTGGAAGAAATGGACAAATTCCTAGAAACATATACACTACCAAAACTGAAACAGGAAGAAATAGAAAATTTGAACAGACCATAACCAGTAAAGAAATCAAATTAGTAATCAAAAATCTGCCAAAAAAACAAGAGTCCAGGGCCAGATGGCTTTCCAGAGGAATTCTACCAAACATTTAAGGAAGAGTTAATACCTATTCTCTTGAAGCTGTTCCAAAAAGAAGAAATATAAGGAAAACTTCCAAACTCTTTCTATGAAGCCAGCATTACCTTGATTCCAAAACCAGATAGAGACCCCACTAAAAAGGAGAACTATAGACCAATTTCCCTGATAAACATGGATGCAAAAATCCTCAACAAGATATTAGCCAACCGGGTCCAACAATACATTAAAAAAATTATTCACCACAACAAAGTGGGATTTACCTGGGATGCAGGGCTGGTTCAATATCCTCAAAATAGTCAATGTGATTCATCACATGAATAAAAGAAAGGACAAGAACCACACAATCCTCTCAACAGATGCAGAGAAAGCATTTGACAAACACCCTCAAGAAAGTAGAAATAAAAGATTATACCTTGAGATCATAAAAGCTATATATGAATGACCCAATGCTAATATCATCCTTAATGGGGAAAAACTGAGAGCTTTTCCCCTAAGGTCAGGAACAAGACAGGGATGTCCATTCTCGCCACTGTTATTCAACGTAGTATTGGAAGTTTTAGCCTCTGCAGTCAGACAACACAAAGAAATAAAAGGCATCCAAATCAGCCAGGAGGAGGTCAAACTTTCACTCTTCACAGATGACATGATACTTAATATGAAAACCCTAAAGATTCCAGCAAAAAACTGCTAGAACTGATTCATGAATTCAGCAGTGGCAGGATATAAAATCAATGCACAGAAATCAGTTGCATTCCTATTTACCAACAATGAAGCAACAGAAAAAGAAATCAAGGAAACGATCCCATTTACAATTGCACCAAAAACCATAAAATACTTAGGAATAAATCTAACCAAAGCGGTGAAAACTCTATACACTGAAAACTATAGAAAGCTTATGAAAGAAATTGAAGAAGACACAAATAAATGGAAAAAGAGTCCATGCTCCTGGATAGGAAGAACAAATGTTGTTAAAATGTCGATACTACCCAAAGCAATCTACATAGTCGATGCAATCCCTATGAAAGTAACACCAGCATTCTTTACACAGCTAGAACAAACAATCCTAAAATTTGTATGGAACCAGAAAAGACCCTGAATAGCCAAAGCAATCTTGAAAAAGAAAACAAAAGCAGGAGGCATCACCATCCCAGACTTCAAGCTGTATTACAAAGCTGTAATCATGAAGACACTATGGTACTGGCACAAAAACAGACACTCGGATCAATGGAACAGAATAGAGAACCCAGAAATGGACCCACAAACATATGGCCAATGAATCGTTGACAAAGCAGATAAGAATATCCAATGGAATAAAGACAGTCTCTTCAGCAAGTGGTGCTGGGAAAACTGGACTGCGACATGCAGAAGAATGAACCTGGACCACTTTCTTACACCATACACAAAAATAAACTCAAAATGGATGAAAGACCTAAATGTAAGACAGGAAACCATCAAAATCTTCGAGGAGAAAAGAGGCAAAAACCTCTTTGACCTTGGCCACAGCAACTTCTTATTCAACACGTCTCTGGAGGCAAGGGAAACAAAAGCAAAAATGAACTATTGGGACCTCTTCAAAATAAAAAGCTTCTGCATAGCGAAGGAAACAATCAGCAAAACTAAAAGGCAACTGACGGAATGGGAGAAGATATTTGCTAATGACGTATCAGATAAAGGGTTAGTATCCAAAATCTATAAAGAACTTATCAAACTCAACACCCCAAAACCAATTATCCAGTGAAGAAATGGGCAAAAGACATGAATAGACATTTCTCCAAAGAAGACATCCGGATGGCCAACCGACACGTGAAAAAATGCTCAACATCACTCATCATCAGGGAAAATCACAATCAGATACCATCTCATACCTGTCAGAATGGCTAATATTAACAACTCAGGCAACAGCAGATGTTGGTGAGGATGAGGAGCAAGAGGAGCTCTTTTGCACTGCTGGTGGGAATGCAAACTGGTGCAGCCAATCTGGAAAACAGTATGAAGGTTCTTCAAGAAATTAAAAATAGAACTACCCTACAATCCAGCAATTGCATTAGTAGGTATTTAGGCAAGGGATACAGGTGTGATGTTTCGAAGGGGCACATGCACCCCAATGTTTATAGCAGCACTATCAACAATAGCCAAAGTATGGAAACGGCCCAAATGTCCATCGACTGATGAATGGATAAAGAAGATGTGGTGTATATATACAATGGAGTATTACTCGGCAACCAGAAAGAATGAAATCTTGCCATTTCCAAGTATGTGGATGGAACTCGTGGGTATTTTGCTAAGCGAAATTAATCAGACAAAGACAAACATCCTAAGTCTTCACTCATATGATGACTTAAAGATACAAAACAGGGGTGCCCGGGTGGCTCAGTCGGTTAAGCGTCCGACTTCAGCTCAGGTCACGATCTCACGGACCGTGAGTTCGAGCCCTGCGTCAGGCTCTGGGCTGATGGCTCAGAGGCTAGAACCTGCTTCCGGTTCTGTGTCTCCCTCTCTCTCTGCCCCTCCCCCGTTCATGCTCTGTCTCTCTCTGTCTCAAAAATAAATAAACATTTAAAAAAATTAAAAAAAAAAGATACAAAACAGATGAACATAAGGGAAGGGAAGAAAAATTATATAAAAACAAAGGAGGAGGACAAAACATAAGAGACTCTTACATATGGAGAACCAACAGGGTTACTGGTGGGGTTGTGGGAGGGGGGGATGGGCTAAATGGGTAAGGGGAATTAAGGAATCTACTCCTGAAATCATTGTTGCACTATATGCTAACTAACTTGGATGTAAATTAAAAATAAATAAATAAATAATGGGCAAAGACTTGGATAGGTGTTTCTCCAAAGACAATTAACAAATGGCCAATAAACACCTGAAAAGATGCTCAACATCACTAGTCATTAGGTAAGTACAAATCAAGACCACAGTAAGATACCACCTCACACCCATTTGAATGGCTACTATTAAAACACACACACACACACACACACACACACACACACACACACACACACACAAAATAATCATTGGTAAGGATGTACAGAAATTGGCCTTTCACTCTGTTGGTGGGAATGTAAGATGGTACAGCTGTGTTAGAAAACAGTATGGTGGTTCCTCAAAAAATTAAACATAGAATTACCATACAAACCAGCAACTGAACTCCTGGATATATACACAGAAGAACTGATATCAGAGTCTTGAAGAGAGATTTGTACACCCATGTTTATAACAGCATTATTCACAATAGCCAAAAAGTGGAAGCAACCAAGTAGCCATCAACAGATCAATAGATAAATACAATGTAGTACATACATATAAGACAATATGATCAACCTTAAAAAACAAGGAAATTCTGGGGTGCCTGGGTGGCTCAGTTGGTTGTCATACCGACTTCAGCTCAGTCATGATCTCGAGGTTTGTGGGTTCAAGCCCCGCATCGGGCTCTGTGCTGACAGCTCAGAGCCTGGAGCCTGCTCCAGATTCTCTGTTTCCCTTTCCCTCTGCTCCTCCCCCATTCATGTTCTTTCTCTCTCAAAACTAAACATTAAAAATTAAACAAAAAAAAGGAAATTATGACACATGCTACAACACGGATGGATCTTGAGCATGTTATGCTAACTGAAATAAGCCAGTCACAAAAAGACAAATACTGTATGAGGTACCGAGACGGGTGAAATTCATAGAGACCGAAAGTAGAATGGTGGTTGCCAGGGCCTGGGAGGCGGGGGGTCGGGGGGTGGAGGGAATGGGGACTTACTTATTATTTATTGGGTCTAGAGTTTGAGTTTTGCAAGATGGAAAGAATTTTGGAGATGCGTGGCAGTGATGGTCACATGACATGTGAATGTACTCAATACCACTGAACACTTAAAAATGGTTAACCTAGCAAATTTTAAGCATGTATATTTTACCACAATTAAATTTTTTTTCCAGAAAGCTATAAAAGGTCACCTTTTACATGACTGTTAAGGTCCCTTCTGCTCTAGAGTTCTGTATTTCACGGTGCACATGGGAAGGCATTTTCAAGGATACAGGTGCTGGCATATAAAGCAGGGGTGGGCCCCTCCCTCCTGACCACAGTCCCTTATATCTGACAGCTCTTTACAAGGACAACTCATTTTCATTAATGTTTTATTTTTATTTTTTTATTTTTTTCAGAGAGAGAGAGCATGAGCAGAGAAGGGACAGAGGTGGAGGGGGGGTGGGGAGGACAGAAGATCTGAAGCAGGCTATGTGCCAAAAGCAGCAAGCCCTATGGGGGGCTCAAAACTCATGAACTGTGAGATCATGACCCGGGCCTAGGTCGAATGTTTAACGAACTAAGCCACCCAGGCTCCCCAGGACGAGTCATTTTCAGATGCTTAGTGTCATTTAAGCCATGTAACAATGCTACAAAATCGACAGGGTTATTTTATTGAGGCTGTCTTACAGAGGAAGAAACTGAGGCTCGGGGTTTCAGTGACTGGTCCAGTACATTGAGGTCTTACATGGATGTGCAAGGTTGAGTTAAGCTGTCCCTGTTACATCCCTTTGAAGCTTCAAGGGATGGATCTCGAAGCCGCTCTTGACATGGTGCTCACAGCATGCCAGGAGGTCACCCCTGTTGACAGCTACGGTTTTCTTGGTTTTCTCCACAGGCACCGTGACTCTCTCTAAAGCAAGAGAGTGACTTCCTCTCCCTCCCTAAAGAGCTTGAAGTTTTCAGGCCTTCTTGCAAAGTGATTTGAGGAAAAGGAGGGAAATGAAAATTTATTGAGCACCCACAACAGGCCACTTTTCTATTAGAGAAGCAGTAAAATTTCCTTTTTGCGAGATGAAGAAAATGTGGGTCCTAGGGACGCAAGATCACACAGCCAGGGAGTGAGGTCATGACAGAGCGGAGGACCGGAAGTTAGTCCCCCCAGTCACTTTCTCCAGGCATGGGTGGCCCGGTGTTAAAACGCTCCATGCTCTGGTGCTAAAAAGCTGAGCAGAAGAGCCAGATGAACAGGATTTCTCCCTAGATGGACATGACGGCCCTCTTGCCTCCATAGGCTCTCCTGGTCAGGAAACGTCACCTGAGCTGCTGGTAAGTGCCAGGAGTGGTGCAAAGCACTGATCTACAGCAAGAAACGGGCAGGGTGGGTGGCTGGTCCTGGCGCTCCCAGTTCCCCTGGGAATTGGAACCTCAGGATGAACTTGAGCGCACAGACATGCTATTTTTATGTTGTAGTAAGTCGAGGGGAGCAAACAGGGTGATGGTCCATAGAGACTAACAGGGAATGGAGTAGGTCTTTAAGGAGGTGATGTTTCAGCTGTGACCTACAAGGAGTGAAAGAGATGACAGATAAAGAGCGAAGAGGTCAGGCATGGGACAGCGACAGCAGGTGGCTTCCTGCGGCACAGAGTTTGGAGGCGGGAAGGCGGCCAGTACGGCCCAGCGCACAAGCGAGCGGGGCAGTGGCCAGTTCAAGGGGAGCCTCAAAGACCATTGTCCAGAGTCTGGATTTCACTCTGAGAACAACGGGAATTTGTAAAGAATTTTAAGACCATGTGGGGGATCTCACAGAGGAAGCCGGGGACAGTTCTCCCATAGCTGCTCTGCATGCTGTCGCAGCCAGCCTGTCACCTTCACAAATAGTCCTACTGTCCATATGGAAAAAATCTAGTTAACATATTTTAGGAGTTATAGGATACATACATTTTTCAATGTTTCTTTTAGGGACCATAAACCTTCAGTTTTATGATGACTTAATATTGATGCTGAGCCATAAACAGAGCTGGGCCAGTTTGATTAGAAAAGTAGCAACTTCGTGCCAAACAGGCAGTATTTTTTCTTTTATCTCCCCCCTCCCCCCCAAGCATGCTTAAATCTAATGCCTGGAGCAAGGGAGTTGGCTCTCCCTTGGATAACAACAGCTTCCAAATATCCTTTGGAGTCTGTGTCCTGAAATTGGAGACAGTGGCCTTGACCTCTAGAAAGGCACCTCATGTTGAAGGGGACACAGCCCCTTGTGGATACCTTGCAAAGTGCCCTGGATAGGAAAAAAAAATTGCAAAAACTGCCCAAGTTAAGTAATCCCCTCCCCCACCTCCCCAGCAGCTCTCCAGGAACGTAATATTTATAGGGCCAGAAACAGGAAGGCAGGAAGGCAGGAAGGCCCACGGTGCAAGAACTTGGGGAGAGAGAAGATGATGAAAAATAACTTCCAGAGCAAATGAACTCACATCTTGAATAGAAACCGCATTTAAAGAAACAGCCCAAATCCCAAACATCCCATCCAACAGGAAATCATCACCCTTGTTAGGAAATTCCAGTGACAGCACCCTGGGACAGTGGAAGAACTGGCACAAGGACATCAGTTGAGTGGAGGAGGAACTGAAGGTAGGTCGACCAGTTCCCCAGACCCCTGAGGGTGTGCTTGGTGCACAGACACCCTCCCCACACCCTGGGAGGGCAGAGATGTCAGGGGTGGGTAGGAGGAGCCTGGTAAGGGGCTGTGACATGTGTCACTCTTCCTACGTGGTCTCCTGCAGTCAGTGGATATTAATCATGCATATGCGGGTGCCAGGCACCCTTCTAGGCACTGCGGATACACCGTGAGCAAGACAGAATGAGTGCCTGCTCCCGAGGAGGGCACACCCACAGCTTTGGGGATGTTCTGTCTTCCAAATGGAGGGTTTCATGAGATTGCTGCCAAGAAGAACCTGTCTCCCCTACCAGAGGAGTTGGAAAATGATGTAAGCGAGGTCAACAGCTTGGGGTGAAATTTGCATCATGCGAAGAGTGAAGACAATACTGGGGGAAACAGCTGGAGCAGATCGGTCCATGTCCTCCCCCTTTCCTGCAGGGACTGCTGCCTGGAGCCTCAGAGCCACTGTGGCACCCATCCTTCCAAAACTGCCCCTGTGGCCTTCCCCTAGGTTCTGTGAGCTGCTGCATGGCCATCGAGAAAGGGCTGGTTCTGCTTAGGTTACCCGGTATTAGAAGGTGGCCTATTAGAAGGCGGCCGAGAAGGAGGAATTGGAAACAGAGGATTACTCTTACAAGTTATATTAAAACCCATAACTACCAGTTCTGATCTCTATGTATCACCAGCAAAACCTTGTTTTCCTACCTTAAATCCTCTCTCCAACATTATTGAAATAGACCTCTTCTGGTCTCCTTGTCTTCAATTTCTTTCAGTGCCTGCAGTGACTGTCACCAGAATGATTATTCTAAAATATTTTCCTACTTCTCCAGAACCATGAGTCTCCTTAGCCTGAGAGGCAAGACCTGCCCAAATCTGATCCCAACCTGCCTTTGTAGCCTGCTTCCAACATCCTTACATATCCAGCATTAAGACTATGTGGGATAACTAGTCATTCCCTAGTGCTCAATGCAATGGCCTGCCTCAGGGCCTTTGCCCATGCTCTTCCCTCAACTAGGAATGTCTCTCCATGTTTCTGTGCTCTTTGTAAATTTTACTTCAACCTGAAAAACTCTGTTGAAATGTTATTTCTGGTGTGACATCACAAAGGAATTAATCACATCTCCCTCTGTGTTCCCATTACCTCTAGCTTGCACGGCTACCATTTCCCTGTCTTGACCCTGAGGTTAGTTGTATATATCCATGTGCCTCTTGAGATTTGACATCATCCAGAAGGGCGGGTGTCTCTGGTCTCCCAAAGCTCAGTACAGTGCTGGGATGAACAGACAACACAACTTTGTTGAATTAATTTAATTTAATTGCTGGCCATAGGCCTCTAAGTTCTTTATTAGGTAAAATTGATCTGAACATGAAGAGTCAGGTTCTGACCACTCACTCAAAAACCAGTCCTCCCCACTCCCATCTCCTTTACAGCACTGACTCAGCTGTCATTTCCTGGTTCTGCCGCTTTCCTCACAGTGGCTGCCGCCCCCCTTGCTAGCCAGACCATAGCCATCTTGTTCACCTGGTATGCCCAGCCTCTGCCATGAAGCTTAGCATATGCCAGCAGTTAAGTGGGTTATGGCTGAATGGATGAGTAAATGCAAATACTTGATCTCGTCTACTCTGAGATGAATTCTGCCTCAGACCCATCCAAACATTTGTGAGGCCATGTGCAAGAGCAGAAAGAAATCCCACGTACCACGTGTCTGAGTATTTGAAGGTTACAAAGCAAGCTGAAAAACTATTGTGGAAAATATTTGTTATCTTCCTACCTTGACAAATATGCCTGTGGAACTTGGACTTCTCCACAGTCTGCACTAGGATGAGGTGGTGCAGGCAAGGTTGGCTCTCCCCTCCACTCCCGGCCCTGCCTCGTACCTTGAGAGGCTTTGCACGGGCAAGCAGTGTCCAAAAAGCCCACAAATTGCTGTCCTTGTCCACCCCTTGTCCACCCCACCTAGATTTTGGGGTGTATATGTTGTGATCATTGCCTGGCCTCAGAGGATAGACCCAGGGATGAGGTCCACAAAGGGCTAGAAGCTGGCTCAGGGACTTTTCGGTGGGGAGCTCTGAGGCCCCAGTTGCCAGAGCATAGGCTAGACAGGCAGGTGTGGATTCCAGATGGATACAGACTCTTCACTTTATGGGGAGAAGAATGGCCAGGGAAGGACCCAGGGGAGGGACCCCTCCTGTGTAGGTCTAAGGAAAGTACTGCTGTGACTTTACTCTTAGGAGATTTAGCTATCCAGGAATCAAGTAAGAAAGATGTCTACTTTATAGAGGCTGTATCTACACTGGCTTACCCTTGGGGTTTTTAAATGCATCATTAGCCCAGAAAAAGCCAGAGCAATGGGTCACTTGGACATCCCATGGATGAGAATGAAGCCTGGTGTTCCACACAGCAGTCTCCTCTCAGATCCCATGTCATGGAGGTCTAGACGCTTCTGTTCCTGAATGTGACTTCTGCCATTTAGCAGGGCCACGTGGACAGATCCAGGTAGGCAGGAAGCTCTAAGGGTGATGGCAACACTATAGCTCTCTGAGCTGAACAAAACCAGGGGCTGGCGCTTTAAAGGAAGGAGATTTTCTGCATGAAGACTCTCAAATGGGCTCCTGCGGACAGCTGTGGCCAAGCTTTTGAAATATTTCTAGCCTCTGTTTTCCTGCTGTGAAGTCTTTCGAGAAACAGCTTAGGAGCGATGAGCTGTTTGCTATTCTGGGGCAGTGGGTGTGCAGATGAAAGGGCCGATGGGTTGGGGGGGAATAATTCCCCAAGCGCCCATAAAATTTTTGATCTTTGGCCCCTGCTGTAAAGTGATTCTGGGAATGCCGGTCAGATACGAGAGCCAAACCCTGTGGCCCTGGGGCTTCCTGTGACCTCCATCTGGGCACCTGGGACACAGTCCTTGTTACCGAGGGCACAGAGATGGGGACTCTCACGGCTCCTGGAGGCTCCAGGGGGCTGTTGGAACTCAGAAGAATCTCAGGCCAGATGACATTGAAGACCGGGGAGGTCTTATGTGATAGGTGCATCCAGGTCTAGGGAGTTGATTCAAAGAAGTAAATACTCCACCAAGAAAGTGAAATTTTGCCTGTGAATGTGTTTGGTTGATGATCTAACTCACTCAAGTTCAGGTGAATCATGACTGTGTGGTTTGTTGAGCAGAGCACTTCACAGAGGGTCTGGAGCCCTGGAATCCGTCGCCACCTGGCTGCGGGACTGGCCAAATCAGGTGCCCTTCCTGCTTTAGCGTTCTCTCCAGCTCAAAGCTTTGAAGTGTCCTTTCAGGAGTGGTGACGTCCAAGCAGCAGCTTTGGGAATGTCCTACGTTTAGGTGCTTTCCTGCTTTCCATCCTTCTTCAGATGACAGTGTCATTTAATTCGGGAGAGAAATTTGAGCTTTAGAGTCAGATCAGATCTAAATTCAGTCCCAGGTCAGCTATAGATAACTGTGTAACTTTGGGTGTGTGTTCGTCACCTCTTTGGAGCCTCAATTTCTTTGTCTGTAAAATGGGATGATACCACTTACTTCCTCAGTTGCCAAAAGAACGAAATGAGATAATGGCCTTGCATGCTTGGGCATAATGTTCTCCACGTCTGCAGAGCTCCTGGGGTTGCTACATCTGGGCAGGCTCACCAAGGGCCCGTAGGAGTGGGTTTATTCAGTTCTCACTGGGCCTTACGGGGGCCACTGCTGACGTGAGCATAGGCTTTGTCCAGAGTGTCACACTTTTCTGGCGGGGACTCTGCGGTCAGCACTGCATGAAGTAAAGGCATATGGTCTATAGGCAGGTTTTCCTGTCACAGGCTCCCCTGTGATCCAAGTTCAGGCTTGGGTCCAGGAGGTGTGGTCTGAGGCAGAGTAATGCGGTTAAAAGGCTTACCCAGAATGGCTCAGTGGAAAATGTGCTGGAGGTGGAGTTCATTGAGCTGGAATTCTGTTTCATGTGACGATGTTTCTAGCACTTAGTAACATAACTGTCATTTAACTAAGGCTAAATAAGTACATGCTTAATGAATAGAGGAAGGAAGGAGGGAGAGAAGGGGAAGAGGGAGGGAAAGAAGGACGGAAGGAAGGAAGGAAGGAAGCAACGAAAGGAGGAAAGGGAAGGGCTAGGTTTGGTTCTTCCTTCTGTCACATGAGACCTGGAGACTATTTTCATCATTCAGAAAATATGGATAATAATATCTACCATGAGGGTTTGTTATGAGGATTCACTATGACACATGCATTTTGACCTGTAGAGAGCTATCTATCTATGATAATTGCAATAACAACAGAACTAGAGCCAATACTAGTGGGAAACGATCAAAGAAAGTGAACATGGCCATGGAGAAGGCTATTGGTCAGGCTGAATGTGATTACCATTGTCTTGAAAGTAATGCCATTTTCAGGATGAGTAACCAGCCAGGAAAAGGGCTCCCAACCATATCTCACCATAACATCAACATCATTTTTTTTTGGGGGGGGGGGGAACAGTCATTTTCTTGCTCTCAATTTTTTTTGTAAATAAGAGGCGAATCCTAACACAATAAACTCACTTAGCAAGCATTTCTTTATCTGGGTTTTATCTAGAATATAGTAACTCCACACAATGATTCTCATTCTCATTCTGTATAATAAAGATGTCGAGATGCTCACGCATTAGCAACATCCTCAATCACGAAGGATATATTCAAGCTTAGTTCACATAATTTAGGTTCTGAGGCGAGACACTGAGCGGTTTGTTGTACAGAGTGAGATGTGTGCAAATCTCTGTCCCTCGCGGCACTCTGCCCTCCTTCTTTTTGTCGCCCCACTGGCCTGCTTCACACCGTAGTTACAGTGTGCCGGTTGTAACTGGTCAGGGGCCAAGAGAACATCATGAACAAGCCCCAGCCCTTGCCTGCCCTCAGGAAGTTGACAGCCTAGTGAGGGAGGCAAATAGAAAGGCACTTACAGTAGTAATAATGCCTCACATACTGATTGCTTCATTGCTTTTCAAGAAATGCTTTTTCACTTACTTCATTGCTCTTCAATCATCATTAAAAGGAAATCAATGGAACTAGGCAGGCATCTTTTGGAAGTTCTAGGACCCTTGCAGGCCCTCGTTAGGTTTTCCTCGTTTGTGTTGCATCGCATCCCGCAGAACAGTAAGGTGCTGCTAGTAACCGAATGATTAAGAGCCGGTGGCATTAATCAAGCACCTTACTGGAAGTGAAAGCCACGTCCCCTCCAATAGCACCGTTTATTAGCGGTTCCGTTTCGTCAGCGTTTTATGACACGGACAAAAAGGTGGTCTGGCCAGGTATCTGAGTGGCTGTCCCTTGCGTATGAATTGAGTTCTCTGTTTGCAGTAGACTCTCACCCAGCAGAAGCCAACATCCTGACTCCAAAAGGATGCCTGCAGATGTTAACTTGCCTAATTCCTCCGGTCAGCTCTGGTCTCTTCCATCCAAGCTGAGCATGAACTGGGAAGGGACCTCTATCCACCTCATCAGTTCGGAGACATCTGGGGTGCCTCTAGGCAGCCAATTAATTAAAAGCATGCCTCACATACAAATACATCCAATCCGTTGTTCTGCGTTTGAAGAAGTAAACAAAGTAGGTTTTGCCGTTTTTTGGTAAAATCAGGTTTTCTGTGTTACTTTCCCTAATCTTTTTGTTCCTCCTCCACTGATACATATACTTTGTTGTGTTTAGAAAGTAGCATGCTGAAAGGAAAATTATCTTAGAGTGCTTTTGATAAATAGAGAGCTGTGATGTCCTACTGGCTTAAACAATTTGGAAATTTACTGTCTCACAGAACAAGAAGTTCCAAAGGAGGGTGGGCTCAGGGTTCATCCAGCAGCTCAGTGATGCCACTATGGAGCCCAGTGTTTAAGGCATCTTAGCTCCCCCTCGTCTCCATGTCAGCTTTGCTCGCTGGCTGCCTTCCCTCAGCTAGACAACAGCAATGTCAGAGGAAGAAAAAGATGATGTCTCTCTTGTGTCTATATTTTGGGACTTCAGCAGCTGGCAGGCTTCCCCTTACATTTTATTGGCCAGGATTTGGTCCTAAGCCCATTCCCAAACAAACCCCTAGCAAGGGCAAGGGGATGGCCATGATTGGCCCAAATGAGTCCTTTGGGGTGGAAGGGTGTTGGGGCAGGAAGTCATAGGCTCTATATTAAACCTGCAGTTTCAGCTTGCCCCCCGCCCCAATGCCATACATAAATGCAATAGGCTCTTATTAGTGCACAGTTGCTGCTTTGAGGTTCCTAATAGGAGTCTAGCTAAGGACGAGCACAGACAAATTTCAAGGACTGCACACCGTCTGTAAACTCATGATGCCTATCAGCACTGTAGCACACAGGCAGGAACTCACCAGTGGCCGAAGGCCCTGCTTCTGTGGTTTGGCAGGTCCACTGAGGCTCTTGTCCACATCCCTCCCTGAAGGCAGGACATGTGATCAGTGCGGAGCTGGCTTCCTCGATCCAGCTCCGGGAGAGGGAGGGGAATTCCCAAGATGCATTGCTACAAGCAGGCCCCTCTGGTTTCCGTGGCTTCACCTGCCCACTGATTAGCTGTGAGTTTCAGATGAGGCCTAGACCGCATCACCACGGTCATTTGAATAATAAAATCAAGTTATTCCATCATTTCACTTTTCCTTCGGGGGGGAAAACGTTTGGAACACAGGGCCCATCAAGACCTTTCCTGTTTCTGATGTCTCTATCACAGACTTGGCTCCAAAGGTTAAATGTTTTGGATTACAAAAATGTACATTATATGGGGGTCTTCCTATAAATCAACAAGGCAGGTATGTTAAACACAGAAAAATATCTACAGCTGTTCTCTTACTCATCCTGCTTGTTATTTAACTCAGCCTGGGCCCTAAGGAACATTTTTAGTTGTACTGTCAACAGTTTCAAAACAAAGAAGAAACTGCAACTGGCAAATGAGGAACCCAGCTGGCCCTCTGTTTAGGCTCCCACTGCATATACTTTAATCCTGACACCTGCAAGCTATTTAATCAGGATTTACAATTGAACATGAAGGATGAGGGGTCCGCAGGGCTGTGTTCTTAGTGTTTGGATTGCAAATGATGGAGAAAAACTTTGTTATCGGATGTTGTAGTTATTTGAAGTTGGGTGCCCTCTAACCCACAGGGAACTGAGCATCATTTATCACTCCCCAGAAAAAACTCAGCTCAGGCAGACGCTGCCCCTCACAGCCTAACATTCTATTTTTACTTCTCCTGTATTCTAGAGTAAACAAACTTGGAATTTATGAACAATGAGAAAAATAATTTCCAGAGAGCATATGGTAAGAGAAAGTTCTAAGTGAAATAATAAGAGCACAATCTTGATTTAGACACGAAGCAAAATGTAGATAAGAGCATTTGCCTGCAATCTGGCTTGGCCTGCGTTACACAGAAGGGTCTCTACTTACAAACCTGTCGCCTTTCATGGAAAAGAGTGGAGCCTTGAGCCACAGTGAAAGTTATGACCGTTTTGTCCAACACAACAGGTAGAATTTAATGTTGCTTAGAAATGTCCAAATTTCCCAAATGAATAAAGAAAATGCCCCAATTCTGGACTTGCAAAAATCACCTTAGAAATAGCCCTTTAGAAGGGAAACTTTCTGTAAGTTGAGGAGATTCTGTAATAAGGTGACTGAATGGAGCCTAGAGAAATGACGGTCAGTCGCTACTCATTGAGTCCCCATTGGGCTATGTGCTTTGGAAGAGATGAAGACGCAGAAAACAGGGTCCCTGCCCTTATCGGGCCTCCAGTCTGCGTAAGGGAAGAAAAGACCTTCACTGAGACAAAAAGAAAACAGAATAGAACCGTGTGCAACAAAGGGAATTTCAGGGAAGGCATGGCCGCTGTCAACTGGAGTAGTCACAACTTTCTGAAGAACTTGGAGCTTGAGTTGGAAACACAAATGGTTGAGGCAGTGGTTCTTAACGTATTTTACCACAAAGAGTGTCGAATGATAGTCACTGGACATTTACAGTTAGAATCTATTAATTGAGAAATAATTAACAAAAAACTGCCACGAATTTATTACCATTGAAACATGTGTTTTATATTTCACCATAACAATATTTATATGCATTGGAAAACAGTACAAATAGGTGGAAGATATAGTATTCATTAGTCAGTGTACAAGATAAAGTTTCCATGTGGCTTTCTATCTCTTCCTTGTAATGGCTGTGCTATTTCATTCCAGGGTTTGAAATCCACAGAAAGTAAACACAGGCTTAGAATAATATCTTGGGGTGCTTTATGAAACTGTCTTAATGGGTATTATGGAGAATACCAAATAAATTGGGCAAATGGTCCTGTTGATGCCTTCAGATATACTTAAAGAGCTGTGGCCAAAGAGACAGGAGCCTGGTTGTGGCTTTAGTGGCAACCTTCAAGCAACATCTCTACCAGCAATTCAGCACCTTGAGTGGTTCATTTCTCCCCTTTCACCTGTTTCAACGCGCCCAGGTTGGTGAGTGGTATACGTTTAAGGAAATTCAGTGTCACGGCTAAGAACGATGAACCATGTCATTTATTGCCTTCCATTGGACCTGGACCAGTTCACACAGAAATCCTTGACTGTCAAGGATGTATGTGACTTTTAAAAACCAACAGAAAAACTAGATTTAATGATTTATCTCAGAAATTCCCTATCCAAATGAATAAAGAAGAGGCACTATTTTTTTTCTTGAATTCCTTTTTTTTTAAGTTTATTTATTTATTTATTTATTTTGAGAGAAAGAGAGAGAGAGAGAGCGTGTGCACAAGTGGGGGGAGGGGCAGGAAGAGAGCGAGAGAGAATCCCAAGCAGGCTCCACACTCAGGGAGGAGCCTGACTCTGAGCTCCATCTCATGACTGTGAGATCATGATCTGAGCTGAAATCAAGAGTCAGACACTTAGCCGACTGAGCCACCCAGGCAGCCCTCTTGCTTTCTAAAGTAACACATGCTAAAGTAAAACACATGTAAACATTCAAAATATAGGAAAACACAGAGCTCATCTGGTATTTTGCCATGATCATTTTGGCATGTATATTTAGAGTATTTTTTGTATGCATGCATACATACATACACATAAGTATTTTTCACAAAACTAGAATTATTATGTATACCATTTGATAGCTGATTTTTTCCATTTAATATATCAGGCTTAGTTCCTTTGTCCATACACATTTTTCTAAATCTTGATTTTTAGTGACTACATAATATTTGATCATACAGCTTTTCCATATATTTATTTAACCAGTCCTCTTTTTGTTACATGTTTAGGTTGTTTCAATCTTTTAAAAATCTTAATAAATCATGTAGTGATCTTGATATATAAATGTTCATGGTCATCTCTAAGAAAATGCAATTTCAGTTTGATCAAATGTCTTGAATTTTATAGTCTAGTACCAGATATTACTATTCCATTTTGGCTTTGTAATGGTTTCTGGTTCTGTTTGGAGTCTGCATTTAGCCATTGGCCAAAATCCACAGAATACAAGGCAGTGAGATGACTTCTTCCCAGATGAGCTGGGAGAGTCAGGGAAGTACAAACCTTCTCCTCTTCCTCTTGGAAGGTTGAAGAGATACAGCACTTACACTTAAGTATTTTATGAGAGAGGAATTTAGATGTAGAAACTCTGCCTGGATAGCCAGGAAAGCTCAGGGCAGCTTAGACACTTGCTTGGAGAAGGATGGTCAGGCTGGGCTCCTTCTTAAAGCTGGCCAGTGGTAGAAGGATTGGGGCCAGAGGATGATGATGGTGATTTTCTCACTTCTTCCTTTCTTCTATAGCCTTGCACACTACAGAACTGACGTTTTAGCATGGGGTTGTTCAAGAAGAAATTATTCAGTGCACTTTTTTTTTAATTTTTTTTTCAACGTTTATTTATTTTTGGGACAGAGAGAGACAAAGCATGAACGGGGGAGGGGCAGAGAGAGAGGGAGACACAGAATCCGAAGCAGGCTCCAGGCTCCGAGCCATCAGCCCAGAGCCCTATGCGGGGCTCGAACTCACGGACTGCGAGATCGTGACCTGGCTGAAGTCGGACGCTTAACCGACTGGGCCACCCAGGCGCCCCTCAGCGCACTTCTTAAAGATAGCAGGAAAGACGTTATTCAACTGGGCTACTACATTGGGGTTTTGCAGTTGGAGAGAGATGGGGCTCAACTCCTACCTAACACAGTAAGGAGAAGTGGAGATTTACAGCCAAGAATCAGGGTGGGGGAGGTCGGTGGGTAGAAAATTACTGAGTTGGAGGATACTCTGCTAAACTGACCTAACGGATTTTTGCTGAAGGCAAACCAGGGTGAGAAGACATGGAGGGTGGGGAAATAAGGCATTTGATCAGACCAAGAGCAGGGGATTTCCACAAGAAGACTCAGCAAGATTCTTGCTGACTCTGGAAGAAGCAGGCCAAGGATAGAGCGTGAGGTTGGGCCTAGTGAGAAAGAGGACACGGAGGAGCCTGACTCTATTTTGGATACAGAGAGACTCTTTGTCAGTATCTCTGTCTCCTAAAGTGTCTAGCCTCTCATTGTGGTGTTTCTTGGTTTAGTTTTCCCCTCAGGGAAATAATAAATGTGAACCCAGCTCTTAGGGAGAAATTTCCATTTGGTGCTTTCACTTTACGTTTCTCTCTCTCTGGTTTCCTACTGTGCTCTTTCACTCGCTACCGCCCCAACCCTTCCACCTCCTAGTGCTGTGCCCTCCTTACCCACACTCCCAGCCCCTCACACCTATTTCCCATTCCTCACACATCTTGAAGCACAGACTCCGTGGACTCATTCGCTGTCTCTACCACAGTGCTTCTTTTTCCTCCGGCACCTCTGTGGTGAATGGAAGCGTTAGTTCCTGATTAATCACAGGTGTCAAAGAACCTGCTGTCCTTGTGGGCTCTTTCCTCTTCAGCTTACAGTTTACACACCTAACCTGGTAACTTAGTCTCAGTCTCCAATTTAGAAAAGGTCTGTTGTCTTACCACGTTGCCTTACCACATCTGACCATATGATTTATCCAAAAAAAAAAAAAAAAAAAAAAAAAGACACTTGGAGAGTAAAAGGAGGTATGACTAGTAATCATGCCAAGCCAACAACATGAATAGGGACCCCCACTAAATCTGGATATATCGTCACCTTATTTTAATTCTTCCCTTGCTTTCATTCCCAGTCTCTCTCTGCAAGTTCTCTGTCAAATAGAGTCAAGAACAGATGACAACCCTAAGAATTTGAAGTACGTAATTTTGGAATTTTTATAAATTAGTCAAAGGTTGGGCTCAATCAGGCTAGCATTATGCTATCAATGAAGAAAAGTTTGGTGAAACAAACAGTATAATACAGAGACTTGTAGGGAAAAAAAATCCAGATGGCATTTTAATATTTCTTTCTTTCTTTCTTTCTTTCTTTCTTTCTTTCTTTCTTTCTTTCTTTCTTTCTTTCTTTCTTTCTTTCTTTCTTTCTTTTTCTTTCTTTCTTTCTTTCTTTCTTTCTTTCTTTCTTTCCTTCTTTCTTTCTTTCTCTCGAGAGTGAATGGGGGAGAGGGGCAGAGGGACAGAGAGAAAGAATCGTAAGCAGACTCCACGCTCAGCGCAGACCATGACAGGGGTCAAAGGACTTCGAGACATAAACACTTTATTATTGTCTGTAAGTTTATTAATTTTGTTTCTTTTCTATTTCCATTCAAGATTTCTTTTTCTTTCTTTGGTTCATCTTTTTGCTCATCAAACAGTATAGTTTCATAATAATTCATCTCAACTACTATGGCTATTGAGGTTTATTTATGGAAATGAGCCATTGATGGATAGGAATTATTCAGGGCCATTTAAAACAAAAGGGACTACAATAGCCCTGATGTGAGACAAACAAAATTAAGGAAACAGAATTATTTTCAAGAAGATACTAGCCTCTTATATCTTGCATTCATAAAAATTTCCCCATATTTCAAGTGTCTTCTAAAATATTTGCTATTTTACTCTTTTTCCTTTTAGCTTGACATTTACATGCTAATAACTCTCTTCTAAAATATTCACCCAGGCGCCTGGGTGGCGCAGTCGGTTAAGCATTCGACTTCAGCCAGGTCACGATCTCGCGGTCCGTGAGTTCGAGCCCCGCATCAGGTTCTGGGCTGATGGCTCGGAGCCTGGAGCCTGTTTCCGATTCTGTGTCTCCCTCTCTCTCTGCCCCTCCCCCGTCCATGCTCTGTCTCTCTCTGTCCCAAAAGTAAATAAACATTGAAAAAAAAATTAAAAAAAATAAAATAAAATATTCACCCAGCCTAGGAGTAGGAAACCTAAATGCATCAAAAACTATGGAAGAAATGGAAAAATATTGCTAAAGGATTACCACCTCAAACAAAGCATACTAGATTGACAATCTGTCAAATTTTTAAGGATCAAAATAATCCCTAGGTTATAACATTTTTCCAGAGAAAAAGAAATAGGAAAACATTTGAAAATTCACTTAAAAATCAGCATGACTGTAATACAAAAATTTGACAAAGATAATTTTTAAAAAATCTATAGTCCAATTTTGCATGTTAATAAACATGCAAAAGTTTTATCTAGCTGTATTAAAAGAGTAATATACAGAATGTTTATTATGGTACCTAAGAATTCATGGATGGTTTGCTAAAGGGAAATACAGGAATGAAAATTATACATGAATAGGTCAAAAAACAAGTCACATTATTATCTTACCATATGATCAAAAGGCATAAGACTCAATATCCTTCCTATTTTAAACTTTCAATAAACTTGGTACAGAATGATAGAGAATACAACCATAAAATCACACACACACACACACACACACACACCTCTTTTTCCAATCAATAGCCATGCAACACCATTCTTAACCATGACACCGGAGGCAATCTCATTAAAGGAAGAAATACATAGGATACTATCACCACTGCTTTTGTATTTATAACATAGTATAAAAGTTCTAGATAATATTGTAAATCTTAAAACAGAAAAAAGCGTGTATTGTTATTTGCAAGTAATATGATTATTTATTTAGATGGCCTAAAAACCAAATCCATCCAGGGGACTGCTTTTGTAAATAAGGTTTCATTGCAATATACCCATGCCCTTTCATTTCCATACTGTCTAACGGCTGCTATTGAATATTTTTGGATACTCAGCAGAGGTGAATATTTGTGATAGAGGCTACACTTCATTTTAGCCAAAAGGCTGAGAAGTAACATAGTTTTGACAGAGGTTGTATTCTCACAAAGTCTAAAATATTTACTATTTGCCCTTTACTGAAAAAAAAAAAATTGCCAGCCTTTGATCTAGAGTAGATCAAAAGATTCTACCAAAAAATCAATTAAGAAGTCATTAAGGTGGCCAGATATAAGATATACCAGAGAGAGTTCTATAACACACCAATAATAATAATTTGTATAATATAAAAGAAAAAATCCTACAAAAATAACATTTAAACGTATATAATAGGCAGGCTCTATATGAAGAAAATCACCCTATTTAATAAAGGATATAAAACAATATGTAAGTAAATGTAGAACATAGAATGTTTGTGAACTGGAAGACTCAATATCATATAAATGACAATTCTTCCCATATTATCTTATAAGTTTAATGCAATTTCAATAAAAATCACAATTTAGAAAGGGAATAACCAAAATGATTCTTTTTTAAAAAATATTTTTTATAACGTTTTATTTATTTTTGAGACAGAGAGAGACAGAGCACGAACGGGGGAGGGGCAGAGAGAGAGGGAGACACAGAATCGGAAACAGGCTCCAGGCTCTGAGCCGTCAGCCCAGAGCCCCACGTGGGGCTCGAACTCACGGACCGCGAGATTGTGACCTGAGCTGAAGTCGGACACTTAACCGACTGAGCCACCCAGGCGCCCCCAAAATGATTCTTAAATTGTTCAAAAATCGTGAACAAGTAATGGCTAATAAATGGCCCCTCAAATATATAATGCTAGACAAAATAGAAGTTCATTTCTCATTCACCGGAAGTCCAAAATGGGCATTTCAAATGGGCAAGCAGCTCTTTTTCAGAGAGACTCAGGGGCCCAGGCTCCTTCCACCTTATAGATCCCCTATCTCAACACAGGGTTTCCAAAGTTGTCTTCGGGATCCTTTCAGTCTGAGATAGCTGAGAAGGGGAAAGATGGTGGAGAATTGCTTATGTGAAGTCTTATTTTTATTGGCAATTCTGGAGGTGTCACACATTGCTTTCCCTTTACATTCCTTTCCCAGGTCTGGATGGCATTGATCACGTGACTATAACTAACTGCAAGGGAGCCTGGGAAATGCAGTCTGGTCGTGTGCCTAGAAGGAAAAAAAAAAATGGTTGGCAAAGAGTCTACACAGTTTGCCATAGCACCAGATGGAGAAGTCCAGAAACAGACCACAGCATATGTCAGAATTTATAATGTGATAAATACGGCATTTCAAATCAGTGAGGAAATTACAGTCAATTAACAGGGCTTGGACAATTATTGGTTATATCTTTAGCCTCACATACAGAATAAAATAAATTCCAGATGTACTACATTTAAGTATATATATAAAAAAAGAAACCTTTCAAAAACGAGAGTAAATGTAGCCTGTTTGATATTTTGGTGGAAAAGGCCCTTATTAAGCAGAGAAAGGGAAGAAATCATAAAGGAAAATTGATAGTTTGAGTATTTAAAAATGAAAAACTTCTGTATGCTGAAATTAAAAAAAAAACAATTAAAAAGGCAAGTGACAAAAGGAAAAACTATTTGAGAGCAAAAAGATTAATATCCTAAATACAAGAAAGTTCCTAATAGCAATGAGAAAGAGATGAATTCCTCAGCTGAAAAATAGGAAATAAAATGAGATGTAGGTGGCTAACAAACATATAAAAAAGTAAATCTCAGCACCAACAAGGATTCCTGAGAAAGACTATGACCTTACCAGCCCTCTCTGAGCTCTGGCTTTTCCATCTATGAAACCAGAATAAACTCAGAAACTGTTCTTGGGGTTCTGTTTAATTAAATGAGATAACCCAAGTACAGCATGCAGTAAACAACAAATACGAGTTATTGCCATTCTTATTCTAAGTGTTCATGGTGTATTTTTAGGTGAAAAAAGAAAGAGTTAAAATGTACACTCAGTCTGATGTCATTTATTATTCACACATACCCCCATCCACCAAGGAAAGGAACACAGCAGGATTTTAGCAGGATTGTTTCTTGCTTGTGGCCATAGGAACAACGGTAATTTTCTCCTTCATACATTGTGGCGATTTCCAAAATTTTCAAAATAAACATGTATTGTTATGTTTACAATTATAAAAAATTTAAGTGCTCATCTTTGAATCATTGTTGAGTGACCCGAAATTATTTCTTAAATTCATCTGGGACTTATTAGTTTCTGAAACCAGACTCTGTCTTCAAAACCGCTGTCCAGAGGCCTGAGCAGGGGAAAATCACAAATAGGCTTTGCCTCAGTTTCAGCTCAGTGACAGAATCTCTTTTTTGCTTGTCCAAATGAGGTGTGAGATCATTAGCCCTGAAGGACTCAGAACGTGAACTGAAACATTCTGAACAAAACTAGACTGTAACAGATAGAATTCCAAGGAGGGCAAAATGATACATACAGGGATAGGGCAGCACTTGGTGCCTGGCTCCTCTCAACCCTGGTTGGTGCTCCTTTGCTGCTGTTCCGTTCCTTCGGCGACTTCCTTCCTTATCTCCCACTTTCTTTTCTGGGCTTCCCCTTGCCCACTGCGGTTGTTTCTTGGGAAAGTTAACCTGGGTCTCAGTTTCCTCATCTACAAAATGGGGTGATTAGTACCTTCCTGGTCAGATTGTTTTATATAATGCACTTAGGATAATGCCTGGCACACAGTAGGTAAAAGGACAGTAAAAGGACGCTGTTACTATTCTTCAAATGTCAACGTATAGAACTATATATTCACTTTTTATGGTCTTGTTTCTAGGGTGGGAAGTGAAGTAGGGGCTCTGGGGTTTGGGTGAAGCTCACCTTTGCCTATACTGTACTTGGATAGGTAATTTCTGAATAGCTTCAACTAAACAAGTTTCGTTACACATTCATTATAGCTTGTCCCTGAAATGAACAAATCAGGAGCGTATCATGAAGAAGTCTGCTTGTGATACAGTTCCCACATGTAGTATCTTCTCAGTCACAGCTCTTCTAAGGGAAGGCGCCTCACCCAAAGCCCCTAGTATGGGCAGGGTGGTCATATATTATCTCTGGAGAGCCACTTCCTTCCTTGGCCACACCTGATTAGACCAGCATGTGCTCCTGACACAAGGGCCACCAAATGAACGAGGGCTGACTAGTGGCCTGTGACCATGTTAAGGGGAAACTTTTTTTACTCCACCCCTGTTATTCTAGAAATACCCTCTTGGTTCTCCTCTGCCTGGGGAGTGACTGCTCTGATCCTCTTGAGGGTAGGCTACTTCTAAGGGGTCATGCATTCTCGTGCTCCTTTGGGGTTGGCCCCTGGGTGGCTGGGAAGACAGGTGTGAGGGGATCCTGCCCTGGTCCCAGCTGTCTGTGATGGGTGGCACTCTGCTTGAGAATGGGCTTTCCTTAGCAGGCCCATGTGGCTCTCCTCTGTTCCCTCTCCTCTGTTCCCTCCTCCAATGTGGCTCAATCAGCGACAATAGTGCCATATTGGCTTCTATCGGCTCTGTGTTTTATTTCCAGCCTATTCAAAACTTGAGTAGGGAAGAGGAGTGTTCTTTATTGGAGGCCTCTCTACGATCCCAAAAGAAAAGGCAGCTGGGCTCATCAAAGCATCCCTCAGCCAAAGATTGAACTCGGCAGTCCTTTTAGTTAAATACCCAACAGAAAACTCTTCTAATGTGCAGAAGGGGGCACGCGTTAGCATATTCATGGCAGAGGTGAAAAACTGGAACCTGTCTACATCTTAATCAAGAGTGGATGGATAGGTGAAATGTGCTTTTATTTACTTTTACTTTTTTCACTTTATTTACTTGACGGAATATATACCATGCTTAAAAGGGATAAGCTAGGTTTATATGTTTCAATATGGATGTAGATCAAAATCATTATGTTGAATGAAAAAGGAAAGTCACAGCATGTGATAACATTTATGTAAATGAAAACACACACACAAAAGAGAATCCTATATTGTTTGTGGATGTGCGTGTATGAGAGAGAACCAAAAGACTAAATCAAAGCAGTGATAGTGAGTGATGGTGATTGGTTTAGGAGAAAGAGGGAAAAGGAAAGTAGACTTAGGTTGGCTCAGGAGAATTCTATCTGCAATATTTTACTTTTTATTTTTATCTTTTTATTATTTTTTAAAATTTATTTATTTTGAGAGAGAGTGTGCATGGGCGTACATGTGTGAGAGGGGTAGGGATGGAGAGAGGGAGAGAGAGAGAGAGAGAGAGAGAGAGAGAGAGAGAGAGAATCCCAAGCAGGCTCCCTGCTATTATTGAAGAGCCTGATGTGGGACTTGATCTCCCCAACAGTGAGATTAGGACCTGAGTTGAAATCAAGAGCTGTACCGACTGAGCCACCCAAGTGCTCCTGTTTTTACACTTTTTAAAAGATGTTATTTGTAAGTAATCTCTATACCTGATGCAGGGTTCGAACTCACGAGCCTGAGACCAAGAGTCACATGCTCTACTGACTGAGCCTGCCAGGCACCCCAATATTTTACTTTTTAAGAAAGAATCTAAGCATATATTGTATAATTTTAAAAGGTGTACACATAGGAAAAATTCAGTAAGCAAAGATGACAAAATACCAACAGTGTTCATCCCGTTTCATGGAAAAGTGGGTGTGCTAGATTATGCATCGTACTTTTCTGAAAAGAAACCTTTTCTAAAACAAAAGGAAATCACATAAAATGGGGGTTTCTCTAGAAGGAATCTTCCAGATCTAGGAAGCACAGGGGCCAGACAATCAGTGTCGGGGTGGCAGCTGGAAGACTGTGCTGTGGCTGAGGAGGAGAGGTCAAGGCAGGTGGGGGCCACCTTCAAATCGGACGGGAGAGACCAGGGCTGAACCAGCAGAGTAAGCCAGCACCCAAGATCCTGTCCCAGGATCCCACCCAACACCATGTCACATTTAGTTCTCATGTCTCCCCAGGCTCCTTCTGGCTGTGACAGTCTCTCGATTTCCTTGTCTTTGTTGACCTCAAGGTCAGTTTGGGGGAAGTACCTATCAGGTATTTTGCAGGATGCTCCTCTGCCGAGATTTGTCTGATGTTTTCCTTGTGATTACAGCAGGGTTATATGTTCTTGGGAGAAAGATCACGGAGGGCAAGCGCCTTCTCATCTCATCACATCCAGGGAAACTCCTGTCAACGTGGCCCGTCACTGTTGACCTGGGACTTGATCTCCTGGAAGGTTACATTTTAAAAGCTGTTTTTCCAGTCACTCTGTTGACCCAAGTAGTGACTGTAATGGAAGAGAACAGTCATCTCCAGTGGGGGCAGCTCAGCCTCACAGAGCACCCCGGGAAAGGTCGCCTTGATCCCACTTGTGGGAAGGCCTGGCTCAGCCTGTCCCCTCAGACAGGAGGTAGGCGGGGCAGGCCTTGAGCTCCAGCTGGAGGGCCCCGAGGCTCGGAGCAGGGAATGGGAAACTTCCCGGGCACACAGGAAAACCACCAGTGGAAACCAGATTCTCCTTTCCCAGGCAGTGGGGAGGGGTATCTCGAGAGTACTAGCATTTACATTTAATAAATATTTAGAGAAAAGACCAAACTTCACTTCCTGTAGCTGATAAAGGCCCTCGGAAATATTGGGGCCTTGCTACTTTGCAGCAAGCCTTTAATGCGTCCTAGTTGGCGCCCTGTCACAGACCCTGCAGCTGCTATTTCAACACTCCTCCTTTTATCCACCCTCCACCATCCCTGGAGGGATCCTCTTAACCCCAGGGAACTGCTTATTTCCTCTCCTGTAGGGAGGACGAGAGTCTGTCCTCAGCTGCCACACTGCACCTTGACCCACCCCCCCCAACCCATGTCTGCCTCTCTCCCCTGCCCAGCCCTTCGTCTCCCCACAACCCCACGATGTGCTCTCCTTTAACCTGCCCGTTTCCCTGGCCTCTTCTTGTTCAGTGAGCCACACTCCAGCCTAGTTCCATTACCTTCAAGCCATTCCCTTGTTCCTCTCCTTTCTTTAAATGGTCCTTCCTGACCCTACGCTTACAACTCACCCCTCCTCACCTCTGCATTTCCTAGCACCGAGCTCCAGCCGGGACCAGACTATGTGTAGTTCCCGGAAAGTGTCAGCTGCTCTCTTTCCGGCCTCTGCGCCTGTTGTAGTCCATGGCCTGAAACGCTGTCTCCGCCTGCTCCCCTCTGCCTGTGTCATTGGCTGACCAACCCCCACACTTCCTGGCTCACACGCTGACAGACCAGATTTTCAAAGCACTTCCTCCAGGAAGCCTTCCCTCACTCCCAGAAACCAGAACAGGCCCCTGTTACGTACACTCAGAGCACCTCGTACGGCCCATCTTGGCACTTACCTGATGGTACTGAAACCGCCTGGTCTGTTCTCTGCCCCACGGATTACAAGCTCCTTGAGGCAGCAAGCACATCTTGCTCATCACTACATTCTTCAGATACCAGGCCTAAAAAATAGTTGGAGCTCGAAACTAGCTGTTGAGTTAAAGGAGCAGGCTAGCCAGCTGCTTCTGCCTTGAACATGAATTCCCGTGTTCCTATCATTCATGACACTTTCACCACCGATCATCATCTTCATTTGCCTTCCGTATCAGCCACCTTGTGAAGCGACCTTCTGAAGAACTTCCTCAACGCAGCGGTCAACGGTCCCTTCTCAGTCCTTGGTCCATTGGCTGAGACGTCTCCACTGGCTGTGACACTCTTGTTCGCTCTTCCTTCCTTTTAATTCTCTCCTCCTTGGATTTCTGGAATGTCGTGCTCTCCTGCTTCTCTCCCCATTTCTGCGACCTCTCTTTCTCAGCATCTATCACCCTCTTCTCTCCCTTCTCCTGCTTTAACATGTCCCAACCTACTTTTGTCATGTTCCCTCCTAGGCTTGCTACTTGTCCTTGCTTCCCTGTTTCTGGGAACAGCATCAGCAGAAGGGAGACCCAGCATCATCTTCAACTTCTTTCTCCCTTTGTGAGACCTTCTAATTAGGAGCCAGCAAGTCTATCAATTTCTGTTTACCAGATGTTGCTCTAACCCTTGCTCTAGGTTAGGCCTTCGTTCCTTCCAGGCTGGACTATTGATAGTTGTCGTCACCTCCAAACTGGTCTCACCCCTGGCTCCACTCCGCTGTCACCCCTGCCCAAACTTTCCTTTGCACTCTTCCGGTTGTGATGCATCATGGCTTGCAATGTCCAGTTGCTGTCTGTTCCCTCTGGAATAAAGCTCACACTTCTGGGAAGAATGCAAGGCCTTCCTCAAATAGCACAACCTTTCGAACCTGATCTCCCAACACAGGAACCCTTCCTTCTTGCACTTGAACTACTTCCTGCCCTGCCCTGTCTAGACCTCCTCTGGCTTCTGCCTGAACTGTCCTTGCCCACCATGCATGTGGAAATCTTACCCAGTTTTCATGCTTTGTATAAACGTCGCTTCTCCTATGAAGTCTTCCCTAATATCTTGCCTTTGCTCTTTATTTTATGTCAGGATGTCATCAAGCTCTCCTTGGCAAATCAGTCCTGAAATCTCAGGTGCTTGACCCACTTATCTGCCTCTCATGCCACAGTTTCACGTGAGTCAGGCAGCTCACCTTGGTAACTCTTCCCCAACAGTGACTCAAGGGTCCCAGCTGCTTCTGTCTGTCCGCTCTGCCATCTCAGAAGTGTCTGCTTCCAGGGGTGAGGAGGTGAAGGGGGAGGTCTGGAGAATGCTTGCCCACTCTTAGCAGCCTCATCATTTCCGCTCACATTTCCAGTGGTGGGAGCTCAATCACAGGGCCTGGAATGACCTACACAGGAGGGTGGAGAAGGTAGGAAAGCACATGGACATTGGGTCAGCACTGCTGGGCCACAGGGTCCTGCAGCCAGGGTGACCACCCTGTTTGCCTGGGACTGTCTGGGTTCTGGCCCTGAGAAGCCCGGTATCCCAGAAAAGCCCCGGATCCTAGGCAAACTGAGAAGGCTGGTCGGTCACCCCACCTCCAGCTCTTGGCTCTTGTACTCCTGTACAACTATGTCATCCTTGTCTGTTTCCACTTCATCCAGATGTAGATTACAGACTTCCTGAGAGCAGGGACTGGATTGCACGGATCTTTTTCATCCCCGCAGGGTCAAGAACATTGTCTGTAGTGAGTAGATAACCATAAATTTGCATAGAAATTTAAAATGTCTTTTTGGCTTTTGATTATGTGAATAATACATATTCAATGTAAACACACACACACACACACACACACACACACACACACACAACCACCCCAGGTGAACAAAAAGGGAGAAAACAATTTTTAAAATTACCTTAATTACTAGCCCTTCTTAGAAATGACCACGCAGCTTTCAGGTTCAGGCTCACACCCACACATTCGAGTCTGTAAGTGAATTGTAAAGAAAAACCGGGTCATATTTCACAGGCTGTTCTCTAAGTTCTTTTTCTCATTGAACAATATATCTCATAAATGTCTATGGCATTAAATTGAAAATGATATAATTAAATGACTTGCATTTATTAGGCCCAAATTGTAACATAGCTGGGAATACTGGTATGATTAGCAGCTGGATCATGTTCTATAACTTGGCATGCTAACCATTTGGTATAATTGACTGGTGGTATTTCCTTTTTTGAAGTAAATGTAAGTGATAGAAATTGTTCCAGAACATTGCAAAAGATGGGCAGCTACCCAGTTCATTTCATGAAGCTTACATAACCTTGATACTTCAAACTGATCAAGAGATCATTAAAAAAAAAAAAAAAGACAGAAAACCTATAGGCCAAGCTCTCTTAGGAATACAGATCTTAAATGAAAAACAAGCAAATATACTGTAAGAAGATACCAAATAAATTAATAATAATGTTTAATAAGACAATAACCCAACCCTCATACAGACCTTCCAATATGTCAGCCAGTAGTCTGAGTGCTTTACATATACTAACTAGTTAATCCTCATGACATCCTGTGAGGAAACCTTTTATGGGTGAAGAAATAGGTCCAGAGTGTGAGTAACTTGTCCACGGTCCACGGTGACCACCCTCTAGGACTACATAGGTCTTCTATTCCAGCAATGCATGGATGGGTCATTTCAAGGGCATGTCCTGAAACAATGGAGTACAACAGTAGGTTTAACAAGGAAAACAAGGTCATCTTGATACTAAAAAAGGCATTTGAAAAACAGTGATATCTCTTTTAATAAAAGTATTACAAAAAATAGAAGCAGAAGGGTGTTTGTTTATACTAAAAAGTATATATTTCAAACAATGCATTTATTAAAATTTAGGTTCAAAGTTCAGATCCCTCAATTCTACCTATTAGCAACTGAAATATAAATCACCTGGGAATACTTTATAGGCCATAGGAAAGCTTTCTCTTTTCTACAGAGTATCTGTGTTTGAAAATGTTGAGAAAAAAAATCTAAAACATCACAATGAAGAAAGGAAAACCTCCCATAAACTTCTGTTCTGAGAGAATGCCTCAACATTTTTATCCATATATGCTTTTTCCTTCCTGAATTAGGATCACAGTTATACCATTTTGAAACTTGTTTTCTTTCTTTCACTATTTACTGTGAATAATCTCCTTTGTCATGAAGTTCTCTCATATATGAACTTTAATGGCTGCATAATATTCCATTAAAAGGATGTACCATAATTTAACCATTTAACCTCTATGTTGGACACTTAAGAGGTTTCCCTTTTCCCTTTTTCTTCCTTCCTTCCATGCCTCCTTCCTTCCTTCCTTCCTTTCTTGCCTCCTTCCTTCCTTCTTTCCTTCCTTCCTTGCCTCCCTCCCTCGTTCCTTCTTTTCTCTCTCTTTCCTTCTCTTTCTTTTCTTTCTTTCTTTCTTTCTTTCTTTCTTTCTTTCTTTCTTTCTTTCTTTCTTTCTTTCTTTCTTTCCTTCTGTCTTTTTTCCTGGCTATTATGAATAGTAACACAATTCATATCCTTGCCCCTAAACCCTCTTTCACAGCCCTGATGGTTAATTTAGGTCAAATTCCTAGAAAAGAGCTCCACGTTTTTTATGTTTCCTGCCAAATTACCTTCCTGGAATATTTGCACTAATTTATGCTTCTTCCAATAATATAGGAGAGTGCCATTTCTGCCACACTCACATCTTCCAATAATTCAAATGAGACCTGTATGTGGTTACATACAGAAGATGTTGCAAAAACTGATCGTTAGAGATGCATCATCCTTCTCAACAAGAGGGAACATACGCCACAAAGCTGTCTATGCCTCCCAAAATAATTTACAAATTTAATCCAATGCCAATAGTAAATTTCTTAGAATTTGCCTCAAGGATTCTAAAAGCTATCTGGAAGAAGGAACAAGGGAGAGTATCAGCAACTGTTGTAAAAGAGAAGAGTGAGGACAGGGACCAATTCTCATTGAAAAAAAATGTTTTAAATTATTTTTTTATGTTTATTTTTGAGAGAGAGAGCATGACCAGGGGATGGGCAGAGAGAGGACCCAAAGCAGTTTTGCACTGACAGCAGCAACCCCAACATGGGGCTCAAACTCACGAACCATGAGATCATGACCTGAGCTGAAGTCAGATGCTCAACCGACTAAGCCATCCAGGCGCCCCTTCTCATCAAACTTCTGAAAAGCAGTAGTAGTTAAAGCACTAGCTATATGAATCCAAGCCCACTTCCTTGTCCTTTGTGCCAAGCTATTCTTCCACACAGATTAGCTGTTGGCAAAAGAGGTCTTCTCACCAGCTGATAAAGCCTTGTGGAACTCAAGGTCGTAGCTGCCACTTCAATCCCACGTTTTAATTAATTAAGAGCAGAGACAAATCCAAATGCAAGTTTGTTATTTTTCACAAGGCCTTGCTTTCCATGGGGAGGGGCTCCCAACAGAAACTAGATACACTATCAGTGGGCCTAACTGCCTCTCTTCTATCTTACTGCTTATTGAATATGATAAAAACAGCTATATTTACACCATGCTATTAACTTTTTCAAGAACTTTCTAGGGCCCAAGTTGAGTGCACAGGCAGGACGAGGAGGCACAACTATAGCTCCAGATGAAATTCAGAATTCCTGTGATTATACAGGAGTGGGGGACGTGCTGGCACTTTGGCTGGTGTCGGCTGTGTTAGAGCCCCTGACGTAAAGACAGGAAAATGGAGCTGTTTGTGCCCCCAGACTCAACATTTTTTTAATACCAGGGATTAGACTCCTTCCCTGACTGCTGTAGTTTAAAACATGGTCCTCAGAAAACACGAGGTCCCTCTCTATAAAAGCACAAGTTCATTTGCTGAAACCCATCTGTGGGAAACTTTCCCATAGAATGTTGTTCCACAGGACTTCCCATTTAAATTATTTGAAAGAAGGACACCATCAACACAGAAGGAATTTGAGAGAGAGAGGCACCCACTCACCCACCCACACAGATGCTCACATACAGCAAAATCAAACCAGTTGGCATTGACACCCAAGCCCTCTGAGTTCAAAAGCAAGAGCCACCTCAGAGTTCCCACCATCTGAAGAGGACCTTGGCTTTTTCCTTTGAAGTGTTTCCTTTGAAGGTCAAGGTAAAGGGGCCATGTTGACTCAAGAAATTGCTAATCTATAGAAGGATGTGGCCTCTGCTCCATCACACATTTGTAATGTTCACATGAGGTTAACAAAACAAATGGTTTTGACTGTAATGCATGAGCTGGGGCCAGCCTTTCTTCTCAACTTGTCTTCATCACAAGAACATTCCTTTGGGATAAGGTGAGACCCAGGCTAAGAAAGAACTCACAGGGTTCGAAAACCGGTGGCAGGGTTCATTTTGAGCCTCTTGAATCTCTGTAGTCATGCAATCAGAACCGGTGTCCTGAAGTTGGCTACTGTGTGCCACAGAATGAAGACTGTGCTTGGAGACAGAAGATCTGGATCAAATCCCAACTCCTTTGTCCCTTATTACACACTGCCATTCCTGATGGGTTTCTTCACAGTTCTTGACCTGCCTAATTCCTGTTGAAGAATTTCTTAAAACAAGCTGAAAATGTTAAAAAACAAACAAACCCAAATAAGACTTTTTCAGCATAGAACCCAGAAGTTAAGTAGGACTTAATAAGATGGTTTCTAAGAAGTAGATACCTTGGCATACAAGAGAAACACCATCACCGAGATAGTCTGAGCCCGGGCAGAATTTTGGCAGGGTAGCAATTTGTAGAGTGTTTAGCAGGCTCAGTTATACTAAAAAACAAAAACAACAACAACAACAACAACAACAACAACAAAACAAAAACCAAACCCTCCCAACAATACAAGAAGCATCACTAGAATGTTTGCACCAGATATATCATTTATCTTGGTATCTCCAGTACCCAGCACAGGCACTGTCATACATTAGTCGAATTCAATTCATTAGGAGATGCAGCATGTTCTCTCCACACTCATCCCTACCCTCATTCACACAAATATTTGGTCTCAATTGTGGGCATACTAAAAATGATATGTGTCACAATCTAAAAGTGTTTCTCCATCTGGAGAGAGTAGGTTATCTGGCAGAGTCAAAAGACTGGAAATAACAGATCATTACAAAAGACTTTGATCAAATATTTTGTTTTGAGGTTGATACTGGTTACATACCTCCCCCAACTCCACCCCCTTGCTAATAAGGTCACCCATGGGATTTGGAATGGATGTTGCATATGCCAGTCACCAAATGGCCTGCTTCAGAGCCCCAAAGGGTCATATGTTTGGATAAAGTCCCTCCAGCCTCTTTGTTGTTGTTTATCTCGAGTCCTAATTCAAGGGGATTCTTCCATCACTTTTTTTTCCCCAATGGAAATGCCACCCAGAGAGCTAGGAGATCAACAACAGAGTGTGTAAGGTAGGTGGGGATGGAGCCTATTAGTTTAGGTAAAAGAACAGGCATGCTTGGGGTTTAAAAGAGTGATTTTGCCTACCCTAAGTTAGAATTTCACATATAAATATGAATATAAAAAATATATACATAAAGCCATATATAAACCTACCTTTCAATCTATCTATCTATCTATCTATCTATCTATCCATCTATCTATCTTATCATGTATCCATGCAGGTGCCTCTATATCTGGAGCTACTTGTACAGGGTATAAATGACATTTCAACAATCACATGAGCAGTGGGGCAAAAAGGAGCCAGTTTTCTCCATATTCACAGCATTTTGTATTGTTCCAAAACACTAAGTTCACTCAATCTTCACTACAACTCTGCAAGGTAGGGAGAGTGAAAATCATTTTCCCCATGTGAAGGTAAGATGTATGCCCACATCACTGTGGAAGACTGAGTCTCTCCTCACCCAGGAACTGGACTGGCCTCAAGCCACGCTGGACACTCTCCCTAGCCCCTTGGTGGTCTTTATCGTCGAGAAGTGTCAAGAATGCCCTTTATCCCATTCCTCCAGATGTTCTCCTAAGTGGGTGGTGGGAATGTCACCCTGCAGCCCTTCAGGCCGTCATGTGAATGAAGGCCCCTATGTGGATATTCTGAAGAAATCTGTCAGGAGAAGGCTGAAATCCAAATGTGGACACTGGATGTGCCGGTGATGTCTCCACCATTTGGTCGCCTCAAAAGATGTTGGTTCAGCTGCTTTGGGAGGGATGGGAATGATATCTGGAGATGCAGGGCCAGAGGCCCACATTGTTTCTGAGGCATGGCTTGATGGTTGTGATTAATTGGGGAGATTGAGGCGGAACGGTCCATAGGAGTTAAAGGGACTGATCTCTTAGATACCTTGGAAGTCCTACTTGTGAGTTCTGTAGATAATATGCAGTTGCTCAAACTTCCAACACACAAAAAAAGAAGTGTTAGCAACAACTGCTTTATGTTCAATTCCCCTTTGGTCTCTTATCTACATTGCCACCAGAAGAAAACCAGACACTGACTCTTTCAACAGCGTAGAACCTTAACAGGAGTTTTCTTTATGTAGTAGAACACTAAATGATTTCCCCCTCCTTTTTTACCTATTTTTTTCATATTGTCTACAAAAAAAAAAAATCCCAAGTATTCCTTTAGAACACTTTAAATGTGTTTTTTAAAATCCTTACATATGTTCTTTTGCCCTTAGGATAAACCATATATTTGTTCCTGATGATAAGACCTTCCATCTCAGTCTCCTGCTGTCCCCCTGTGTGTCCACCATGGAGCCATATATGCACCCCACCCCTCCCTGAGGAATCGCTCCCCATCTTGCTCTCCCCAACCACCCTCTGCTTTGTCCCCCTACCCGTGTGGTTCTGCATGGAAACCTGCTTGGGTCCTTAGTCTCCTTGGCTAACACCAAAGCATTATCTCCTATATGGCACCTATTCTGAGCCCAACCTCATTCCTGGCAGGTGCCCCATAGTCAACAAACTCACAGTTCTGAGAAGTTGCTAGAAGTCACTCATACTTAGAGCAAAAAGGAAAATGTGAACATTTGAAAAAGCTCAGAATGTCTTTGGGAAAATACAGTGATGATCTAAGTTTGATTTCTTGCTTAAATCTGGGATCGGCTTACAATATAACTTCCTGATGGGAAAGATAGAAGAAGTAAATTTAGTGTTGACAGAATAGATATTATAATTCTCTATACTTATGTAGGGATGAGAGTTTACAAAATGCATTTGAACTATGTTTTCTCTTCAACTTTTTAAGTTTATTTATTCATTTTTGAGAGAGAGAGAGAGAGAGAGAGAGAGAGAGAGAGAGAGAGAGCACAAGCAGGGGAGGGGCAGAGAGAGAGAGGGAGACAGAGAATCCGGAGCAGGCTCCAGGCTCTGAGCTGTCAGCACAGAGCCCAAGGCCGGGCTTGAACTCATGAGCCATGAGATCATGACCTGAATTGAAGTCGGACACTTAACTGACTGAGCCACACAGATGTCCTGGAAAAGTTCATTTTAAATTTGCCCCTCCTTGTGGCCTGTCAAGATCTCTTTGTCTTTGTCTTGATCTCAGTTCAGGTCTTGAGCTCATGGTCATGAGCTCAAGCCCAGAGCTGGACTCCACAATGGACATGAAGCCTACATAAAAAAAAAAAAAAAAAAAAAAAAAAAGGTGAGCCAAAGACAGTAACAGACACCTCATTAAAGGGGATAGACAGATGGCAAATAAGCATATGAAAAGATGCTTCACATCATATGTTACTAGTGAAAAGATATGCCACCTGAGGAAGCTAATCAGTTAACAGTAAATAGTACTGTACATGCTTCCCATCATGCTATCTGCTTATCTTGGGACTGTTTGAAGGGAAGTTCTGAACACACATCAATCCCCTCTCCACTCCTCCCCATTCTCCAGGGATGCTCTCCCAAATTTTCTGCTTTTTTCCTTTTTTTTTTTTTTTTTTAAGATTTTATTTTTAAGTCATCTCTACATCCAATGTGGGGCTCGAACTCACAACTCCAAGATCAAGAGTCATATGCTCTACCAAGTGAGCCAGCCAGCTGTCCCCTGTCCACTACTTTTCTTTCTCTCTCTCTTTTCTTTTCCTTTTTCTTTTCTTTTTTTTTTTTTTTTTTGTTTGTTTGTTTGTGCACCACTTCTCAATTTTAGCTTTGGACTTTACTGTGGTTAACAATAGATAAAACTGTACTATTTCATTCTATTCCTTTTGGAGAAATATAGGAATGAAGTTGATATTTAAGACATTAAGAAAATGCATTCAACTTCGGGAAAAAATAAACATTCTGAAGGAAAAAAAAGAGGAGGCCCTGGTGTGATGTTAAATGTAAAAATAAACTAGACACACAGAAAAACAAGATAATTAAGAGCTAAATATTAGATTTGCTTTTTAGCAAACTCTAGCAAAATGAAGTCCTTTAGGAAATCTAAGAAACACACACACACAATACAATATTAGAAAGGGAACAACCAACCTGAGCAATATAAACTAATTTCTTAAATGATATATTAATAAGTATAAATACCTCCATGAAATTATTTTTCAAAAAAAAATAGCATTAACTTAAAGTAGAAATCCTGAAAAAACTAACAATTGTGGAAGTAACTGAGGATGTTAAAGACCCATACAAGGAGTTCACTGTTGAATACTTCCAGACTGCTCCTCCAGACATTATACAATTGATAGTTCCTGCGTTGTGTAAAACCTTCCAGAGTATAGAAATATGAGGAACTGCCTGATTTCTAGGCCTTCATTCCAAAGCTGATAAAGATAGTGAAAAGAATTAAAAATTGGAGACCAGTGAGGACAAAGAAAAAGACTAACCTCTTTTGAATTAACATAATAGCATATGGAATTTACTAACACATTAAAATATGAATATACCAAAATCTAGTAATTATCCCCCAAATATAAGAAGGTTCCACATAAGAAAATGTATTAATATAGCAGGTTAATTTAATGTTTTGACAGTTTATTTATTTATTTTGAGGGAGAAAGAGAGCATGAGCAGGGGAGGGGCAGAGAGAGACAAGAGAGGGATGCTGAGCACAGAGTCCAATGCGGGGCTGGATCCCACGACCGCAGGATCATGACCTGAGCTGAAATCAAGAGTCAGATGCTCAACTGACTGAGCTACCCAGATGCGCCTAGAGCAGGTTAATTTTTAAACATATCTCTCAACTGGTTAAACTCAGAAGTTTAAATAGGGCTAGAAATCTATTTCCCTAAAATGGTGAAGGGTATCTATTCCAAAGACCTAATCAGCATTATATTAGATATATGGAAAATGTCTTTGAAAAATATTAAATTAATAAATTTCACTTCCCTTTTGAATCGCAGTCCCCTGACAGGCTTCCATCTCTCAAACGAGCAGGCAGATATTTGATTTCTATGGCTGGGTGCAGAAATGTTTTGAAGTCTTTTTTTCCCTTTCCTTTTGGAAACTAGCCTGGATGAATGTTCCCCAAGCTTTCCCACAGAACAACTGGGCCTTGAAGCTGATGCTCTTTAGCAGGAGGCTTTGGGGGGGGGGGTGCGGTTTGGGGCAAGGATCTGACAGAGAGGAAGTAAAAGCCTACCATTTCCTACTCATGGGTATGGAAGGGAGAGGGAAGTGGGAAGAGGGGAGACAGTTTGAAAGAGTGCAAGGTAAGAGATACCTGCTCCAACCTCTCCTCCTTGGGGGCCTTTGATGGCTGGGATAAGTAAGCAGGGATCTGTTAACATGAGTGAACTTCAAGGACTCTTGTGTAGACCTCTGGGGGCAGCTACACAAGGCAGGTGGTGCCTTCACCAACATAAAGGAGGGTACCCTCGCCTAGCATCATTCCAGAGCAGGGAGGGTCTCTCTTCCAGGCTCCTTCCTTAGGGAAGGATCTGAAAGGAAGGGAGTGGAATTGGAAAGCCAGGAATCCTGCTAGGGACTCCTTGTGGGGAGGAGCCTGGTGACTGCAGCCGAGCTGAAAGCCCAGCTGAAAGAGGCACATGGTGGAATTCAGAGGGTCTGTAAGTTCAGAGACTGAGGGCTGTTGGGTCACCAGGCTCTGACCGAGCCGCCAAAGAGATCAGCCACAGCCCTCACCTGCCAATGCCTGCAAAGGTTGGCAGTCACCAGGCAGACGAGGGGCACCTCGGGAGAGATTAGTGAGGATCTGAAGGTACCACACACATTGGAGGACTTCTCTTTCACTGGCATGAGACACAGGCAGCTGCCTACAAGATCGGTGATGGTATGGTCCAGTGGGTTAACAGTGTATCTCATTAGTGCAGTGATGCAAATCATAGCATAGGTGGAAGCATGTCCTCAGGTTTATGATCTGAATATTTATCTTGCTATCATTGATCGGTTAGAGAGCTAAACTTCAAAATAAAAGGCTGAAGATAAAAGAGAATATTTGATCACTGGAAGGACACCAACTTTAAGTTTTGGAAACATGAAATAAATTGGAGAGGAAACAATTGAAAACCCCCACAGGCAGTCTAAGAGCTTCTGCCTAATAACATAAAAGTGAAAGTGGAGCTTTAGGGGCCCCTGAGTGGTCCAGTCAGTTAAGCATCCAACTTTGGCTCAGGTCATGATCTCACAATTGGTGAGTTCGAGTCCCTGGAGCCTGCTTCAGATTCTGTGTCTCCCTCTCTCTGTCCCTTCCCAGCTTGTACTCTCTCTCTCTCTCTCAAAAATAAATAATAAAAAAAAAAGTGGAACTTTAAAAGGTAGTCTTAAGCGTGTAATACATACATGATCCTTCCTTGACAAAATAAAGTTTGTCTTTAACATCTGCAACGTTCATAACATTGGGACTAGCGGTAACATATTATTTATTCCCATTAAAATAAAAGATGCTTGTGGCTGCTTGCTTTTATTATTATTTGACATTGCTTTTAAATTGTGGGTAACACAATAAAACGTGAAATTAAAAGATGTAATGATTAGAAATGAAAAGATAAAACCATTGTTATTTGCAAATGGTATGATACTCCTCAAAAACCCAAGAGAATCAGTTGAAAATCCTTTAGAGTGATGGCTCTCAGATTTATCTGCAAATTGGAATCACTGGCATATGCGAAAAACTCCTGGTGTTCAAGCCTCACCACAGAGTCTGGGATTTAACTGGTTGGGGATGGGCTTAGGCTTGGGAAATTTAAAGATCAGCAGGTGATTCTTTTTTTTCCCCCCTAACGTGCAAACAAGTTTGGTAATGGCTGCTTTATAATTAATAAGCGCGTCCAGTAAATTGGTTGCAATGAAGAGAAGTATACAAAAAACAACTAGCTTTCCGATCCTAGAAATAATCAGTTAGACAATAGCACAGAAAAAGGGATCCCATTTATAATAGCAACAAACACGTAGGATGCCTGATAATCGTTTTAGCAAGAAAAGTATGCTATTTCTGCAAAGTAAATTATAGCATTTTATTGGGAGACATAAAAGCAGTGTTGAATGAATGGAGATACGTAGTGTGCTCTCAGATTAATTTATAGATAGAATGAAGTTTCTAGGAGGATTGAGGGGAGAGGGGTTAATACATACAATCCTAAGAGAGTTTAAATTTGTATAAACCAACTTTTTAAAAGTTTTTAAAAAATTGAAAAATAACAATGGACAAAATTTGCCTTCCTAGGTGTTGAAGTGGGTCTATATCTGGTGCAATTCTGGTCTAAGAATAAGAAGATTCATAGAACAGAATAAATAGTTCAGAAAAAGACCCTGGAATATTTGGGAGTTTATATATGCTAAAGACAACAGTGGAGAAAGGAAGTACAATTCAAGAGTGGTACCTTAAAAATTGAGGAACTATTTGAAAAATTCGTTAAATGTTGAATTTTCACTCTAACTCAAAATAAATGCTTAATAAACTAAAGAGTTGAATAAAAAATAAAGTAAAAAAGAACAGAAGAAAATATAGGTAACTTTTGATATATGGTTGGGAGAAAATGGTTAAGCCAAAAGGTAATAGGGAAAAAAAACTCATCCAAAAAATCAGAAATAATTTATTACATAAAACTTCAAAAATCAATATGTAGACAGAAATAAAACTAAAAGGCAAACAAACTGGAAGAAAACTGTTGCAACAAATGATAAGGGATTAATATCCTTAATTCGTAAAGTGTTCTCAAAAGAAAAAATTGAAGTCGCAAAATGAAAATGATCAAAAGACATAAACAAACAACACTCTTAAAAAATATACAAACCATGAAGATATTTTCAGCCTCACTAACAACCAAGAAATATCAATTTAAACAATAAGACACCATTTTTAATTTATTAAACTGGCAACATCAGGAAAAAAAAATGTACTCACCACAGGTTTTGTGGGACAGCCAGACAAACCCTAAAGAGACTGTAGATTGATTCTTATCTTTCTGGAAAGCAAATTGGCAATATATACCCAGAATCTTAAAATGTTTTTTTTTTTTTTCCCTCTGACACATAATTCTACTTGTAAGACTCTATCTTTTGCAAATAGGAAAGGATTTTCTTCAGAGGAATAGTCTGCAAGGCATTATTAGTAACAGTAAAAAACTGTGATCAGCCTAAATTTCCTGCACCAGAGAAACAACCATGATACATCCCTATAGTGTAACAGCACCCAACATATACATTATTTTCACAATCAGAGAAAAATGCTTTCTAACACATATATCAACACATATATCAAACTTAAGTTTTACAGCTAGTGGATTTCACTTCTACTTTTGCATTATCTTCAATACAAATACTTTTTTTTTTTACAAGTGTTTGTTTTATAATCAGAAATAAGAAGAAAAGGACAAAAATAAAAAAGGCCAGTGACGACCATTGTAGAAAACTCATATTTATCAAAGCATCAGAATCAATAGATAAATAGGAAAAGGACAAAATAATTTACATAAAAGGAAGTTAGCCCTGTACATATACAATGTTGTTCATATTTGACTTCTCTGGTAATAAATGCAAATTAAGCCAAGTTAAGGCATGAGTTCATGACTGAGGTTAAATTAAAAGCATAAAATAATTTCCAATGATGAACAGGTTTGAGTGAAATTAATTCCACCCTTAAAAGCGTGGGGCAGTGTCAATTAACCCAATGGGTCTGTAAAAGCAATTTGGTTCCACGCATCAAGAACAGTAGTAATGTTCATATCTTTTGAAAACTCAACTTCCTTATTGGGATATACTACTAAGGAAATTATTCAAAATGAAAAACAAAGATAAAGCTATCCACATCCATCTTACTTAAACTGTTAAGGTAGAATATAAAGAACAAGATACATCATGGCATATCAACCCAACAGACTGTTGAAATGCTATGAAAATAAAAGAAAAATGTATTTTTACTATCCTTGAGTGGAGAATAATGCACAAGGAAAACCTGTATACAGACTGACTGTGACATTTAAAAATAGGCAGGAAAAAATAGTCAGAAACTAGGAAGGACAACAAGAGCGTCTTAAGGTGGTAAAATCATAAGTAAACGTTTTTCATGATTTAATTGAATCTCAACATGACCTTGTTTTTTGACAATGCACAAAAATCAGAGGGGAAAAGTATTAGGGGGTGGATGAAGGGACAAACAATATTTGTACACTAATTACTTGTACATTTAAACATCAATGGTGACAGGGACCTACTTGTATATACACTTATAAAGTAGGCATTACCCTCATTTCCTTAAATGAGTAACACAGCAGCCTTAAGAGGCAAATAACTTGTTTGAAATTACAAACTCTGGAATGAAGATTTAATCTCCCTTCTGACTCTACTGTGCCACCTGACTTTTAATGTGTAGACTCTACTGACAATTAACTTCTATTTGTTCAGACCTCTTTGGGTATGGTGAAAATTATGGACCATCTTCCTCAGAAAAACTCACATGCACACACACGAATTTGCATATTCAACACCTTCTAAGGATCGGGTCATCAAACACCATGGCTTATGGTTAGTCTGGTTATTGTTAAGAATATCACCTTTTATTCTCAAAATTGTTCTGGTTTGGGTTACAAATTATATATAGTTATTTTTAATTATAAGCCATAATTATATTCCTTCCTTTTTTTTTTCCTTTCCCCAATCTCACTGGTTTGTCCTTAATGTCACCACTGGTGTAACCTCTTCAAGTAAAGCAACCAAAATAGGGAGTTTTCTCCACCTACACCGTGTAGGCAGGGAATTGGGACCTCTGTGACTAACCATCTACCATTAAGTCACGTTTCATTTTGTACCATGTAAGTAGCCTTCACCTGGGGAAGTTGAAAGCAGAGGTCTGAAAAAAATTGGACAGTAGGCATTGAGTAGGTTTTGGCTGGGTAAGAGGAAGAACTGGGCATATACACAGCCTCTGGTCAGGACTCACTAGCTGCCCGCAGTGGACACCCTGAATACCTGGGAGGGGGTTAGGAGATGATGAGTTCTAGATAGTTCAGGGTGAGCAATATGGTGCTGGGACAAGGTCAGCCGCCAGAAGATAACATTTTTTGCAGATATTCCAGTCATGCTCCATGGCCACACTTGGTCTGCCTTTAAAGTGGCCTCTTTAAGATAAAGATATTTAAACAAAGCTGGGGCCACAGTCCACTGAAGTGGGAAGGGGTCTGTAGCATCACATGGGGAGAGCTGGTTCCCAGAGAGCCAGCACCGAGCATCCTCAGGCTTGCTGGGTGGGAGGCAGACGGGCCCAACACGTCCCCTCAGCAAGGAGTCCCTCAGGACGTGTGGCCGCTGAGATTCCCACAAAGAAACAAGGCAGATAAGCATCATGTTCCCCACAACTCTCTTCTCAGATGCAGGGATATGCTAAATACCAGCATCAGCGGCAGAGAAAAAGGGCTTCAGGAGACCTGTTGGACCAGACCAATACCATTTGTCCACATCAGACAAAGCTGGAGAAACAGATTAGATACTGGCTCCGGAGGAATTGCGCTGGTTGCTGGGAAGCTGGTCTCAGAAAGATGCTGCTGAGAAGGCCTTGTCCTCAGAGCCCAAACGAAATTGGGGGAAATCATGAAGGCTATTACTGAGAAGCATTGTCCACAGCGAGGGTGGAGGAGATCGTAATGGACAAGAATGTGGCGAGGAAAGGCTCCTACTTTTCTCTGATTCAATTTGTCCAAAGCAAGGGTTCTTAACCTGGGGACCTTGGACTCAGAAGAAAAAAAAAATTCTATTTTCCTTAACTTCTCTTAAAAGTTGTCTTTTTATTGAGAAGTTGACAGTAAGGACTTTCTCAGAGAAAAAAAAATGTTATCCTTTTCTTTCATTATGAATATGAACAACCAGCCACAGAGGTGGGAGCAGTACCTGTGACACCAATTGACATCATACATATTTTCATACCACATTCCAGTTGTAAATATTTCTTAAAATCATTTATGTTCATTAATTTTTGAAGATTACAGTAGTTATTAGGTCTGCCACTAGGTCTTGCTTATTTTTGCATTAAGAAAGCACATAGAGAGATATAGATATAGATATATGACATACGATATATATCCCTATATAATACTATATCACAAATATGGTTTTTTGTATTATTTTAATAGTTGTATCTCAATATAATGGATTTCCTTTGTCATGCTATGTATTTTATGTATTTAAGAATGTTATTCTGGATGGAGTCTACGGGCTTCACCATACTGCCAAAGAGGTTCATGGCATAAAACAATAGAAACCCCTGGAAAGCAAAATCAGCTACTTAGTTTTCATTATAGGTTGCTCTTGTAGCAACCTATTTCTGTTGTGAATTGGTAAGTAATTGTGGAAAATGTAACTGAGCCGTTTCCTGTTAGGCAGTTTTCAATAGATGCCTCCAGAGAACCCACTTGGCAATATTCTTATCTTCATTTAGTTATTCTTGTTTTGGGAACTCCTTTCCTTGCTGCAATGTGAATTCTTCTACTTTTCAACATATAGCTCATGTTTCATATCTGGGCAATGGCTGTAGGTCTTGTAGGCCCAAGAAATATGACCCTCCCACTTCCACCATGGGCTTGATCAACACCTTAGATTTTGGGGTGATTTTTCCCCAGTCTGCTCCCTCTACACCATCTCTCCAGAGGAAATGGATACTGCATGAGCACTGCTTATATTTTGGAAATGGTTGCTCAAGATTATAAGCAAATACACTAGAATCAGACTTTCAGAGTTATAAAGAATATGGAGGGAATAAGGAGACATAGATGGTACTATCAATGGAAATAATAATGGATGGCATGTTGAAGGCTATTGTACTTTATAGAAATTCTTATTTAACTCTCTATATAGAGTAGCTGACATATTATCTTCTGATTTAATTTATAGAACAATCCTCTATGGCAGATATTTTTTTTAATGTAGTCACATTTATTAGCCTTTGACTTTATAGTGTTTTCTTTTGTATCTTGTTCTTTTTTAATTTATTTAAATTCAAGTTAGTTAACATACAGTAAAGTCTTGGCTTCAGGAATAGAACCCAATGATTCGTCTTTTACAAATGACACCCAGTGCTCACCCAAAAAGTGCCCTCCTTAATGCCCATCACCCATCTAGCCCATCCTACCCACCTCCCCCCCATCAACCCTCAGTTAGTTCTCAGTATTTAAGAGTCTCTTATGGTTTGCCTCTTTCTTTATCTTATTTTTCCTTTATCTTATTTTTCCTTCGCTTCCCCTATTTTCATCTGTTGAGTTTCTCAAATTCCACATATGAGTGAAATCATAAGATATGTTTTCTCTGAGTTATTTCACATACCCTCTAGTTCCATCCACGTTGTTGCAAATGGCAAAATTTCATTCTTTTTCATCACTGAGTAGTATTCCAGTGTGTGTGTGTGTGTGTGTGTGTGTGTGTGTGTGTGTACCATACCACATCTTCTTTATCCATTCATCAGTCAATGGACAATTGGGCTCTTTCCATAATTTGGCTATTGTTGGTAGCATTTAAGGCAGATATTAATGTACACATTGTTTCTAGTAAGGAAACTGAGGCACAAAGAAGTTAAGTAAGGACATTCAGCTAAATGGCAAAGCCAAAGTCTGAATCCATGCCATTTTCACACCTCATGCCCTTAACCATTATGCTAATTTGCCTTTGTATGAGGCAAATTCTTTCTATATATAGAAAGGCAAATTCTTTCTATATATAGAAAACCCTAAAGACTCCACCAAAAAACTACTAGAATTGATAACATCAATAAAGATGCAGGATATAAAATCAGTGTACAGAAATCTGTTACATTTCTATACACTAATAATGAAGCAGCAGAAAGAGAAATTAAGAAAAGAATCCCATTTACAAATGCACCAAAAAGAATAAAATATCTAGGAATAAACTTAACCAAAGAGGTAAAGGATCTGTAGCCAGAAACCTATAAAACTTTGATGAAAGAAATTGAAGATGATACAAAGAAATGGAAAGACATTCCATGCTCATGGATTAGGAGAACAAATATCGTTAAAATATCTATACTAACCAGGGGCGTCTGGGTGGCTCAGTTGGTTGAGCATCCAACTCTTGATTTCTGCTTAGGCTGTGGTCCCAGAGTCATAGGATCAAGCCCTTGCATCAGGCTTTGTCCTGAGTGTGGAGCCTGCTTAAGATTCTCTCTCTCTCTCTCTCTCTCTCTCTCTCTCTCTCTGTCTCCCTCTCTGTCCCTCTCCCTCACTTGTTCACTCTCTCTCTGTCTCAAATAATTTTTAAAAATGTCTATACTTAACCAAAGCAATCTACACATTTAATTCAATCCCTATCAAGATACTAACAGCATTTTTTACAGAGCTAGAACAAGCACCTAAAATGTGTATGAAACCACAAAAGACCCCGAAGAGCCAAAGCAATCCTGAAAAAGAAAAACAAAACTGGAGGTATCACCATTCTGGACTTCAAGTTATATAACAAAGTCATAGTAATCAAAACACTATGGTACTGGCACAAAAATAGACACATAGATCAATGGAACAGAATAGAAAACCCAGAAATAAACCCACAATTATATGGTCAATTAATCTTCGACAAAGCAGGAAAGAATATCTAGTGGGAAAAAGAATCTCTTCAACAAATGGTGGTGGGAAAACTGGACAGCCACATGCAGAAGAATGATCCTGGACCACTTTCTTACACCATACACAAAAATAAACTCAAAATGGGTGAAAGACCTAAGTGTCAGACCTGAAACCATAAAAATCCTAGAAGAGAGCACAGGCAGTAATGTCTCTGACATCAACTGTATCAACATTTTTCTAGATAAGTATCCTGAGGCAAGGGAAATAAAAGCAAAAATAAACTATTGGGACTGCATCAAAGTAAAAAGCTTCTGCACAGTGAAGGAAACAATCAAAAAAAACTAACAGGCTACCTACAGAATGGTAGAAGATATTTGCAAGAGACATATCTGATAAAGGGTTAAATTTTGGACTCCCTCCAAATCTCTAAAATGCATAAAGCAATGTAGAAATGAAAGATATTGTCTATGTGATATTAAGGTTAAAAAGATTACTAAAAGTAAGAGCTGAAAACCCAAACTTAATAGAATTATAATGTGATTATTATCCAACTCAAAAGACTTCCCTACAGGTGGACCTTAAATGCTGAACCCTCCGCTCAAATAAACTTGGCAAAGGAAAGGAGAGTCTTAGGGATAGAAATTAGATTAAGATCAAAGTTAGAAGTATCTGTTATCTTAAGGAGCTTCCAAAAAAATAGATAGATCTCTTAACATAATGCAGGTCTCACCAGTTCAACAAAAAGTAACGATTACATTTACCTCCTTCCCACTCCACCTTCAGGCAAATATCTGCTGAATAAAACAGTAGTTTAGAACATTCCTGTTCCATTAAAGATCACACTTACCAAACAAATTTAATCCAATTGCAGGGCATATAAACATGATTCAATTTAAAATAGATGAAGATTTTGTCGTTTCAAAGAGTGGAATCTTTGTTGTTTCTTCCCAAATCTATGGTGATATTCAAATTTGAGAAAATGTGTATGGTGGGTCAGCTGTCACATGTGGTTTGGAATTAACTTTTCCAGAGGTTTTTAAAATTGGTTGGGTTGTTTTTCTCTGGGCCTGGACTATGCTACAGAGATGAGGCCCGGTGCCCATCTGCATCTCTTTCCCCAAGACCTTGACTTGCATTTGGTTGATTCTCAGCATGTGTATGTCTTAATTGAACTGTGACAGGTGGATATGAATAGTCCATGCGTGAAGGTCCCTGTAGCAGTATACCCCACATTGGGCATCAAATGGAAACAACCTCACTGAGTGTGCCAATACCCCCTCTTTCCATTCTGTTTCCCCTCCCTTTGCTTCAGGGCAAGTGCATTCTGGAGCTCCCTGTGGTGCACACTGGAAGGAATAAGCCCGTGAAACAATTTGCATTTGGCCTTCATCCAGGGTCCAGAGTCAAGATTATAGTGAGAAGCTAGGGCTGCCTGGAGCATGACACGTTTAAAAAAAAAATACCCCAGTGGGTCTTTTATGTTTGGACTTAATAAGTTAAAAATGAAAGATGAAATGAGAATGTATAAAGTCATGTGACTCAAAATGTACAATTTACTCATTAGTCACTTAAGCATCAGGTAGAGCAGTGAATACAGGCCTGATTACAGCGTGATTCTGGTGTCTCTTTGGCCCACTCCTGTTGGGGTATTGCTGGAAATGTATCAAGGAGCAACGAGGAGGATGTTTTTCCTCATTCTGTCTCCAACTTCTTTCTTGGTTGCTGATCTGTACCCCGCCTTGGGTTGCATGTCACTTGCCCCTAGTATCAGAGTTACTTAATTATAGAGAAGTTATGACCTCGGCCTTCACACCCAGGGTCCTCCTCACCTGGATTTCCTTCCATGGCTCTGACTCAGAGGTGTGTGTGTTCAAAGTGCAGGTTCAGGAGCCCAACTTCCCGAAATCTAGTACGTAGTTTAGATTTAATATGTTTGTATAGGCAACCAATGAATTACACTTTGGGAAATACTGCTTTAGCTATGGCTATTTCTAATTGACAACTTTCAGTTTTCTCTACAATGACAAAATGTAAAGTCTCCTCTCCTCCCACATGTCTCCTGAGGAAATTTCTTGCTGTAGCTGCTTTCACCTGGAAAATGCTTTTCCATGTCAATCAGCTTCTATTATAATCAGTGGGAAGAATCGTAGAGGGTATGGGTCTGCATGGCAGCCAGACAAAATTCCACAGGGCTTCAACATAAGAAACTTATTTCACACCATTCTGGAGGCTAGGAAGTCCAAGATGAAGGTGCCAGCTGATTTGGTTCCTGGGAAGAATTCTATTGGCAGCTTGCAGACATCTGCTTTCTTGGTATGTTTTCTCTGGTGTCTCTTATAAGGACACTAATCCTTTTGGGTCAGGTCTCCACCCTTATGACCCCATTTAACTTAACTACATCCCTTAAGCACATGGAGAGTTAGAGCTTCAACGTATGAATGGGGAGGAGGTGGGCAATTCAGTTTGTAACAAACAGGAGACCACTTTGAATCTGGGTGGAAGTAGAACTTTCATGTCTTGGAGTTACCTGACAAAGGTTTCTCCTAAAAACAGATATTGTTGAAGGAACCTGAGAGTTGAAGGATAGCCACCAGTTGTGGCGGGGGAGGGGGGGGGCAGTAAATTGAGATAACCCTCTGGTCCCACCTTGTTTCTATGCACATGAGTTGTGGGCAGCAAAAGCAGCCTGGACCATGTGACTGCACTCTCAGCTCAGACACTTAGGGCCATTAAGGACAAGCCCTGCAAAGAGCTGTAGAGAAGCAAAGAGGAATCTGACCATCACTGCCCCCAAGAAAGCTCAACTGGCACCTATTAGGGGTAAGGGGATATATACCAAGTTGCTCTGCTATGTAACTTCATGGTTTCTCAATGCTATGAAGCAATACTTTCTGGAGGGATCAGGGACAGCTTTAGAAGATGAGGCATTTGAGTAGTTTTTTTTTTTAATTTTTCTAATGTTTATTTTTGAGAGATAGACAGAGCAAGAGTGGGGGAGGGACATAGAGAGAGGGAGACACAGAATCCAAAGCAGGCTCCAGGCTCCAAGCTGACAGCACAGAGCCCCACGCGTGGCTCCAACCCACAAACATGAGATCATGACTTGAGCCGAAGTCGCATGCTTAATGGGCTGAGCCACCCAGGTGCCCTAGAAAATGACACATTTGAATAGTTTTGAAGAATAAGGTTTGGGTTTTGACAGGCAGAGACTGAGGAGTGGCATAGAGGAAAGGAAAAAGGAGGGTGGTTTCTAAAGAAGAGGTAAGTTTGAGAGCAGAGGCCGAGGCTGGCTATTAAATTTGTGGGGTCCAGTGCAAAATGAAAACGCGGGACCTCTTATTGAAAAAAAAACAGGGAAAAAAGAGCCACTGAAGATACCAAAATACAAAACTTCTTCCTTTCTTCCAGTTTCCCAACTTGTCATCGTGGGTTTTTTTTGTTTGCTATTTAGTGTTGTTTTAAGTAAAAAAAAAAAAAAAAAAAAAAAAAAAAAAAAAAAAAAAAAAAAAGAAAGAAAGAAAGAAAGAAATTACAGTTTTAATTTATTAGCATGGATTTTATGGTTCCTTTTTATATCGTGCAGTGCCAATTTAAAATGCCAACGTAAGAGTATTTTAATCCTCTGCCAGAAGTATCACAATTTCGGAATTTTTATTTCACGGTCTGCACATGCATGTGCATTTCTTCCCCGAAACAATGGAAACACGGCACAAAACTGACTCAGCTGCTTTGATTTCACTCCTTGGCAAGCGCATATTCTACAGACAACAGTCTGCATTCAGCTCTCCGATGAGTAAGGAGAGACTGGAAGGACCAGGAATTGTGGGCTCCTTTTCCGTCCATGTCCTCCTTCTCCACATGCTAGTACATGGAAAAAACAGGGACAAGAGAAGATATGAGAGGCTTCCTCAATCATCTGTGTTCCTTAGAACACTATTGTCTTCTTTCCATGTTGAAAGCCAACTTCTCATTCAAACAAAAGGCATGGCCATCGGGGCTGCCAGCACACCCTCTTTCTCAGTCATAAAGGTAACACGCTTCTTCTACACTGGCTTTGGGTCTCTGTGAGGTTCCACTCCCCACTCATTGAGAGGCCATCAGAATTTTGTGCTCAAGGGTGCATCACAACGACTCCGTGCAGATGGGTAGGAAATCAACAGTGGAGACACCCACGTTTGATATATCTCCTCGGCTCCTGTGCATGTTCCATTGACCCACTGGATTTCACTTAATAAACACAACTCAGAGGTAAAATATTTAAGAATTTAAACATGGCAACAGTAGGGGCATTAAAGCAAGTTGAAGTTCCTTCTGAGCATGGGGTCCTGTGTGATTGCACAGGTCACACACCCAGGAAGCTGGCCCTGGAAAAGGCATAGAAATAGAAAGGTTTCTGGCTTAGGGCAAATTGATGAAGGATGTTTATCTTGAATGTAAAGCATAAGACACAAAAACTTAGAAAAATAATTTGGACCAGATCCAAGAGAGCCTTGAATGCCATAGCCCCAAGTCTGGGCTTCATTTAAATGCAGTGGTGGGGCTGGAGGTTTTGAATAAAAGACTGGCATTATCTGAAGAGGGCTTTAGGAGGAGGACAGCACCAGTTGATAAAGTACATCAGAGAGGGTAACATAGCTAAGTGGGAAGGAACCGGCTGTGAAGTCATTACAGCAGTGTAAATGAGGTCCAGAATTAGGGCCGTGGTCAGGAGTAAGGAGAGGGGTTCCAGACACAAAGAGTCACACTTTGAAATTCAATTTAGAACAGTCTTTTCTGCACTGCTTGTCTGGTTTTGTTTTCAAACTTAAAAGTTTATTTTAAAAATAAAACTTTCTTTTCCCTTTGGAATTCTGAAGTTTCACATGTCTATGAAAAAATTACTTGGGTTTTAGAAATTTACTTTGGAAGCTTAAGGCTGTCAATCAACTTATAAGCTATGCCCTGAGTACTTGCAACCCTCAATGCCGCTCCCCACCCCCCAACCTCCACTTCGCCCCCAGAGAGCAGTGCTAGCAATGTCCCAGTGTCTCAGTGTCGGGGGATATGTTAGAAAACCATACCCCATGCAAGTAAGGTTTAAATGTTTCCCATCCTAAATAAATTTCTCTTGTCTATTTTGGACCATACGAAAATGATGTACTAAGAGTAACAGAAAAATCTAAGTGAAAACATCCTTTTTGGGAATTAGAGGATTAAGCTCTACCTTCAACTAGTCTTATCAAACCTTTGGAGGTAAGCCTGTGAAAAGGGATTCCTGGAAGTCCACAGGGGCAAAGTTATGTCCTGGCGAGCTGTGTGTAAAGTAGTTAGATGAAATTTAGCGTGGCTCTGATCGAACTCCCAGTTCTAGATTGGGTCAGGCCACATCTGTGTTTGTTTAATGCGTCAAAAGGCACATTTTACAAAGGAGGAGGTAGGCAGGGTTTTCTAGTTCACACCTTGTTAGGAATATTCCTTGACAATGAATGGGTATAAACACAGGTTGTGCGCAGTCATCAAATGCTTTGTTTGCTTTTGTCCTATAGATTCAAAATGTTAGCTGAGGTCCATGTGCCAGATGCTTTTTTTTTTTTTAATTTTTTTTTCAACGTTTATTTATTTTTGGGACAGAGAGAGACAGAGCATGAACAGGGGAGGGACAGAGAGAGAGGGAGACACAGAATCGGAAACAGGCTCCAGGCTCTGAGCCATCAGCCCAGAGCCCGACTCAGGGCTCGAACCCACGGACCGCGAGATCGTGACCTGAGCTGTAATCGGACGCTTAACCGACTGAGCCACCCAGGCGCCCCCGCCAGATACTTTTCAAAATAAAAAGGATTTATTGTTTTCGCAGAAGCACAATTTTGCCGTGGCTCTGAGAAGATGTTTCTAAATACTCCATCCACAACTTCAAGCAAGGGCAACAGGCCTTGCAGGGCTCTAAAACACTTCTCACAGCAAATCCTTACTTTAAAGATACCATAAATGTCTCAGTCACATTTGGTGTTCTGCGGTCCTTGGTTACATCGTGTCATTTCTTTTCTTTTGTGTTCAAGGATGATCCAAGTGGTTCTGAATCATCTGAAGCTTAGATAAGGCATGTTGATGCCTAGGAATGGGGACGATCTAGAGGGAAATTATGTGGCACCTTAAGCAGTCATCTGGCAGTCCTCAGGGCTGGCAATGTGTGACAGTACATTCATCTTGGTGAAACAGTAATTCTCAACGAGAGCCAATTGTGTCTCCAGGGGACATCTGACAACGCCTAGAGGTATCCTGGATTGGGGAGGGGGTGTTACTGGCTTCTTATGGGTAGAAGCTGGGAATTCTACTAACCATCCCACAAGACATAAGACAGCCAGGTATCTAGTTCAAAATGTTAATAGTGCACCCTTGTTGAGAAACCCTGGTATAAATTAACTACTGATTAAAGGAAGGGTGCCATTATTCCTGGGGATACCCTGACCCCTGCATCAAAACCTGAAGGATTCCCTGTCTGAAGTGATGGTCCAGCTGGTAAGGTGGAAGCTGGCATCCACAGGAGTGATGAGTCTTCCAGGAATTCCCCTTCCCTCACAGGGGAGGAATGCATCTTTAACTGGCAACATCCATCTCTAAAGCAGACATCTGTTATTCTCACTGTCCAATGCCCATTCCCTTCTCCACCTGGGGAGAGCACCATGCTTTTCCTCTGAGGAACTACCCTTCCCAGAGCCACAGGGTGACTGACCATGGAGCAGAGGCTAGGATGGCAAACACTGAGCCAATTCATTCCCGAAGAAACTGTCTGTATGAAGCAGCACCTAGATTCCCAGAGCAGCTTTTTTTTTTTTTTTTTTTTTTCCTCTCCAAAGTCTGGTAGCTCAATCTTATTTTTTCCTCTCTTTCCACTACACTCTTTTGATGATGCCTGTGTGTGTGTGTTTCAGCTCGCAAGAACAGGCTGTAAACAAAGAACCAAAATGCCTCCAGGCCATTGTTCTGAGAGACTGGGTGGTGTCACGGATTTAGATGATACCAGATCTGCAAGCTGCTCCATTTCAGGTGCCTGGGTTCTGGAGATTTATACAGACCAACTGCACAGCTCCAGCCCGAGGGTCCACCCCTGCTGCTGAGCACTTTCGTACACCGGGGAAGAGTGGTCAGCACTCCATGCAAGCTTCAGCTGGTCCTGGAGCCCCAGCCCCGCGAGCACGGATATCCTCAGCTCAGAAAAACAAAGCCGGAAAAGTGTGAAAGGAACCGGGAAATACAGTCCGAAATACCTCTGATTTCCTTCTACTTGTTTGCTGGGCAGCTCTTTTAACTGAACACATGGTGACACCACCGATGGTGGGGACACTGTCATAAGTTGTGTGTTTGATACTTAGGGATAATTCATAAAGAGTCCCTCAAAACTGAATGAAAATATCATAAAATATTTTTTAATAATTTTGTACTCCATTCTATTTTTTTTAATTTTAACTACAAAAAGAATACTTCTTAGTGTACAAAGTGCAGACGTAGACCCCCTCACTCCTTCCTCTCCTGTCTTATTCATTCCCTAAAAGAATAACCACAGTGAAGAGGTTCGTGTATGATCTGTAGGTCATTCCAGATATCTTTTCCTGCCTACCCGAGCACACATAGTTTGTTGTTTCCCTTGGAAATCATAAAATCAGGATCACACTCTCCATATTCTTCAGCACTTTCTTTTTTTCCCCCACAACATACCTCCTTCTGTGTCAATACATAGACATCTTATTTCATTACTTTTTAAATTTGTATTTTATACACTACATCAGCACATTACTGGTTAATTTCTGAATCACTCACACAAGCTGATTAAACAATAATGGTGATTCTAGGACCACCTCTGGCTAATCTGGGTTTCTCTGCTAAGTGAGGATCTCCTGGCCTGCTGCCCATGATGTATTATTGTCCTTGTTACAAAGAGCAGAAATGTGCCTCGAGTTATTTCCTCCAACCATCAAGCCTTCAGGGCCAGGGGAAGGACCTGAAAGAACTGTTCAGCAGAGAAAGGTAGAAGGTCCTGGAAGCACATTCCTCTACCAAACGAGACCCAACGAAATAGAGCAGCCAATTTCTCCCACACATCCCCTCCCCCAACCTGCAATCAGCAATAATTTTGGAGAAATAAAGCAAATGGATCGCTGCATTCCTACACGTCTATTGCACTTGACTATTCTTTGCAAGAGCTACTCAGGAACAAATGTTTGGAAAGGAAGTTGGCCGGCCACAGTGTCTTTTTTTTTTCCTTTTTTTTCCCCCTTTTAACTTATTCTGCTGCAGCTGCAAAATAGAAAAAGAAGAAGAGAAGAAGAAAAATCCAACCTTCCTCAACCAAAGAGCTTTCTGGGAAAATTCTTCCAACTCCATTTTTTTTTTTTAAACACTTGCATAGTATACATTTGTGCTCACACAGGCTGAATCTTGATAATCTGCTGAGACCTTTTAATTTTTTTTTTTTTTTTAGGTTAAGGATTTAGAGATGTATTTTCTCACAAATCCTCTGAGTCAGGATTAACCGTTGAATTCCTTGGCTCCTATGTAGTTTTAAATGAGCTCTAAAGACAGCTTGTTTTCTTAGGGGTTATTCCCACGTGGGCTAACAGGCAACATTAATATTGATTATGACTAAGTTCTTTCCACAGTCTGCCTCAGTGTTTGTGTTTAGCATATGAAACCTTGGCCTTCCCTTCATTGTCTGTATCATTGCTGGCCTGTGTTCTAACAAAGAGTAGCAAGCATCATATTACAGAGTAATTGATTCTGGTATCTTAGCATGGCACAGGAAAACCCTTGGGTCCTTCCAAATCTGCCCTCCAGCCTCATCTACCTCACTGGGAGAACACCAGACCCACACGAAATCCCTTCCATTGTCACAGCATTGGGCCTCCTCATTCTACAATGCCCTGACCTTCTCCCCTGCCACCTGCCAAAGTTCTCCCCATCCTCCCAGGCCCAGATCAAGGGCACCTTCTTTCTGACATTATTCTTACCCACGTCTCCCTCTTGCCCTCTGTAGGCAGAATTAAGCCTCCGCATTAGGTGGCATTTTGTTTATGCTCTTACATGTTGTGTCATCTTAGTTTTCAATAATCCTACCATCATTATAATAAAAACAGCCACTTTCAAGTATTCATTAGCTGTCAGAAACTGAGCAGAGGACTCATATCAGGTCTTTCAAATCTCCTTTGATTTTGCTCCATTTTACAGAGGAGGAAGTTAAGATTCTGAGGCATTCAGTTGTCCAGATGCACCCACTAAGTTACAGAGCCAAGCCCCAGCCAGTCTGATTCCAAAGCCTATGGTCTGCAGCCCCTGGGCTGCGTAGCACTTTGACATCTGTCCCCTTCTCTTTGTTGAGGTGCGAATTTCCAGGGAAAGCACTCACCTGCATCTGCCTTCATTGTTCCAGGTAGAGCAAGCTCTCAACACTGCAGCACTTTCTTTCAAGTAGGGTTTCATCCAGATGTTGGAGGCTGATGAGCAGACAGGGCCAGGATGCTTGCTGATGGGGCAGGCTGAGCCTCCTGACGGTAGCTGCAGTCCTGGGACAGAATACTGCCAGTCTTGCAGAGATGTGCAGCATGACTGGTGGGGGGGGGGGGCGTGCAGCAGAGTGAAGGAGGGCCCACCGCATTCGGTAGAGGCCAGGGAGGGAGAGAGACTGAGTCTGAGGACACACAACAGTGGGGAGTGTGAGGTGTGTAAAGGCCACTCCAACCTTTGAACATCTACCATGAACCAGGTTCTTGAGTTTTGCTTTACACCCTTTCCCATTCAATCTCCTGTTCCCATTTTCAGATGGAAAACAGAAACTCAGAGGGGGGGGCGGGGCTAAGAAACTTGTCCCCCAAGTCACATGGCCAGTAAATACCCAAGATTCCTATCCAGGCATGAGCCAAAAGGTCACTGGGAGAAAGTATGCCTATTTTCATCTCAGGTCTCACACCACTGTGCTGTCACTTCCCGGGACCATGGTTCTAGGCATAATGTGCCTTGTGGAAAAGGAACATATCAGCTTTGTACAGAAACATTTACTGCACTGATTAGTAATGGGCAAGGAGGGAATGCATTTCTGTGGCATGGGGAGACGCCGCTGAATTTTGACCCGGCACACTTAGTCAGCATGTGAGCAAAATGGACTACAAAGTGTAGCCAGCTGCCTCTCCCAGACCCTGGGAGTCTGGTGGGATGCTGCAGCAATCCTTGCAAATGGTGACCAGAGTGGGGAGTAAAGGAGAACCAGCATCCTTTGAGGTACATCCAATCCACAGAGGCCCTTTGACGGGGCATGGGGAAAAGCCTGGGGGCCAGAAGAAAGGTGATGTCACTCCTCAGCCTCATCTCCCCTGCTCTGAAGGTCTCACCCACGCTTCACCTCTGCAGGGCTCACAGACCGTGTGTCTAAACATTTAAAAGTTATAAATCAAACCAACAACCTGTTAAATAAAATGCGTTCTATCCTTCTACTTCGACAAATGTAATGACAGGGAAGGGCCAGGCTGAAATTTACAGTTCCCAGGCTCTTGGAGCTTTCGGCTGAAACAAGGAGGTACCAGGGCACGTGGCCCTTGGACACAGGCCCATTCACTTTCACTTTCTATCCTGTACCACAGAAGGCCTCAAATGTACACGTGGGCATATTCCAGCCCACACATTCTAATTCTGTCCATACCATGAGGATAGATCTGCCCTGTGGCCATTCGGAGCCTAGGATTTCATCATCTGAGCAGGGAATTCTGGGATGCCAGGTACCTGGAATGAGGCCTAGGTGGGAGTTATGGGCTCCTCACCCTATGTGCAGGGGTGAGGCTGGAGGGGAGCCAGAGCCAGCCCACCTAAAGTAACGGGCTCAGGCAGGGTCTCTCTTACCAGTGTCTACTTTAAAGCAATGAATACTGAGACAAAGAAGTTGCATTTGTGAATAAAAGCCGAGGGCAGAGACCTGGCCCACCTTGATTATGACTGTAGCCCTTGCACCCAGCACAGCACCTAGCAGAGAGTAGGTGCTCCGTAAAGGTGATTGAACTGCAAACACAGAAGCTCAGATTTATTTTAAGTCACTTGTTGTTAGGATCCCAAAGTCACTATACCCTTTGAACACTTCTGGAGTCAAGTGGGATTTGAGTAGCTGCTGATGCTCACTTCCTGGGTCAGGGGGTCGATACTTTCTCTCCACCCTTGGGCAACTCAAAATACCAAAGATAAGTAATTTTATATTAAAATGTCTGCATTTTATCCAAAACCTGTGTTGGAAACATTGAAAACAAGTAGCCTTCTTTAGGAAAGTTAGTTTTAATCACCTTTAAGCAGAAAACTTTAGATTCAAACACTAAAGTTTCCTCTGTTTAATCCTCCCCAGCTGGAAGGGAGGTAAAGAGTCATACCTCGAATTCACCAGGCCAAATGGCTCTCATCACTTCCTTGTTTCCTTTTAAGGCCAGGTCCTCCATTTCACTTGGGGTGGTTATCCTGTGCCCTGATTTCTGGGACTGTAACTGCCTGGTTGTGCACGGGCACAAGCCAAGTGGAGCCCACGCTGGTTCTACTCCAGTCACCACAGCATCCTTCCTCAAGGCATGCATGGAGGCTAAGCTGGTTTTACTGAAGTCCCATGACCCATCCTTCATGCCTACAATTGCATTCCCTTACATCATTAATTACAAGTTCAACTGGGTTTCAACAAGGTACATGGCCGAAACTACGCATCAGCTTCATTTGGGGGGATGCCATACCAATGAATTTAGTTGTCCACATTTTCTATTCTGTTTTCAGGTGAAACATCTTGGTCTCTTCCATTTCCTGGCCTTTCTTTGCCAAGGCTCATATAAAGAAATTGAAGTTTTGGTGAATGACAGCATGGTAATGCCATCCACAAACTTTGAGAGATAGGGAAGGATGGGTCAAATATTGGTTAAGTGTTAAGTGATGGACACCAGGGAATCCCTTATCTTCTTTTCTTTTTTTTCTTTTCTTTTGAGAGAGAGAGAGAGAGAGGGCACAAGTGAGCGAGGGGCAGAGAGAGAGAAAGAGAGAGAGAAGCGGGGCTCACCTGAAGTGGGACTCAAGTTCATCTGATGTGGGTCTCGAACTCACCAACCATGAGATCATGATCTGAGCCCAAGTCAGATGCTTAATGACTGAGCCACCCAGGCGCCCGGGGAATCCCTTATCTTGATGTCAGTCCTATATGTTCAAGAAACTTGAGCCTTGGAGCACTCAATTCTTTTACCACTCCTTCTCTGAAGGATATTGCTGTCAGGGAGGAAGACTTTGAAATGTTAAATAAGATATTTGTGGTTTTAACAGGTTTTTCTCCTCTGCTGCTTGGTCTTTCCATAGCCGTCCTCACTGCCCCCTCCTTCCTCCTACCTAACAGGTTCTGCCAAACCTGTGTCCCCCAATTGACTGCTGCCCTCTGACCAAACAGAAGTGGCAATGCCACCAAGAGATTATGGATCTCCTAACCCCCAGTGAGTCCCCAGGCTTTTACAGTCCTCTGTCCAAGAACCTCAGAACAACTTCCACAGGTCAGACAATTGTTGATGTCAGTGGCAATTATTAACTCTTTGTTCTGAGGTAATGAATTAAGAACCAAGATAAGGAACATTCTTCATGTTTCTCCTACCTGGCTGAGCTCAAGTTCTTGCCTTCAGGGCTACCCTCCAAGGTTGACGTAGCCATAGTATTTCTTCTTTGTCTAGACAGAGATATTTTATTGATATATATCAATCAATCCCAGGTTTTTGGTTTTTTTTTCAAAACATCATAATCATTTTGACCTAGACATCTGCTATAGCTTCTCACTTTGCTGCAGGCATGGCATTCAAATACTATGTAGGCATTTGGAGGATTTTACCTTGAAACATGCTCTAGATGTCCATAATATTCTTCAAGGAACAAATATTGTCTATTATGCAAGCTTTCTTGTGATTTATTAACAGAGGAACTGAATGCTTGGTTATAGCTGACTCTGACAGCTCAGCGAGGTGCCTGTCACACAGGTCTTCAGTAAGTGTTTGCAGAAGGAGTCAACTATGAAGTTCAACATGTCAAGGGAATAGCTGGCAGAGGTGAGAATCTGTTTTCTCACTACACTCTGGAATCGTAATAAGCAAGGAGATGTAAAGGCAAAATTCTTTGAATGGCATGGGTGCTTTGAATGGGATAGAAAGAAAAGAGAAAAAACAGAGGTACAAGTAGTTGAGGTGAACTTATATAGACACCGGACTCAGACTTCAAATTCAAGGTGATAGGCTGACTCCAAAGCCCCTTCTCTTCCAAAATCCTTTGGAAGTCACAGGAAAAAAGTAGAGTATAAATAGTGCTGGAAGACAGAAATGAGTGCTACCAGAAACTGAATTTCTATGCAGTAGTGAAGATGGAAAAATGCCAATGGCAGCAGGGGGAAGTCCCAGGGTCCCAAAACAGTTCTAGGAGAATGTCCTATAGAGGTAAGAATTTCTCAAGCCTGGCAGAACACTGAACACAGAGTGAGCAGTTACCCAGACCATCACAGAGCTGGTATGATCAGGGACAGAGGGGGCTGCCGGCGACAAGCTCTTCATGCTGTGCCTTCACTCTGATGCCCCCCTACACCCCTCTTTACATGGCGCTAGGCTGGACTAACTGGAGAAAACAGTTTCTCTAAACAAGAACATTTGTGTGTGTGCTCAGTGTGGAGAAAAGCTGTCGTTCCTGGTGTGGACACGGAAGCCAAGAATAAAGCTGAACAGAAAAGCTGAGCCCAGAGTGCCTCAAGAAGTGTGTATCTGTGTAGAGTGTGTGTGTGTGTGTGTGTGTGTGTCTATGGGGTGCACAGAATGGGCATCCCCTAGAGGAAAAGAAACTTCGGGGATGTTTGTAAGGGATTTTTGGAAAATGCTGTTGTTCAGTCTGAAATGTAACTCCCCTCTCTGTTTCCCCACAAAACTTCAGGAAACACTCCGTGTTTTTGAACTGGTATTTAGGTGTTTTCAGAGGAGGAGGGTGATGATATTAGCGTCAAGTAGCAATAAGACAAGAGCAGGACAGATCAAGGAGAACAGAACTTAAAAAGAAGAGAATTGTGACAATCGTATTCAGGATATATGAGAATGTATGGTAGCCAGAAAACAGAGAGGAACCATAAAATTACTCAGAAATTCAAAAACGTTACCTAAAATAAATTAAGTAAAAAGCCTAACGTGGACATAGTTGAACAAAAATTAATACTTTAAAAGATAAAGTCAAGAATGTCTTCTGGAACACAGAACAAGAACCCCGATGACGACATGACATCAGAACCCCAAGTATTAGAGAGAAAACCCTGAACACTTCAGAGAGAATATAAAATATTTAAAAATTTTTGTAATGTTTTATTTAATTTTGAGACACTGGGAGAGAGTGAGTGAGTGAGGGAGGGGAAGAGAGAGAGAGAGGGAGACACAGAATCTGAAGCAGGCTGCAGGCTCTGAGCAGTAAGCACAGAGCCCAACGCGGGGCTTGAACTAGTGAACTGTGAGATCATGACCTGTGCCGAAGTCGGACGCTTAACCAACTGAGCCACCCAGGTGCCCCAAGAATATAAAATATTTACAGAAAAATACAGAAGAAAGGGATAAAGAAAAAAAAGGAAAAGAAAAAAGAAAAGAAGGAAAGAAAGAAAAAAAAGCAAAACTAAGAAAAAAAATTGCAACGGCTCAAAATCAGGAGTGCAAACAACACACAATATGTGGCCATATTGACTACAATGCAGTAAAACTAGAAATTAACAAAAGAATAAAGGGAAAAAAAGAAATTTATTTGAATGCTAAAACTATAGATAACTATTAGGTTCAATAAGATATGAAATGGATATGAAAGCTGGGTGTTTGAATATGCCAGAAAATACACGCTCCGGAAAGTGTTGAAAAGCAGCAAGGGCAACAAAGACACGCTCATAAAGCATGTCTTTATCATGCATTTAGTGTGGATCTGAAGGGTTGTTTTAAAAGATGTGATAATTGCATATAATTTTTATTCAAATATTTGAAGTCTGGATAAAATAAATGATTTTCTATGAGAAAAAAATTACCAAAACTAGTTTGATAAGACACTGAAACAGAGTTAAATCCATTCTACCCAGTGTTCACAGGCTTATCCTTAAAAACAATTTCTGCAAAGCCTTTAAAGAATATTTCATTGCCAGGTCATGTACCTATTCCATGGCATCAGAAACAAACACACATACACTGCTTGCAACTCATGTTGTACCACCATCATAAAATCAGAATAAATACCAAACAAAATAGATTATATAAACCAAATCACATATGAACCATTCTAAAAAATTCTAAGTGAATTTTTCACAAATTCAACCAAATAAAGTATTAGGAGAATAATACATATTAACCAACAAGGTTTTACCCCAGAAATATAACAATGATCCAACACTGTTTAAACTATTACATTAATAGTTTAAAGTAGCAACAACTGATGCTTTCAGTAGGTGCTGACAAGGCATTTGGTAAAATTCAACAATCATTGCCAATTAAAAAAGAAATTGGGCGGGGCACCTGGGTGGCTCAGTCAGTTGGGCATCTGACTTCAGCTCAGGTCATGATCTCACGGTTTGTGAGTTCGAGCCCAGCCGTGGGGCTCTGTGCTGACAGTTCACAGCCTGGAGCCTGCTTCCGATTCTGTGTCTTCCTCTCTCTCTGCCCCTTCCCCACTTGCACTCTGACTCCCTCTCTCTCAAAAGTAAAATAACATTAAAAAATTAAAAAAAAAAGAAGTCAGGCAAGGAAACTTGGACATAGTCCAACATTTTTGTTGCATAAGAGGAGAGAGCTATAATCTTTTCTATAACTAGCTATTTGGAAATCATAAAAAGGTTAGATTTCCCCCCTATTTTAGAGTTTGTAAGAAGTAATTGCTTATGAAATGTGATTTCTAAGGAAAAAATAAACACAAGTTTTCAGGAGACCGATCTCATGTAATATTCTGGCCCAGTTAAGAAGATGTTCACAGCCATCTTGGCTTCAAAAGTGTTAGGTCATCAATTTTTTAAAAAATATTTATTTATTTTGAAAGAGAGAGAGCATGAGTGGGGAAGGGGCAGAGAGAGAGACAGAGAGAGAGAGAGACAGAGAGAAAGAGAGAGAGAGAGAGAGAGAGAGAGAGAGAGAGAGAGAGAGAGAGAAAGAGAGAGAAGGGGGGAGAGAGAATCCCATGCATGCTCTGTGCTGTCAATGCAGAGAATGAGGCAGGGCTTGATCTCACGAACTGAGACCACAACCTGAGCTGAAATCAAGAGTCAGACACTTAACTGACTGAGCCACCTCCGTACCCCGAAAAGTCATAGATTTTTAAAGGTTTTCATCAAATGGGAATTTCTAGTTATACTTCAAAAGTACTCATTTCTAGTGCCCCAGTCAAAATAATATTAGATGAAGCATTCAGTGGTTCAAGATTTGCAAATGATTTAAGAGTACATTTCAAGGCCATCTCACTTATAAGAATTATTTCAGAGCCCAGACAGTCATTTCATTTTTAATTTAGAGATACGTGTTTCTGTGTAATTGGTAATTCTGCTTCTGCTTTTTACTTCTGGGAGTACTTAGGGGCCACATGACATCCCTCAATGAATATGACAAGATTTGGAGAGACAGCTTAACACTGATGCAGTATCTCTTTGGTGTAAGACAATCATTATATTCTATTTGATAAACCCAGGGATGATATCTCAACTGCTTAACAATCATTGTGGCAAAGGCAGAGACCAGCCAGAACAGATACCTGCCCCATCAGAATGGGTACCCAGTAATCTGTATCACTGCAAACGAGCTAAAGGGCAAACCTGCTGAACATAAAGCCTAGATTGGTCCCCATGAGCCATGGTTCCATGTTGTCTGCGGAGCAACTGAACACTCGGTTTGAGCTACAGTCTCTTAGAGGATTTATTTGTTCTCACAACTTCCGTAAAAAACTTTATACTTAAAACTCCATTGTTAATTGTCCTCTCTGGTTTATTGTTTTTAGCAGTTGTGCTGTTTCCATCGTATTTAACACACATCCTCACTTTTTCTTCAGACTTCACTGTTCATATCAACATGGAGAATCATTATTCTTAGTCATTTGAGCTTGAAATTTATAAGTAAATCTATTGGTGACAGATTGGAGATGGCCAATATCAGGGCAACTGACTTGAGTGGTCCCGGGACCACTGTATCTGGAGAGCCAGATAGATGGATGATCTGTAGCAATTCAGTCTAACAATGGGCAGCAGGGACAGGCAGAACATGGTGTCAAGCAGCAAGGAACCAAGGGTCAATGAGCAAGACCCAGGGAGGAAGAAGCGACAGAACATCTGGTCCCAGAAGTGCTGGGTAGGGTCTCGAGGCAGGGAATCAGGCCCCTGAGGGCAATGTAGAGCTTAGGTGCAGAGGTCCAAGGGAACAGCGTGCCTATTTGCATCTGGAAAAAAAAAATTACTTTCAAGGAGAAACATCAATGTTATGGTCTAGTGTACCTTTGGAGCCTAGGCCAAAGAGTGGGTCTTATACAAGGCACCAGATGGCTAGATTTTGTTCCTCTCATTTTCTGATTGGCTAAGACCAAGCCCCAAGGCTCAGGGAAGCCATCTTGAATCTTTGTATATACATCATCCATGGGAGGCGGTGGGTTGGAGGGTGATCCAGGCACTTGGCGAGAAAGCCGGTCGTTGGAAACAGGACTAAGGGAGTTAGACTTTGTTCAGTATAGGCTCCAGTCTGTGGCTCTGGCAAGCAGGAGTCCTTGCTGTGAAGTGCTGCGTGGCTGCCATCAAGCTGTATCATAAGGAATAAACTGTGTGTCTGCTCATTCCTTAGAAGCCCCAATATCAGAAAGCCAAGTCAGTGAGAAAGGGTGTGTGGATGGCTGGGGGCTAAGCACTAAGAAGTTAAGGACCAGACTTAAACTGCAATATGCTAGCTGCTTTAATAAAAGTGGCGGAAAAGACACAGGATTTGGGGTTCCCTGAGGGCAGGTCCCTCGGCATGCCTCCGTCTCTGCTGCATTCCCACCACGGAACACACTAAGTGTCACATAGCGGTGCTCAATCAATATAAATACACGAATACAGATCTGCATTTAGTCTTGGCTCTGCCACTTACCAGATTACCATTAAAGCTGGAATGTTACATACACAACGTGCATAACAGGTGCTTAGTAAGTGGTTGTTGCGATGGTTGATGATCACGCCCTGACTGCTTTCCAACTAGAAGCTTCTTGAGGGGGACTTACTCTATGTGTCTTTGCAGACTACGGATTCAGCACACCAGTTTTTACTTCATAAATGCTCAGCAAATATTTTTTGCTGAATAGCTAAGTATATAGTGCTTACACAAAGGGCAGCCCAATGTTGTATTAACAGCAGGGACTCCAGAGCCTGATGCTTATGGCTCAATCCAGGCTCCACCACTTGTGAGGTATGTGACCTTGGGCAATTGACTTAACCTTTTTGCTTTAATTTCCTCATCTGAAAAATAGAGGTAATAGAATACCTTTCTCACATAGTTATAGCCAGGGTTAAATGAGATAATATATGTAAAGCACCTAAAACAGTGCCAGGCATATGGTAAGTACTACTATTTAAATATTTCCTAATGCTTAATTTTAATCCAGTTTTGAAACTTCTTATTTTGAAACAAGAGTTCACTTATACCCTTTGCTCTGTTTCCACTAGTATCGACAATACAGTGATCAAAACAAGGACATTATGGCTAGTTTCTAGTTAAATACCAGTTAATGTTTAATACAGAACTATTAAATAATTTACAGATCTTATTTGAATTTCACCAGTTTTCCCACCCACCTCCTATTTTCTGGGCAAATCCAGGATCTGGCATTGCAGTTAGTTGACACATCCTCTCAATCTCCTCCAATGTATAGTTCCTTAGGCTTCACGTCACCCTGACGAATATTGGCCAGTTGTTTTTCACAGCGTCCTTCAATTTGGATTAGTCTGACGACTCCTCAAGATTTAGGCTGAGGTTGTGTATACTTGGCAAAAATACCACAGAAGTAATGTTGGGTCTTTCTCAGCGCATCGTATCAGGAGGTACCCAATGTTGATATGTCTCACGACTGGTGATTTTATTTTTGATCACTAGGAAAAGGTGGTATCCAGATTTATCCACTATAAAGCTATACTTTACCGTTCATAATTAGTGTCTTATGGGGCGATACTTGGCGATTGTGCAGATATCCTGTTTCTCATAAACTTTTACCCGCTGATTTTAGCAATCACAGATGATCCTTGACAGTAATAACTATTACTGTGGTGTTTGCCTAATGGTAATTTTTAAAATTTTATTCAATTACTTATTTATATCAGTTGTATTCGTGGTTATTTTATTTTATTATCATTATTGTTTGATATTATTATATTACATTATATTTGATTGATATTATTTGATATTTGATTTGGTCCTAGTTTTGGCCATTAGGAGTTCTTTCAAGTTGACTCTGTGTTCTTTAGACACGCAGTCAGTTTTTTGAAGGGCTTCCATCCTTTATGGTACCATAAGATGTTCTAAGCTCATCTTGCACTTTTCCTGCCCTAGCCTTGGAATCAATCATTTCTCCAAGGAGTCTTGCCTTTTTCTTATTGGAGAATGGTATTTAGAAACCAAGATCTGGATGCTAGGTGTGCTTGTTGTTATTGGGGTGTCATTGCTTCTAGATCTTCTCAGTGGACAGAATTAGGAAATATACACATATATAGTCACATAAAGATATACAAATTTCTTTTAATTTAGTTTTAATTAGTTAAGAAAAATATAAATTTTGTTCTCTTCTGAGATATTTTCCAAAGAGACACAGACCATGATCTTGTAATTCTCCATATTTATTTACTGCTTCAGTAGGTACCATAATATGAGAGTGCTGTCTAATGACTCAACAGAATGAATGCTCTTGACTTGAGAAAAAGAAAATAAAAAGGCTTTGCTCCCTCTAGTGGTCAAACTGAGTAACTGGTTTTTATGGCCTTGGGACATAAAGAGACAAGAGTTCAATATATAAATGAGATAATGGAGGGATGAGCAATTTGTTAAAGATACTGACCAAAAGGGGAACACATGTGGTCAGATAGAGTTAGTATGTGACTCTCCTGTGGCATGAATGAACATAAAGGGAATAATTTACAGCTAATGGTTGGCTGGGTTGTTTGAAATCATAACATAACCAACATTTCACAAAAGCCATTCACCGTAGATCATCTCACTGGATCCTCACAACAATTATGTGAGGCAGGTAAAGCAGATTTTCATTACCCTCACTTTTCAAATAAGGAACCGGTGTCAAAGAGGTTAAATGGCATGCTTAAAATGATATAACTTGCTTGGAACAGAGCTGGAACTTGGTTTAAACTTGTATAGTAAGGAAGAGTTGGTCTGTTTTTTTCATGGCTAGCCCTCTTCTATTTCTGCTAAGGATTGTAAAATATGTTAAACACTTTGCTGCAAGTGAAAAAAAATACAAAACATGAACCCAAAAATCCAGTTCCATAATTTAGAAAGGGAAGAAAGGAAGGAAGGAAGGTAGGAAGGAAGGAAAGAAAAAACATCTTCCACATTTCGACTCTTGCAAACATTTTTAGCAGTTCGTAAAAGTGAGAAAAAGACAATCCTGACTATCAGTGAAGTTCTTTATCAAGTTAACACCTAGTTAAAACAGGTAATGGAAGCTTTATAAATACAAAATCCAGACTCTCAATAAACTTCCTACCACCAGATGTGGACTGAGATATGCACCAGTCTGGGAAGCTGGCCACCATAAACCCTCTGAGAGCCATTGAGGAGTCATATAACCATCTCACTCCACGTGATCACTGGTCTTTGTAGTGTTACCCTTGCTTTGGCTGAAGAGAGATATCATCATAAATCCACCCCTAACTAAAAGGATGCCTTTCCTCGTTTTCATCTATACAGATTTGAAAATAGGGAAGAGATTGATCAATACACTCATCTTTCTGTAATCATCTGAGAGGCCAAAATGGCCTTGAGGATGATATATTGCACACACAAGGTGAATCCCTAAAAGCTTCTGGTCTCTGAAGGTTATTACGGAAACAAAGATGAGAAGTAATACAGCCATGCCATCTATTTAAAGTGAGGGACTTCATCTTGTCTCTCCTGGTACTTCCTCTCCCTTCTCTATTCCTAAAGGGCTGACTGGACAATATGAAAGGAAGGGAAAGGTACCAATTTCAAACCTTCAGGAAGTCCATTTGGACAGTTGATTCTAGAAAGGTAAAATCTACCAAATAATCCACAAATAAAAGTTGGTGTTAGGTTAGCTTCCAAAATGATGCCAGACTCAAGACTTGGGATGTGTCGTTTTTATCCAAGTAAAAATGCAGGAATGACACAAAAACACTCCCCTCCCTGTCCACCGGGACTAACAGAATTCCAAGCAAAGCTGCATTATTATTGGACCTAAGAGAGCTGGCTGTTTGCATGAAGTTCAATACAACTGTTTATATCACTGATGTACTGTGAAATGTAATTGCTAAATCTGGTTTGGAAAATCAAAATGGGCAAAATGTGCCGTGAAATAGAATTTCCAAGTCTAGTTGGGAAAATAAACAAGAAAAAAAAAACCTGTGAAAACACAGGCATCAGATACTCTTTGAGGTCAAGCCTATAAAGGGAACTCACAGGTTCTATAGAATTCTCACTGTCTTTTTCCCCTTGTCCTTAGCTAGCCAGTGAAGAGACAAAGAGCAGGCTCATGTCAACATCTGGCTAGTGTCTAGGCGTGAGCCATAACGCTCTCCTCCCACACACAGGTGCTGCCATATGACGTCTGGCCGCCACATGGCACAGCCTGAGGAAGGGCATGCTGGGAAGAAAGTGGGTATGCCCTGTTTTCTGGTCCATCACGCCCATGGGCACCACCCCCGGAGTAACACATGAAATGGAGGAATCCTCATCTCCAGCTAGTTCTACGGAGCAGGGAACAAAAAACACAGAGACCATGACAGTCATCCCTGCCTGCCTGTCCCAAGGAGGGTGTCTTCAGTACATGGTCATCTGGAGCTTGCCGACCAGTCCCGGAGAAGTTGTCTTCTGGGACCAGACCATCTAAAATCCAACATAAATGGGATGAGGCAAGCCCCCTACAGGGGTGTAAACATGTTGAAGTGCCACACGGCAGTTCAGACCTTTAACGTGTGGACCGTGCTCACTCCTGCAGCCTTCTTGCCGGCATATGCAGTTATTACTGTGCTGAGACTCCGCTCAGGTGTCTCCCTCCAGGAAGTGTCTGAATTCCCCCATTATCGGGAGGGCGTCCTCCTTCTTCTCTGTTCCCACAACTCAGGCAACTGCTGAGCTGTGGCGGCATAGCAAGCTCATCATAGTGACTCCATCCCCCTCATGGGCCAAACCCCTGAAGTCCAGGTCATTCATCCTTGCAGCACCACCCCCCAAGGGGCTTACCAAACCCCAAACAGGGACTTGGTAAGAACAAAATCTGTGCTGATTGCGTGAAAGGATTAATGAGGAAGCAAGAGAATCGTCATGTTTATCAGGACACACCTGGGGCTGAAGTGCAACTGAAGGAATTTCGAGTCCAGCTCCATGGCCCCTCAAGTGCGGCCAGCGGAACATGAGCCCCTTTGGTGCGTGCTGCTCCCCTTCCCCTGGCAAGAGTAGATATTTAAAGGGGCATTCTCTGACTAAATCCAAATAAGCTCGGGAAACGCTGCACACTGCATGTCCTTCCTAAAGAAATATACGTATGGGAGTGTTACATGTTACAAAGGCCCTAGGAAGACCTATGGTTAAGAATCTTTTCAAAAGTTGGTTTCATCTGGTGTTGAGCAAACTAATTCTTTTAGATGCCAGGTCTGGCAATTATGCACTGTTTTATGAGCCAACCCTGATGCGCCGATGAAACTTTCAAAGAGAGGAACTTCCATTACAGCAGTGCCTCTCAAAGTGTGGTCCCCAGACCCACAGCAGCAGCAGCTGGGAATGTGCCAGGAATGCAAAGTTCAGGCCTCACCCTAGACCTACTGATTCAGATACTGGGGGCAAGGGTGTAGCAAACTGTGTTGTAACAAACCCTCCAGGTGGTTCTTGGGGGTCCCCCTTATTCATTCAGAAAGGAGGGGCTTGTCCGAGGGGTGAGTCAGGGGAAGGAATGGCTCAGCCTTCTCTGATTCTGGCGTCAGATCTGCTATTTGCAACATGGGTGCATTACGGTCTTCGACCTTGGCAGGCTGTAAGCTCAGTGGGCCAGAGTCTCCTGTGGGGAAGGCCTGTGGTTTTTCAATGCTGCTGGTGACTAGGTGGGTAAATGATCCAGAGATGGAGTTTGAGCAGGGCTTTTGCCCGCAAATCAAAAGCCTCACCTTCCAAAAAAAGGTAACTCTTAACAGAAGATAGCATTTTGATCATTGTTTGCCTGTCTTTTATGTCTTAATTGGCTCTGAGCTTGGGTGGGGAAGAAGGGAAGATTTTGCAGGCCTACCATGTAGCACAGCCCAGAAGTCAGTGTGGATCGTGCTCCTAGGGTAACAGTCCCGGTTATTCTTTAGTCCCATAACACCCCAATGTTGTTGGCTGTGTAGAGTGCTATGTTGAGAAGGATTCTGTGACCAGGACTGGACTCAGTGGGAGGAGTGCTAAGGTTAGTTAATGAAGTCCACATTCATTAGAACATTAATGAATTGGGAACACTGTGCCTGGGCACTCTTTCCCCTCTTCACCAAGCAACCTTCTAACACAGATCTTGTTCTTCGAAGTGGACTAGCCTATCAGGAAGGAGTGCCCTGAGCCAAGAGCCAGTTACAGGTAACTCCCTAGATGGTTCTCCCATAGAAAAGCAATACATTGGCCTTTGGCTTTATTTCTAAGTCTCTTGTGTGTTTAGTGATGGGTCCAACCAGAGCCCAAGCACCGCCAGCTGAGACTCCAGGTGCTGGCAAGCTGAACTGGGCTCTGGCCACTGAACCTTGCTTGGGTGTCTTTCATCACAACGGGTGACTGGGCAGGATGGACCTTTTCTCAATTCACGCCTTCCGTTTCAAAAGGCAAAGTATTTGGGCAAAGGTGAATGGCGAGGTGGAATTATCTAGGAATTTGATCCTTGTGGTCACTTCACAGATTAAAATGTTCCATCCATCCCTTTTCTCAAGAGCAGGAATTTGGTACCCGTATTATCTAGATCATTACATTACTCCTCTTGGCATTTGAAAAAAAATTTGTTTTGTGTGCCTTTGAGAAAGAGATTTAATGTGTTTACCTTGCTTTGATGCCTGCTTCCTCTCTCAGTTTCTATTTCTACAACCAAGGAAGCCCTTGCATGTAGTTTTGTAATGTGAAGCCCACACAAAAAGCTTTTTTTTTTTTTTTTTGTGAAACTACTTTTCTAAAATTACTTAAGAGCTGCCAATTCTGAAAAGCAGGCTTTATTGAATTAATTTTGAACAACAACCCCAACTAGTTAAGGGAGAAGAAAATTGAGAGGCATGAGCACTGTCAAAGTTTTCACATCTAATCTCCTACATATCCCTGCAGCGAGAGTTAATCAAGAGACTATTCCTGCCTAGAAGAGTAAATGTTTAGGACGAAATGAGCAAAACTCTTGTGACATTGACAAAGCTTTTAGAAAAAGGTCAGAACATGCCAAAGTCTTCTCAGAACTGGCAGTAAAAATGTAGACCTTTCCTGTCATTTTCCACATCTTGCTATGAGGCCTGGGCAGTCATGTATTTTAAAAAGGTGCTCAAAATGACACCTTCCAGATTTCTAGTGACTTCCAGTGTACCATCACATTTACAGAGCAGGGATTGTGGAGCCAAACTGCCTCCATCTGTGTGTGGGTGCCACTGTTTACTAGCCGTGTGATGCCGGGCAAATCATTTCTCCTTTTGGAGCCTCGGTGAGCTCTTATGTAAAATGGGGAGCACAGAGTATCAGTTCACAGCCTTGCAGAGAGAGGAATGAGCTTACTCATGTCAAGGACGTTACATTATAAGCATTTTCCTACATCATTAAAATTCTTCAAGTGAGCATTCCTTGTTGGTCATATAATATTCCATTGAATGGAAGACCTCTATTTTATTTAACCAGACTCTTTGATCTTTCAAGCCTGCTTCTCTGTGTCCAGAAAGAAATTGTTGCAGATTTATGCCAGCTGCCCCAAACACGATGTCAGGCTTTTACACATGCCTGCCCTGGGGGCCTCCGTTCTCAGAAAGACAGAACTGCTGTGTGACTAGAGACAGCAAGACTGCCTGCCCTGCATGCGTGTGGACTGCCTGCTGGAACCCCGCAGCCTCACCTGCCAGGGGAAGGAGGGAGTCTGGCACTTGAGTTGAATGAACGCACCTTTCTCAGGGCAACACAGCTGCCGGGAGAAGGTAGAGACCCCGGGAAAGAGAGGGTGCAGCAAAGGTGAGGAAGGCAAATGGCGGAGGGAGACGGGGAAACGCTGTGCCAGGGCAGCATCCCAGCAGGACTTCTTGGCTTTTGCCCCCAGTGCTCCCAGCACATCCCTGCCTACTTTCTGCTCCTATACATTTCCTTGGGCATGGCTGGCACAGAGCCATCCACATGAAACAGCAGAACAAAAACAAACTCTTCAGCAGATGCTGCAGCCCTAAGAAGCTCTTATATTCAAGACCCCAGACCTTGGCCTCAACTCAGCAAATGCGGGAGCCTGTGTACAGACGTGCGGGAGGACCAGAGCCCAATGCAAACAAAATGCTCCAGAAAGCATTTGCTTCAGATGGACTTTCTGGGCTCTCATAGGATGTGGCAGGCCAGCACAGAATGCAGCTGTCTGGCTCTCTTCAGGATAAAGATGACCAACGCTATGTGATAGAGGAACTGGAATGTTAATTTAAAAAAATTTGGGGGGCGCCTGGGTGGCGCAGTCGGTTAAACGTCCGACTTCAGCCAGGTCACGATCTCGCGGTCCGTGAGTTCGAGCCCCGCGTGGGGCTCTGGGCTGATGGCTCAGAGCCTGGAGCCTGTTTCCGATTCTGTGTCTCCCTCTCTCTCTGTCCCTCCCCCGTTCATGCTCTGTCTCTCTCTGTCTCAAAAGTAAATAAACGTGAAAAAAAATTTTTTTTTAATTAAAAAAAAAATTAAAAAAAAATTTTGTTTACCTACTTCTGGCACTGACAGACCTGTGAGTGTACTCACATTTTTTGGTCTTTTTTTTTTTTTTAATGTTTTATCTTTCTGGAAAAGAAATCTTTTTAGAACCTCACGTGCCCACATTTTGACATAAATCAGAAAGCAGCAACTGTTGGGTTTTGCTGACAGGTCTTCATCTTGATTTGATTTATCTCTGATTGGGGTGGGCAGAACGTTAGACGGAGTCATCATTTCTAATCTTGAATGTGTCACTTATTTGACGTGTGATTCTGAATGAATTATGTGTGCGATTATGAATAAATGGTTTAATTCTTCTGGATCTCAGTTTCCTCAAATGTAACATGAAGCAGTTGAATGATCCAACTGAGAAACCCAAGGCTGATATTTAAAATACTTACCAGCCAGAAGTGCTTGGGTCCCTCCAGTCAGTACATACGTTGACCACAGTCCTGTGGTAGAGATCTGGGAGCTCCCTGCCCTGCCTAACATGAACCCTTTCGTTCTGTGCTCAGAGGGAGCTGGGGGGTGGCTCTTAGGGAATAGGCCCCATGGCTCAGGCATCCTGCTGAGAGCTCAAGACAGCAACTGTTTACTAATAATTATGTCCACAGTAGTATGAGTCACAACATCCAAAAATGGAAACAAACCAAGTGTCCATCAAATGAAGAACGGCGAAAGAAAACGTGGCATATCCATATGAGGCGACATTATGCAACCATATAAGGGAATGACATTGTGATAAATTCTATAATATGGAAGAGCCTTAAAACTTTATGGTAAGTTTAAAAAGCTAGACACAAAAAAGACACATACTGTATGACTTTGTTTATATGAAACGTCTAGAACAGGAAAATCCATAGAGATTTGGATTACATAATACATAGAATGTACTTTCTAGTACATTCACCATTACCAGGGGCTGGGGAGGGGGCAGGGTGGGTGGGAGACAGTGGTGAAGAACTGCTAATGAGCATGAGATTTCTTTCTGGGATGACAAAAATGTTTTGAATTAGCCAGTGGCAGTGGTAGCACCAGTCTGTGAATGATCACTGAATCATACACATAACAAAGGGTCAATATCATGTTATGTGAATTACATCTCAATAAAACTCTTCTTTAAAAAGGTATTATGAGATGCTATGCATGCATATATTTTAAACTTTAGTGACACACACAAGTACCCAAGATAACACAAAATGGAAAAATCAGCACCAGAAAAAAAATAAAGAATTTGACTTGACTAGTAAGTATTAAGAGATTAAAATAAGAGTTAAATCTCCCTTCTACCCCAGAAATCCAGGCCCAGATGGTTTTACAGGTAAGTTCTACCAAACTCTCAAGAAATAGTTAATTTTAATCTTAAATAAACTGTATCAGAAAACAGAAACAACAAAAAATTTGTCCTGTTTTTTCTATGAGATCAGTGTATTTTAATTAAAACTCAGATAAAAACAATATGAGCAGGAAATCATAGGCCCATTTCACTTATGAACATAAATGTGAAAATCAAAATAAAAGTTTTAGCTTACCAAATCAGATACTGAATTATTTTTTTAAATGCATCATGATTAAGTAGTTTATGAAAATGGTTTGACATCAAAAATTTTATCAATGTAATTTTCCCCGTTAATAGACTGAACAACAGAAAACACATGATATCTTAAGCTACCAGAAAAAGTAGTGATTCAAGTGTTATTTTTAAAACAATTGCTTAGACCCTAGAGTAGAAAAAGAGCCTTCTTGATTTAATAAAGGTTATCTATGCAAACATACAGCATGTGTTACACTGAATGGAGAAACTTCAGATGCTTTTCTCAGTTTGGGGGCAGAGAGGGGGGTTATTCCTGAAGAAACCCACTGTCCCCTGAGAACCACGGAGACCAGAGATCCCTGTGTCAAAGAAGTCACAGTTTTCCTGCCGCCTTTCCCCACTCTCTCATGCTTTGATCTTACAGGGGCGAAAAACCATGAATTCCCAAGACTGGGAGGGCCAAGACCGGGATCAGAGCTCAGGAACTCAAACTCCTAATCTTGGCCTCCACCTTGTTCCAAGCCCAGGCTGTGAACATGCAGAAGCCCAAACTGTGGATGATGTGTAAAGTCTAATTTTTCACTGGACGGAAAATATGAATTATTGAGCTGAGACTACTTTTATTACCTGAAAGAGACCACAAAAACTCCGGAGACTTGTCCTACATTTCATCCAGGAGCAGAGAAGAACTAGTCCCACACAATAAACTTAAAGAAATTAAAGGGCACAAATAGAAAGGCTTTGTCATTACAATCCACGTGCAGTGACTATCAGAGATAATCATTACATTATTTGTCACCAGTCCTGGGGAGTTGATATTGTTATGAGAATAACATCAAACCCACAGAGGGGAAAACTCTTGCTTGTAGAGGTCAAGGGATTTGAACAGATTCACAGAGCTGCAATGTGGCAGAGCCTGGATTATGTCCTGCATTTCTGACTCTACACAGCATTTGTGAACACAGCATTTGAAGTATAGACTTGAGATAGTGTAAGATCTCCTGACCTACATCAGGATCTTCTCCACACAGAAGTTTCTACGTGAAATACCTGTTTCCTGGTGATCCTCCTGGGTTGGATCTCTTTTTAAATGACCCTAAACAAAACATTCCCATCCCAGTTTGCACCTCTTTCCCCCATCATTCTGTGCCTTATGATGATGGCACAAGACCTGCCACCAGCAGGAAGACAGGTCTCTCCCCATCAGCCTTCTGCTCCCACTTCACCCTGTAGCCACAGACACTAAGCCTCTTGTCTGGAGATCCATCAGCCCTGTGCAGACCCCGTGTAAAGATGCCCCAAACTCCAGAGGATACAAAGTGTAACTTCCAAGAAACACATTGAGGTCCTCTCTGGGCAAGGGATACAAAGGAGCTAGAGCCCTCCCACCCCTCCAAGTCCCTGTGGCAAGATGGGAGCAGCTCTAAGACACCTCCCTTTTAGAAGTCCATGCTCCACCTCTGCTCTCTCCACTTGTTTATACTCTTGTTTTAATCTTGTATCCAGTCAACTTGCTGAACTATCTTATTGATTCTAATAGTTTTATTCTGTTGATTATATTGATTTTTCCAGAAAATTTTTTAAAAATGTTTATTCATTTATTTTTGGGGGAGAGAGAGAGAGCACGCGGATGCTCTCACAGTGCACATGAGCAAATGGGGGAGCGGCAGAGAGAGAGAGAGAGAGAGGGTTAAGAGGGAAGCCCAAGCAGGCTTCACGCTGTCAGCACAAAGCCTGACATGGGGACTCGATCTCACAAACTGTGAGATCACGGCCTGAGCCAAAATCAAGAGTCGGAAGCTTAACCGACTGAGCCACCCAGGCACCTCAGTTTTTCCAGGAATTTCTATTGTTGTGTAAGCTACCAATAATTTTGACTGGTTCTCAACCTTAAAGGAACATCCAGGCAGTCTTTCTGCACCCAGGGCCCGCCTCACAGGCTGTACATAACCTCCGCAGTCACATAGGGCTCCAGACTTGGTTTAATGGTTTGTCATCGCCATCGGGAAATCAAAATAATTTTGGAACAAGGGGGTCCCCTGTCTAGAGGACAGTGGGTGATGGTTATATAACAAAATCTACAACAGTCAAGAGTTGGCAAAGTATAATTTCTACTCAATGGCCTTGTCTTACCTGGCTATCAAAGTGTTCTTTTGTTGACATGCCAGTGCTGTGTTGTCGCTCTTCTTTCTATTAAAAGTTCTGTATAAAGAAGCTGTGTTATCTGTTAAAAAAAAAAAAGTAATCAACTTAAGGATGTTTTAAGTGACTTGTGACTGAGCCTAATGCAGAGTGGAGCCATGAGAAATTGGTTGTCCTAATAGGTCAGCAATCAAGTCATTCCAATTTGGATTATTAGAAGAAAACAACAAAATAAAATAGTGAATATAAAAATCATTTTAGGAAACTATTGGCCAGATTCCCTTCTCGAGCCTGAAGACCTTGCTAACATTCGCTAAGGAATTCATTATTTTTCCTTTTTCTGGGAAGCAAATGGGCTCAACCAAGTATGGCTGCTGTCTCAGTCCTCAGAGCCACCACACTAAGGTCTGAGTGCTTTTTCCCTGACCAAGTTTATAAGATTCAATGAAAAGTCACTTCCAGTGCAAGAATTATGCTTGCTTCCTGCCTGGAGAGGCACCGACCCCTTAATTCAATGAGGTAATACAGTATGAAACCCAGGGGAAGGACTGAAAGTGTCAGAACACCCACCACTACCACCACCCATGGTGAACTGATTTCCAGGCCCAGCCTTGAGGCTTGGCTGTGGTGATGGGCCAGTCCCTCTTGGCCCCCACCTTGTCCTAAGGAACTGAGACAGCTGGGGGGTCCACAACTTGCTGCTTGATCAAGAAGTTGACCCCTCCAGTTTCTGGTGGAGGGCTAGAAGCTGGAGCATTGTCTCCAGTGAGTGCTGAGGGAAAACAGAAAACAAACAAAAACTCTGACCAGCTGACAAGACCAATTTAAGGTCTCTCCCAAAGAGAAGAGTGGTCTTTACACCTGGCATTTCTAGAATAAAAACCTTATCCCACTGAGTGGGCTTGAGAAAGGGCACATGCTTAGCCCAGAAACAAATACTCAGGGGGACATGAAGGTATCAGGAGATCACACATGTCTGTGGCTTGCCAAGGGCAGGACCAGGGCAAGGGGTTGCCGTGGCAACAAATCAGCTTCTGTTGATTATAGGGAAAACTGTCTATCTGGAACCCACCTTAAGTCCGGCCATTCACATGGTACAACTTCAGAGGGCCTTGGGAGGCCTTTAAACCTTTTTTATTGAAACACAACAAATATTCAGAAAAATATTCCCATAATTGAACAGCTCTATGAAATTTTACACACTCCCCACACCTATGTAGTGACCACAGAGATTGCTACCAGCTCCCCAGAGAGCTCTTCCAGTCAATACCCCCTTTCCAAGGGTGACCATTATGCCAACTTCTAAGGGCATCCACTGTTTCACCTGTTTTGTACTTTATGTAAATGGAATCAGAAATCTGGGTCCTTTTTTGGGCCCAGCTTCTTTGGCTTATCATTGCATTTGTGCGATCCAGCCATGGTTGTGAATGATTCATTCTCATATGTGAATAAAGTATTATTTATATAACAAGTCTACTTGTTTGATGGGCATTTGGGTAGTTTCCGATTTGGGACTATTATAAAGAATGCTGAACATTCTGGTACATGCATTTTGCTGAGCATGTACATACTTACTCCTCTTCAGCAGGAATGGAATTACTGGCCCGGAGAGCATAGATTGTAGTAAATACTGCTACCAGCTTCCAAAATATTTGTATCAATTCACATTCCCTTCAATAGTGCAAGAGAGTAGCAAGGCTTTGTCACCCCTGAAATGTGTTCCCTGTTGGTCCTCTCAGAGACATCTGAGGTGTCGTCATTGGAGGTGACTTCCTGCAGGGAGAGCCCATGCCCTTACTGGTTATCTACACTGTGTGGGAGTTAGTGCTCATTCAGGAAGCTGAGAGACTTTGACAAGAGTCAAGATCAGGGCAGGAGAACCTTGTGCACTTTGTGGCTGGGAAAGTAGACTTGGGGACAGTAGAAACGCTGTGATCCTAAGGTTGTGTCCCTGGCTGTCGGGTCTGTGCCTGGCCTCAGCTGTGCCCCATGAGAACAACAGGTTTGGCACTTGTCTGGCAGAGACCTGGTCCCTCACATTCCCCTGGGAGGAAGAGAAAGCAGTGCTGGTGCCCCCGTGTCCCCCAGGGAAGATTGGAGCCCCCTAGCTGTGCAGCCCCTCGGTTCTTTCTGCTTCTCTGGCCTGGTCCACAGCCTCATCACCCGTGCCCATCCCCATCACCCCCAGCCTCCTTTTCTACTTTTCTCCAAAACAGGAATTATTTTGCACATTTTCTTTCCAAGTCCAAAAATAGGAAAGAGAAGGGAACAGCTAATCTGGTCCAGCTGCTGGTTTTGCTACTTAACAAAGATTTTTTTTTTTTTTACAGTAATTCTCTCTCTGGTTTTCCCTCACATCTGCACAACCTCCTGCTTCCCCTTCTCCCCTGACACCCCTTTTTGCAAAACTGCTCTCTCTAGAGTCCAGAAAATGTTTCTTCCTTAGCTTCCCATCATGTATCCACACAACCAAAGGGGGTCCTCCTCAGTAGTGCCGAGCCCCCACACTGGGATTTTTACCTCTTGCCATGTACACACTCTGGGTGGATCATTGGCTGGTTTCAGTGAGTTTCAGCACATCTCACCCCAAGTCCTGGCCTTCTGGTATCACAATCTCACTTCTTGACAAGTTTGAAGGGTAGGCAGAGGTGATAAGAAGAACCTCCAAATAGGCAGCCTCAGTAGGCAGACCAGATGTAAAGTGAATTGCATTGCTTTGTAAATTACCACGTGCTAAACCAAATTCATGCATTCATTCATTTACCCAACCTGCATTTCCTGGGCGCCTAACTTATGGCAGGCTTGGTGCCAGATGCTGGGGTGGGTGCAGACATGTACTTGCCACATTGCTCATGCTAAGGAAATTCATGCTGAAGACTGGTAGTCAGGGGACTGTAGGACTGTTCTAATAGCAAAAGACACCACTGACAGCTATTGCAGGATAAGAGGTTCAAACTGGAACTATCCTGGACAAATTCAGACAAATGACACCCTATTAACAGGGTAGGCATTTTGCCCATAACTTAGGGCACTGGCTTTAACCAAGGTGGTTTCTAACTAGGTCACAGTGGAAATGGGGGCACTAACTCCCCTAGGGTTCCCAGGGACCCCTTTTCCAGTGTGGTTGCCAACTTGCAGCCAAATTGATAAGCAGAATGGAGTGGATTTCTGGTCCTAACAATGTCCCATCCCAGTTCCTTTAGCAGCCAGCACAGTCTTACCTTCTGTCCCCTCCTCAGGCTTCCCTCCATTGCAGATCTGTAGATGTGGGGCCACCCCTCAGGTTGCAGTCTCCACTGCCTGCTTGCTAAGTGATTTCATTGCCATCTGCTGTGCCATCTCAAGTCAAATACAGAAATTTGGAGAAGGTCGTAGATATAATCCTTGTCCCCAGATTCTGCATGGGTCTAAAATTTTAAGATATCATATTAGGGTGCTTGGGTGGTTCAGTCGGTTAGGGGTCCAAATCTTGGCTCAGGTCATGATCTCACACACAGATCATGAGATGGAGCCCGTGTCAGGATCTGAGGTCTCAGCATGGAGCCTGTTTGGAATTTTCTCTCTCCCACTCTCTCTGCCCTTCCCCCGCTCACTCATGCTTGATATTTCTTTCTCTCTCTCTCTCAAAATAAATAAATATTTTTTAAATGCCGTAATTTGTTTGAGTATGTGGACCTTTTTCCAATATAATTTCTGAAATTTCATTTAACAGGGAGTTGTAAGTCATGCTTGGCTAACCAGTCTTGAGAAGGAGTCACTGTTTCCAGATCCAGGTTACATTTCCTTAGAAAACTTATGGGAAGGGATTTTATTTAACAGCATAGAGACAGACAATCTCATTTTTGGCTGAAGAAAATCTAGGGGACAGAATTTTTCACATTCTTACCAGAGAGACCCCCTATGAAGCTTTCAGTTTTTTCCCCCTAGGTTTCTGCTCCAGGACTGAGAGGAGAGAGAAACTCAGAAATAAAAGGAAGTTGAATCCAAGGGGAATTACTAAGGCAGCAAGTATTGAAAGAAGGCAATATGCCTTATCTATTTGGGTATCTCTAACTGACAACATCATGAGCACTCAGTATAAATATTTGTCTAATGAATTCATGAATGGATGAGTGAATGAATGAAAAAATTAGACAACTGTGCTTGGAATTGGAGAAGTAACAAGAACAAATCCCTAAAAAGTCTATTATGAATGACATCACTAAAGCAAATGGGGGACAAAAGTGAGTGCCATGGTTCCTGAGGCTGGTCACTGGCTTGGGGGCCTCCACATGTCTCTACAAACTAGTGGGGCTGGTCAGGGAGGCGTGTTGGTGCTGGAATGTGGGTTCAGGACTCTTTGTAGCATATAAGCCAGAGATTCTGAGAAGCTTTCATAGAGGCAGCTATTTTCTTTGCCTGCCCATCATCCATTCCCCTTTCTATTGCTAGATTATCAATTGTCCTTTGGTGGATCCACCTCTTATTTAATCTCAATCCATGTGGTTCAGGTGGGATTTACCACACTTCCCAGATCCAGTGATGACCACATGACTTTAATATGTCTAAAGTTATGATTGATTTAGAGATAGGGCCATGACACAGTCTGGCTCAATAAGGGTCAGTCCCAGTACTTTTGCTGGAACTATTGGGAAACAGGCATGGCTGTTCTGCTGTGGTTGCTAATCTGGGAGATGTCAGATGGTAAATATGCTGGCCGCCATATTAGCCACTAAGTGGGAATAGCCTGACATAAGCTAAAAAATTATTTTTCTGTGTTAAGTTTAGGTTGATTTTTCTGTCTCTTGTAGCTGAGACAGGGCTTTGTTTCTGTGCTCTGAGGCCCTAAAACCACCTGTGGGGTCCTCTGGCCCTTGGTCAAGCATTTTTGCCAACTTTCTGTTGTCCATGCTGGGTGATGAGCTAGGAGACACCTAGTTTGTGAGTTTGGGACCACAGCATTTTCATCAAGCCTGTCCCCTTGTGTTTAGGCTTCCTGAAAGATTCCAGCTGAGCCTCTTTTGGACTAGAAGATTATCCCTGTGGACAATGCATCAGCATTCTGAGAATGCAGCACACTTTCCATGGTGGGGCTGAATTTCCAGCTTGGTCTCAGCTATTCCAAGGGTCAATGGCTGGGCTGTATTGCCATGGGGACCCTTGAGGTTCTATCTTCATGCCTGAACAGCTGGCTTAGACCAGGGCTGCTTAAAGCGCCCATCCACAGACTAGTTGTTACTGGTCTATGATGAGATAAGTCACTTGTATCAGAATGTATATCAATGTACTGCTTACTTCATAAGGAAAGTCTTACTACAAAAAACCCCCAAAACCAAAAAACCCAAAAGCTAAAAACCAAAAAAATAAACCCTTAAAAATATGATTGTTTCACATGATTGTACAACCTTCTTGAGGACCAGTAATAAAAGAATTAGTGAATCGACAGTGGTCTGCAGACCATGCTTTGAGTATCACCTGCCTAGATAGCCCTCAGTTCCCACATTCACACAGGAGAATTGGTCTTGACCACAGTCACTTTCATAGATGTGATCCCCATGAGAGGGAAGCCTTGCCATCTTCTGAGAATGATGGATCTGCTATGATTCTCAACCTTGGTTGCACACTGGTATCATCTGGGAAGCTCAAAAGATGGATTCCATGTCCCAGACATTTTGATTTGATTGGGCCAGGGAGTGGTCTGAGCATTTGGGATTTTTAGAACTTCTTCAGGTAACTCTCATGTGCAACCAAGGTTGAGAACCACTGCTACAGTTCTAGGTTAGTGGTTGTTCAATGTTAAATGTGTATAAAAATCATTTGGAGAGCTTCTGTGAAATATAATCCTGAACACCAATGCCAAAGACTGATACAGTAGGATCCTGGGAATTGTTCTTTTTTAACAATTCCTTAGTAGCCCAGAAAATTTGATGTAGGTGGTCCATGGACCATGACACCTTGAATAGCACTATTTTAGATTATTGTCTGGATAGGTAAGATCAAGGTAGGCTGGAATAAGCAAAGATTCGAAATGAGTTTTCAATTGTTGAAATGTTGAAGCCTTGCCAGGTGAATTTGTTTCCTTTACTTTTCTGAGGATCTCAGCTATGTGGGACTGTCATAGCAGAGGAATGGAGAGCTATTAATAGTGTCTAATGAAATCCAGGAATCAGTGGGCAACCTTAATTGTCTTGGAGCTTATCAACCACTATATTATTAATGTCATTAATATACTGTCTTATTTCATGTGAATGTCCCTGCCTTGAAGCTCGCAAACTACCTTTCTCTGCAGTAGCCTAAAAGGAAATTCTATAACAAGACGTCCAAGACAGCCTAGGCCAGGCTTAGGAGTGGCCAGGTCCAATGAGTAAATCACAATGGCACTGTGATAGCTCAGGCTTCTTCCATCAGCTTCTGTACTTGGTGGAAGTATTTTACCTGTTGAAAGCCTTTATAATGGCAACAAGGGGAAAGAGATCTTTTATCAGGATGAGGTTACACATCCATTCAAAAGTTCACATCATGAGCCAGGTTTTGCTCAGTTGGTTCAAGAGGTTAAAAATCAGAAGGAAAGAGCAATCAATCTCAATGGTAAAACACACTGAAGTCAAGGTGATCTTCAAACAGGAAGCACCCACATCCCCCCCACCTCCTTCTTATTGATGGACAGCCCCTAGGTCCAGGTAATACACCTCCAAATTCAGGCCTAGAATGAAGATATTGTTAATGCTTAGAAGGACATAGGCTCTGAGGACCAGTTCTATGGGGGGAAGTCCTATTAATGAACAGTGAACCACTCCTCCTGGTCTAAAACATCTAAAGTCTGAATACTTGTTCAGGATTCTCTGAGCAGGAAAAAATGGAAGGTATCAATAAAAGATCTTTTCAGTGATTTCTGAAATGAGTTTTTAATGATCTGGAGATCCTAAATCAACTAAAACTTACTTCAGTGGAGTTAAATGTACAATTTTCCTCTGTGGGGAGACTTCTTCCTCCTGAAAGCTGGATATGTATAATTTGGAAGATCTAATTATTCTGATTTCCCTTGCATATATTCTGATTACCCAGGACAAACTCATTTTACATCTATTGTCCTTGTATAATAATTAAGATTGTTTCCTTTCAATCACAAGAGTCCCAGTTTGGGTGACAAATTGTATAGAGATTTTTTGTTTTAATTTGTAGGTCAATGAATATAAGTTTTGTCTTTTTTTTTTTTAAGTTTGTATTTTTTGAAGTGAGAAGTCAGGTTAGGAAATTGAAGTGGGAAAGATATTTGTTTAAAAACAACTATTGCAACATTTGCAAAGTGATCTAAGATGGATTCAGTAGGAATCCAACAATAATTTTTTAAAAATCTCTCAGGCAGTTAAAACTTTTTGATGGAAATTGTTGACTCTTCTCTGCCTCAATGCCCTTTCACTTGAGGAATCCACACTTGTTAAAGGCCATCAGATAAAATTGTAGCTGGATTTAAAAAGGAAAAAAAACAATTATTTTTTGAGTCTTACCATGAGCATCTACTCCGCTACCTAAGACAAAATAGCAGAGAATCAAATCCCTTCTTCCAAGGACGATCCTCAGGAAATGAGATATAAACAAAATGTTCTGCCATGAAACTATTGTCCCTTGAGCAGTACTTAATCCAAAAAAAAAAAAAAAAGAAGAAGAAAAAGAAGAAGAAGAAGAAAGAAAGAAAGAAAGAAAGAAAGAAAGAAAGAAAGAAAGAAAGAAAATGTGTATGTCTTTAGCACTGAGTGGATAGACCAACAGAATTGCCAGTACCTGCCACCCAGCCTCATGTCTCTTTCTGGGTCATCCCTAGGCTCAGTTTCAAGCTCATTTCTAGGTCAACCACATTCAATGTAGGGAATAAAGACTATGTCAGCAGCTTTTATATCAGTAGAGCCTTAAACTTCTCTTCTCTGGTGTTCCAGGTGTTCCTGAGAGGTGTGGAAATGTGGCTAGTCCATCACATCATCATTATCAACATGGCTACCACTTATATGAGTGTACATTACATAAGAAGAACTGTTTCAAATGCTCTACATGAAGCAACTCACTCATTCTTAACATCCTTATAAGGAGGTACTACTGTAATCTGCCTGTGGCAGATGAAACTGAGGCACAGATAAGTGAGGTGACTTGCCTAAGTTCCCACAAATAGTAAGATGTGGAGTCAAGATTCAAAATGAGGAAATGTGATTCCTGAGCCTTTGCTCCCAACCTCTTTCTTCATCTCCACTGTAATACAAATGACAATATGTATGGAAAATCTATTTCTCCTGACATCATTTCCCTCTCGAGCTACTTCCCTCCTTCCCTTTACAGCAAAATTCCTCAAATTCCTCAAATAGCACAACTATACTTGCATCCCTTCCAATCTTGCCTCCCTTTCAATCAGGCCTTCACCCCACCACTCCGCTAAAATTGCTCCATCAGAATAACCAATGGCCTCCATGTTGATAGATCCGATGGAAATTCTCAGTTCCATGTTCCTTGATGAGTCAATAGTTAACAAGTTGCTCACTCATAACTCCTTGAAAAAAAATCTCTTTATCAGCTACCAGGGCAACACATTTCCTTACCTCACTGGCCATTCTTCTTCAGTCTCTAGAGTTACCACCTCTTGATCTCCTCCAACACCACAATATTGGTGTGTCTCTGGGCTCAGTTCCTGGAATTCCTCTTTTGTCTGTCTATACTCTTGATGATCTCACTCTACTTCATAATTTTCAATATCTGTATTATAACATTTTATGTCCAACCTATGTCTCTCTTTTGAAACACATCCACCGTACCCCTCATCCAAGCCTTCATCATCTCTTGCCAGGACCGTTGTAATAGCTTCTTCATTTGTCTTCCTGCTTCTACTCTCATCCCCTTTTCAGTCTTTTCTCAATACAGCAACCAGAAAGATACTGTTTTTTTTTAAATTTTTTAACATTTAAGCATTTTTGAAAGACAGAGAGAGAAAGAGCATGAGTGGGGGAGGGGCAGAGAGAGGGAGACACAGAATCAGAAGCAGGCTCCAGGCTCTGAGCTGTCAGCACAGAGCATGATACAGGGCTTGAACCCACAAACTGCAAGATCATGACCTGAGCCAAAGTCGAATGTTTAACTGACTGAGCCACTCAGGTGCCCCCAGAAAGATCCTGTTTAAATTTGATTCATATCATGTTACTCTGCTCAAAATAATACAATGGTTTTTCATTGTACAGAGTGTGGGAGATTATATTTTTCAAACATGGCTATACCAGTATTTTCTATCCCACAGGCTCTTCTTATAACATGACTTTAGAGAAATGTGATTTGTATTCTCTCTCTTGAATCTGGATAGGCTTATGACTATGGCAAAAGTCATAAAAGTAACTTTCAAGGCTAGACCAGCCTTTGCATCTTTCCAGATTCTAAGTGCCCCAAACACTGTGGGAAATCATGGAACACAAACAATCCATCCTTATAATGCCCTGTCTGAATTCCTAACCCACACATGCATCATAAAATGATTATTTTATGAAACTACATTTTGAGGTGGTTTGTTACACAACAAAGGTAACTGGAACATCGGATAAAAACCAAAGTCCTTACGGTAGCTACAAGGTCTCCCATAATCTGGCTCTTTGTTATGGCCCTGACTGACCTCACCTCCTACCACCCTCCCCCTTCCACTCTAGGCATCCTGGCTTACTTGCTATTCTTTGACTGTAGCAAGCCGGTCCCTGCAACAGAGTCTCTACATTTGTTACTCTCACTGCCTGGAGGTTCTGCTTCCCAGTTATTTTCATACTCAATCTCTCATCTCCTTCCAATTTCTCTTTTCCATCTTCCTTGCTAGGATATCCAGGCTCCAAGATGGTGCCAATGATAGCTGCCTCCTGGCATCATGCTATGGCATGGTCTCCTCCCACACGGATCATCTACCAATAGAATGTAGCAGAAATGAAAGAATATGACCTGGCTAGGTTGCAAAAGACACATTGGTTTCCATGTTGCCCTCTTGGGTCATTTATTCCGGGGGAAGCCAGTTACCATGTTGAGAGGAGACACAGGCAGCAAGGTGGAGGCCTGTAAGGTGAGGAGCTAAGGTCTGTTTCTTCCAGAGCCAGCAAGTGTCTGAGGCCTCCTGCCAAACCCATGAGAGTAAGGTATATTGCAAGGGGATTTTCCAGTTCCATTCAAGCCTTCAGATGACTGCAGGCCCCTGACATCTTAATCGCAGCCTTGTTATAGACTCCAACCCAGAACCACCCAGCTAAGCTGCACGTGATTTTATGACCCACAAAAGTTGTGAAATAACAGATGTTGTTTTAAGCCACTCAATTTGGGGATAATGTGCTCCTCAGAAAAAGATAACTGAAACACCTGGCTACCCTATTTAACAATGTAACCCTTGGGGCGCCTGGGTGGCGCAGCTGGTTAAGCGTCCGACTTCAGCCAGGTCACGATCTCGCGGTCTGTGAGTTCGAGCCCCGCGTCAGGCTCTGGGCTGATGGCTCGGAGCCTGGAGCCTGTTTCCGATTCTGTGTCTCCCTCTCTCTCTGCCCCTCCCCCGTTCATGCTCTGTCTCTCTCTGTCCCAAAAATAAATAAAAACGTTGAAAAAAAAATTTTTTTAATAAAAAAAACAAAAACAAAAACAATGTAACCCGTCTCTTCCCAACATTCTGTCCCTCTTTCTTGGTATTTTTCTCCACTGCCCTTATTACCACCTAATATACTACATATTTTACTTACTTATCTTAATTACTGACTCCTCTCCTGCTCCCCACTGTAATGTAATCTCTAGAAGGATAGACATTTTTGCCTGTTTTAGTCTCTGCAAATCTGCAGTCCAGGCATATGGCCAGCATTCAGTAAATATGTGTTAAAAGGATAAATCTCCCATGCCACTCTGTGATCAATTGGTTATGGCTACCTGAAACCCCGCGTGAATAGCAAGGATCGCCTGAGGTTAGCAGGAAGAGTGCTGCCGTCATAGTGATGACTGCTATGCCTATGAGAGCTGCAGTGCCATCACGCTTGCCATGCAAATGCCCTCCCCACTCCACCCCTGCATCTTTTCATCAGGCACAATTCCTACCCAGTTAGCCTATACCAATGATTACAGAGTTTATGTTTTGTCGAGGCCACCAGATTAAGCAACTCATTCCACAGTTCAGCATTCATAACATTAGTAAAAATATTTCTCTCCTAATTCTCAATATAAATGTCAACATTCAGTTTGTCTGTTGGCTCTTGATTATCTTCTGGAGAGGCAAAGAATAACTGGTCACCATTATTTTTGAACTAACTACTTAAAACACAGAAAACAAACATTAAGAAATGAAAATTATATGGCTTACAGGGGGGGGAATTTGAACCTTGAATACTGTCCAACCATAGAAATCAGAGTTTGTGTAGGAGTTTGAAAGTAATTTTCAAAACGGATTCAACATTTATGCAGCCCATGAGAATATCACCAGCCCTGATCACAGGATAGAGTGCAGCATGCATGAAAATCAGGTCTGCACCATTGCTCATGGGCCTAGAGATCCTCTTTGAACACATTACTCTTCTCTGTTCATTCAAAAAACATTTTCTGATTGCCACTGTGTTCTTGACATGGCTTTAAGTACAGGAAATTCAGTAGGGGAGTAAGCAAAGTTCCTGCCTCAAACATCTTACATTATTTTCCTGAAATGGCATGATTTTCTATCTGGCTTTGCTCACCCCAGTTAGACAGTCAAACTCATATGTCTAAGAGATTTCTATGTTCAGCACTGTTCTTTGTCCCTTATCACATGGAATTCTAAGATAGCAGAGTAGGACAACCCACATAGTTTTGATCGGCCTGTCAGTTTTTAATTGGTTTTCCTCAAATCCAGAACCCTTATCTTTTATGAAACAAGAGGCAAAAATTTTAATTCCACCTTCCAAGTCCAAGCATTACTTTTACAGGATCTGGGTATCTTCAAGGTAATGATTGCCCAAGTTCCTTCTGGGGAGACTGGAGAAGTCTGTTGTGAGAAAGGCATCCAGCAGCTGAGTGGGCACCAGGTCTATTCAAGACCCATCCGTCAAACTGAAACCTGGATCCATCACAGGCAAGTGAAGCAGGTTTGGGTAGGTGTGTGGGTGATGATGTAATGGGTTCAGTTTTCAATTTGTTGGCCATAAGAGAACTTTGGAAAATCCAAGAAGACAGTCCTATTAGTGGGAAATACAATCAATGATCCATTCAGCATTCCATCACTGTATTGGTGACAGGTGACATGCAGGAACTACAGATCAAGGAAGAGAGGGTTGAGGGTATATTTCTAGGGCACATCAACATTTCACATACATTAACTCATTTGACCCTCACCATAATCACTATGGCAGGTTGAATGGAGATTATTTTAGTCTGTTTTATAGACGAGAGATGAGAAATTCTGAGAAATCAGTTTGCTCAAGGTCTCATGGAGCAAAGTCAAGAATAGGCCTGGTATGACCCCTTCTGCAACATTTACTATCCTGCAACATGGCCTTCTAGAGAGAAAGACTGTATCAGTATTATCCAAATTCTGTTGCTTCTGCATTTTTGATAATCACTCTGGAAACTCCTTATACATGGGAAAGGGAGAAAAGGCTCTATCAGCTGGATTTCCTTCATGTGCTGTGGATGGAACATAAAACTAGAGTCTTAGCATCTAAGATCTAAGCATCTTAGATGGCTCCTGTCACCCTGCCTGTAGCTGACTGCCCTCTGGCTCCAAACATACCTCTTTTTTCCTACTAAAATCTGACCCAAAGAAATATAGTTGAAATCCTGACAATTTTGTATTTTTGTAACACAGTGGTCCAGACAGAGATGAAAAGATTCAAGCAAAAATCTTTTTTTTTTTTTTTTTAGGAAAACAAGCTAAAAGTAATTTCTTCTTTGCAAATTCCGAGCTTCACCTTTGTGTGCCTTGAAATTCCTTGGCAATGCACTTAATTTTGGGGAATCTGAGTTTATTAGAGGAATGTTGGGAGGAAGAAGGCTACCTGCCCTCCCAGCTCAGTGTTAGATTTAACTGTGAGTGTGTCTGCTTTGGTTTGTTATAACTATAAGACACAGTGATGGTCCGAGCCTCTCCCTCACTACCTGGAATGAAGATAGGGTATTTGCTGGCTCTGTTCCAGACCAATAACCAGGGGATGGACAAGGAGACGCTGAATTACAGTACTTTTTGAGAAGAGGAGTATGAGCTTATCCCATCCTCTCTACATCTGCCAAGTTTCCAGAAACTTCCAAGGGAACAAAATTAGCCTACAGCACCCTTTGGGAAAGTCTGGTGGAGGGCACTGGCACTGGTTTTTCCTTGATAAGGCCTTACTAACGGGAATGTGATTTACAAAAAAGTATACCCCATGAACAGACTAATGAGAACTACCCCTACCATATTATCATGCATTTTATCTGGACACTTTAGGAATATTACTTCCTCATCTCACTTAATATTTGCAAAACACCAGTGAGAAGCATAATTTTCTCCATTTTACAAATGAAAAAACCGAGAGTCAGAGGTATCACATAATTGGCCGAGAGTCACAAAGCTGGTAGGAAGCGGAGCAATGAGTGTCTGACTTCAGTGTCCATTTTGCCCAGGTGGGGATTCTGTCCCTGGGTCTGTAGCCCTTTGTTAGGGAGTTCATTTCAAATTCAGCAGGCTGCTTTCCAAGTCAGCCTTCTGTCCTGGATGGGGGGCTCCCATAGCCCCTGATCACACTGCGGTGCAGTGGAGTTGGAGGGCTAGTTAAAAAACAGAAGTGGGGCGCCTGGGTGGCTCAGTCGATTGAGCGTCTGACTTCGGCTCAGGTCATGATCTCACAGTTCCTGAGTTCGAGCCCCGCGTCGGGCTCTGTGCTGACAGCTCAGAGGCTGGAGCTTGCTTTGGATTCTGTGTCTCCTTCTCTCTCTGCCCCTCCCCTGCTTGTGCTCTGTCTCTCTCTGTCTCTCAAAAATAAATAAATGTGAAAAAAATTTTTTTTAATTAAAAAAAAACAGAAGCAAGGTTGCCACATGTAGCAAATGAAAATATAAGACACTCACTTAGCTTTAAGTTTGATAAAAAATGAGTAATTTCTTTTAAAAAATGTTTTTAAAGCAGGGTCCATGCCCAACGTGGGGCTTGAATACATGACCCTGAGATCAAGAGTCACATGCTCTACTGACCAAGCCAGCCAGGCGCCCCAATAGCAAATAATTTCTTAGTACATGCCAGATATCACATGGAACATACTTAGATACTAAGATTTTGGGGGTCTGTCTGAAATTCAGTCAAAACTAGGCATCCCATATGGAGCCTGGCAGCATGAGATGGGAGGGAAGCACAGTCCCAGCCTTCAAACAGCACAGTGCTGGGCTCAGCTCTTCTTCCTGGCTTGGTATTTCACGCAACCCTTCCCTCTCCCAAATTTCTCAAATCTCCAGAGACTCGGCCTGCTTTCCTCTCCTTTCATGGAGCCACTTCCTAATCCCAATGGAAGATTTTCCTAGAGTCCTCATACTTCCCAGCGTCTTTTCTCTGGCCCTCCAAATAAGCACACACGCTCTCTTGCTTCCTTTTCAGGGTTTTCCCACTAACCATCACAGGAACACCAACAGGGGTGGTAAAAGGAATAATAAGCATGAAGAAACCCAGAAGCTTCCAAAATGATTATAATGGTCTCTTGGTAATTATTTCCCACTTTCTCAGCAACACCTCCACTCCCACCTCCTACCGCTCCACCCCCAGGTCTCTCTTTCTGAGCTGGTTCTAGACTTCTCCTCAGACTGGTGCCAGAGTCCATCAGCCCCACAGGCTTCTCATTCATCAGTCATCTCTCTCCACTGACCCTTGACCCAAGCAAGGCCAAATGCTGCCTTTGTTACACACTGCTGCGTTGAACGAAGCTATAGCCAGAGGAGGGGTGCCCCCTCCTGCACTGGCAGACCTTCATGCCCGTGTATAAACTATCTCAGGAAACAGACTCCCTTCTTCCTTTACCATGTTCAGTCCTTGTCTTTAAATCCTAAGTCCAGGGCAACTGCGACTATGCTCCTGCCTTTAAACCCCCATTCTTTCGGCACCATCAAGTAAGCCTTAGGTCCTTCCTACACAGCCAGCACTACAACTGTTTCATTTCTCTTGATCTCCACCAGTCTGGCTCCTCACATTGCTGGGCATCTAAGGAAGAGCTGTCATCACCTAGCAGCCCGCTGGCTGATTCTGGCCCACAGATTTTGGGCGGAGAAATTGTACAATGCGTTAAAAATTAGCTAACATCAAAAAGGTTTCACTGTAACTTCTGCTTCTGGCTTATCTTTATAAATCAGAAGATCTCAGGCCACCAGGCCCACATTTCTGCCCATTCCTGGGTGCCTGCACACCCTGGTTCCCCATTTCCTTCCTCCAGTTTCCTGCCAGTCCCGTCAGGACTGACACTCAGCCATTCACCGGAGAATTACAGGACTTTCACACACGAGTGGCAGACTAGACATAGACTCCTGATTAACACATTACATAACAGGCTGAGAACCAGGTTAAATTATAGTAATTTTTTTTTAATGGGTAGTTAAAATAGTTCTAAAAGAAATCATCAGGGGTGCCTGGGTGGCTCAGTTGTCTGAGTGTCCGTCTTCGGCTCAGGTCATGATCTCATGGTTCCTGAGTTCAAGCCCCATGTCAGGCTCTGTGCTGATGGCTCAGAACCTGGAGCCTGCTTCAGATTCTTTCTCCCTCTCTCTCTGCCCCTCCCTGGCTTGCATTCTGTCTGTCTCTCTCTCTCTCTCTCTCAAAGATAAACATTAAAAAAATTAAGAAAAAAAAGAAATCATTTCTTTTCTCTTATGACTGGATATGCTAATTTGAGGATTATTGAAAAGCATGCATATAGTTATTCTGGTTGTCCTTTACAGGTTTAGAATTAACTGAATCTAGTGCTACAAAATATATAGACATTATAAAATTACGTCTCATTAAATTTAAAGGAAAAGTTTGCTGGCAAATAATTGTAGATTTGCTCATTGAATTTATTTCAAAACACTTTTCATGTTACAATCTGCCAAATCATATGGAATAGGAGTCTCTTCATTTTTGCCAACATGGGAATAATAGGCGAAAGCCATGGGCAAGCGGATGGAACGTGGAATTTCACTCTCCCTCTGCAAAGACTCAGAAGAAAAGAATATGTTTGTCAGCATCTTTATGATAACACCGCAAGCAAAGACAATACTGAGTTTCTTCAATACTCCCCAAAGCAGAGAAACATCTCGTGTTTACTGTTGACAACACTGTTGTCTGTCCTCAGAGCTCAGGCGCTGGCATCATCTGCTACACTTGATCATCTTACCTACAAAGTTATCCTCCTGAATAATGTAAGAAATACTTCCTGGCAAGTATTTGAGAGCCATTTTGCAAAATAAAGCATCTTGATGGAACAATAACATACATAGATGCTAATTAACATATCCATCATACAATCATTATATTCATCACATTATAAAGTACATCTTAATGGAGAAATGTTTTCTTTCTTATTTTTGTTGGAAAAGTCAGAGAATTTATCCCCGCTTATCCAAATCTGGCCCATATTGTTAGAAGAGATCACAAAACTATAGAGTCACAGATTTTAAAGATGTCTTGGTGTTGGGTGATGCATTTTATCCCTTTTCCATCATCAGAGTTAACTGGAAGAATGCAGGACAGGTTTGGCTCACAGAGAGAGAGCCAAAAGACGACCCCACCTGAGCAGAGTATATGTCCAAATTCTGCTCAAATTTTGCAAATGAAGAAGCTGAGACTAAAGAAGAGGAATTAGCAGGACAAAGCCTCATGGTTGGTACAAGACACAGGAGCCTGGGTTGGTGTGCTACTCTTTCTAGCATTGCCTCCTTAGAAAATGCAAAACGACGTTGAGGATCCTCTGTGGAAGAAGTCAGGAGCATGCACTGTACCCTTTAAAAGATTTTCATTAAAATGGTGAAATACACAATGTTTTTACATAAAGGGACAAAAAGATGTCCATATATGTGATTAGAAGAATATATACCCAATGCTAACACTAGAACAGAGGCTCTGACTACTGCTGTCTTCACGGCACTAACAATTTTGGGGCACAGTAGGTGTTTGATAAATAGGGTGACCATATGTGCTGGTTTGCCTAGGACATCCCCATTTATGCCTCTCGTCCTGAGGGTGGGCCCCTTAGTGCTCCTTTCCATTCTCCAATATCTCCGATATTAACTAAATATTAACAAATGCACTTGAATGAATAATTTATGAAGGATGGGATTCATTTTTATTTTTCTGTTTTGATTTATCTGCATTTTCTAAATTCTGTATTAATAAACATGTGTATTTGCATATTAGGAAAAAACATTTTTTAATTAAAAATAAAAAATTTGGGGCGTCTGGGTGGCTCAGTTGGTTAAGTGGCCAACTTCAGCTCAGGTCATGATCTCGCAGTCTGTGGGTTCAAGCCCGTGTCGGGCTCTGTGCTGACAGCTGGGAGCCTGGAGCCTGTTTCAGATTCTGTGTCTTCCTCTCTCTCTGCTCCTCCCCCGCTTGCACTCTGTCTCTCTCTGTCTCTCAAAAATGAATAAACATTAAAAAAAAATAATAAAATAAAATAAAAAATTTGCCTCTTGATCAAATCAGCTTCAGTTCAAATAGTCAATCCTATGAATCATGGAATTTCCTGATGATAATCTAAATATTGCAATAAACCTCCAGAATTCAATTTTTTTTTAAAGTTTTAATTATCATTTTGAGAAATAGAGAGAGTGCGAGCAGGGGAGGGGCGGAGAGAGAGGGAGAGATAGGATCCCAAGCAGGCTCCACACTGTCAGCATGGAGCTTGATGTGAGACTTGAACTCATGAGCCATGAGATCATGACCTGAGCAGAGACCAAAAGTCGGACATTTAACCAAATGAGCCAGACAGGTACTCTCAACATGGAATTTCTTTTTTAAACCTACAATTTACAAATAGAATGTTAAATTGCCCTAGAACACTAGAGCAAAACTGAAAATCACAAATATTTTTTAACTCAGATTACAACATAGTGTGGTTTTCAAATTAAACCACTTCTATGTTAAATTATTTGGCAATTGGATCTCTATGATAAGTAAAGAGACTCTCTGAATGTGTTCTTTTTGGTTTAAAAAAATAATTAATTTTTTTGTTAATTTCTCTCTAGGAGTGTTTTGTGTTAAGAATTCCTACTCGTGGGGCGCCTGGGTGGCTTAGTCGGTTCAGTGTCCAACTTCAGCTCAGGTCGTTACCTCACAGTCTGTGAGTTCGAGCCCTGGGTCACTCTGTGCTGACGGCTCAGAGCCTGGAGCCTGCTTCGGATTCTGTGTCTCCCTCTCTCTGCCCCTCCCCCGCTCATACTCTGTCTCTCTCTCTCTCTGTCAAAAATAAATAAACATTAAAAAAAAAAAAAAAGAATTCCTATTCGTCCCCATTTTTGTGAAAGGTGGATATTCCTAAAAATTTAATGAAGACCTGCCTGCCCATAAACCATGTCAAATCACAACTTTTTCTTATTGTATTCAGCTGAGGAAACAGAAATGTTTTTAAACAATGAACTTGATATCACAGAAATACACTTTAAAATTTGGGTGGAGGTACGTAGAGAGACAGGATGGTGAATACACGGGAAAATAAAAGAGGGAAAGAAGGAAAGCCTTGCCCACTGCCTTCCAACAGGGAAATGAATGTAATGGGACAGTGAGAGGTTCAGGGCTTCCAATAGCAAGAGAGACACCCTTCCCTCCCTGACACTCCCACCTCCCAGCTTCCAAGATGCTGTGCCCTTTGACTTCCCAGCTCTTCACACTTGGCTTCTGCCCTTTTCACCATCCCTGGGGCTCAGTTCTTAGCATTCGGCTGTGGTTCCTTTGCAAGGCTCTTCCTTCACTGTGGTGCTGGTCTCCCACTAATCCATTCTGATATCCAGAAATGTCCATCTCACCCCAAATCACCCTAAGAACAGCACATGTACACAGGCTTTCAGACCACTTTCCTTGAGATGCCCTGCCATCACTGGAACATAAATGAATAAATGTGATCAAGCACCTACTATGTGCAAGCCACCGCAGGGGATGCATTTTAATCTTTTTTCCATCATCAGAGTTAATTGGAGGAAAGGCAGAACAATATTGGCTCACAGAGAGGGAGCTGGAAGTGGACCCCACCTGGGCAGAGCATATGTGCATGGGACCCATTTACTGCTTTCATCACTTGCCTTCGTGGGACTGAGCCACATCTGGATCCCATTACAATTATGAAAGGTGCAGGCTTCATGCTTGCTCCAAAGCCCAGCTCTGATTTCACAACCAGCCTGGAGAAGCAGGAGGCAAGTAAATACTTCCTGTTCCATTTGTAATCAACATGCACTTGACATCAATAAACCAGGATAATTACATTATCATTATCATTACCATCATTATTATTGGCCACAATCGAGGAGACATTAATAGGGGTTTCTGCAGGATCCTCTTGGGACGGATGGGACTAACACTGGAGTAGGAGGGTGGAGGAGGATGCCATTTGTCGCTTTCCTTAGCCAAGCAGATGAGGCAACTCTTAAAATGCTCTCAAAAGACATAAAGATTTGATCTCACAGGCCAGCAGTTGATTGCCTCCATTGTTTCTTCCACACAAAATGACAAGGTCTCCAGGCCTTGAATATTTTCTGGAACCCCAGAACATTGGAAGAGGAGGGATTTTTAAAGATAGTCAAGTCTAGCCTCTTCTCTCTTTCTTTTTTCTTTTATTGTTTTATTTTTGCTGTTGAGGAAATGTAGACCAAGGGACTTGATAGCACATTAGTCTGTAGAACTCAAACTAGAACTTCAGCTTTGGCCTGTCCACTTCCTCCACTGGTTGGAAAGAGCTTAACCGAGCTACCTTCATTCTTATACATCGGCTTCTTCACCAGAAATTAGACTTTCTAATGGCTCAAGATTCTTCACCGTGGCCCTTAGGCATTCTCTTGTCCATTATCTAATGCAATATAAATATTTGGAAAACAGCCACTTGGCTTCTCCCCTGAAAACAGAACTGCTACAAGTGAACTTTACATCAGACTAGCTCTGCTGAAAACCCTCAGGGCAGTGTGGGTTGTTAGACGCTGGCAAGAATTGTGGAGAGATTTTTCCTTTTGAAAAATGTCTATGTAGGAGGTGTGTGTGTGTGTGTGTGTGTGTGTGTGTGTGTGTCTTACTTGGATATACTCTTTGTTGGATGGTAGCCTATCATCAGATGAAGCCTGAAGGAGTACGGATGATGGTGGAAAGAGAAATGGATTATTTTGTGTTATCCATTATTTTGTGTGATATCACATCTATGATCCTGCTGTGTTTTTAGAATTGTTCTTTTGGACAGTGGGTAAGTCACCTTGTCAATGAAACTATCTGGTGGTTACAGATGATAACTAGACTTAACTGTGGTGATCACTTTGCAATGTACACAAATGTCAAGTCACTATGTTGAATACATAAAACTAATTAAATAATGTATGTCAACTATATAGTTCAATAAGAAATTTTTTATTAAATTTTTTTAAATGTTTATTTATTTTTGAGAAAGAGAAAGACAGCATGAGCAGGGAAGGGGCAGAGAGAGAGACACACACAGAATCCAAAGCAGGCTCCAGGCTCTGAGTTCTCAACACAAAGCCAGATGCGGAGCTCAACCCCATGAACTGTGAGATCATGACCTGAGCTGAAGTCAGACACTTAACCGACTGAGCCACCCAAGTGCCCCGATAAGAAAATTTTTAAATGAAACTACCTGGGGCTTTGCAATGTACACAAATGTTGAGTCACTATGTTGTATACGTAAAACTAATTGAATACTGTATGTCAATTACATAGTTCAATATAAAAATTTTTTAATGAAACTACCTGGGACATCCATACTCATAAACATGCATGAGCACATGCACACACACACACACACACACACACGCACCACCTTTTTTATCTTCATCACTTTCACTATATCATTGGTACAGAAATGTACAAAGAGAAACAAAACCACCCACGCTCCTTATACTCATAAGAGTCTCTGGTGTCCTAGTGAATGGGTGGTAATGACTGGATGGAATCGTCCCTGAATGTATCCAAACCCTTGGAGTCTTTGATTAATAAACAAATATTGTTGATTCTAAAGTTATTTTAATTGTGATTAAAAAGAGCAAAATATGATTAATAAACAAGTTTTTACTTACAGCCACCAACTAAGTCACTTCTTTGATGAGCATTTTTAAAAGAAATAAATTATGAGACACCTCTTAGCTTCCATGATCAATCATGTCAAAGTGACCCTTTTCAAGGGCAGCTTTTCTGTTTAGGAAAAGGACAAAGGAGTAGTCCAGGGCGGCTGCTCAAAAGAACTGGCTGGACAAATGCAGAGAGGTGTCCTTTTCCAAATGTGGGCCTCTGGCTCATTTCCTTCAATTTGCTCACCTTTCTTGTATGAAATGACCTGATTTTCCTCAACATCTTGATGATTTATTGTAAATAAGGGTTATTTATAAGAGATCTTCCTGGAGGAATAGCAGAATTATGTAATGGCTTCCCAAGAGGCCAGCTTAGCATTGTAACTCCCCTTCCTCCAATTCAGGGCAGAAACAAGAAAATAAAACCTCATTTAACTGTTTATTCAACCCAAATAAATCTGGCTCCAGGGCCTGCCAAGATTTTACAGTGCCAGAGGCAAGGGGGTGAGAAACCAGAAAGGGAAAGGAGGAAAGAGAATTGTAAGACGTGGGCAAGCGAGGGAAGCAAACAGCTCACACGGCGTGAGCTTCCTGCCTCCACAGACCCTGTTTATGAAATCTGAGCTCCTGCACCCCCGACACATGGAGTCAGGATCCAAAACGGATGGAAAATGAGAAAACTTCAAGCCATTTCCTGACTTCTCCAGTGTGTTCTCACCTTTTACCAGTTGGGCCCCAGACTGGACAGGTGCGAACAACATTTCCTTCACACTGTTCCCCAGTCCTTGTTCCTTGGGGTTCAGAGGGGCTGCATGTTAGAAGGGACCTCAAAAGGTCATCCAGCTGATTCTGCTGCCTCCAGGCAACAATGCCTCACCGCAGTTGAAGATTCCATACTTTGTTTTGGAATATTCCACAACCCCCGTTGGTTGTCTGTTTCAAGATTGAACCATCCCATTTTCTTTTCTTTTTTTAAGGTTTATTTTTTGAGAGAGAGAGAGAGGCAGAAAGAAAGGGAGACACAGAATCTGAAGCAGGCTCCAGGCTCCCGTGCTATCAACACAGAGCCCAACACAGGGCTCAAACTCATGGACCATGAGATCATGACCTGAGCCAAAGTTGGATGCTTAACCGACTGAGCCACCCAGGCGCCCCATGAACCATCCCATTTTCAAAGTGTTTGCTGCTTAGAAGCAAGAGAGAAAGGAGAGCTTCATAAAAAACAAACTTTGGCTTATATTCCTTCCACATGCTTTCCCGTTTATTACCTTCTGTCCTAGGTGACAGGCATGGCAAGTAAGTTATCTTCATTATACCGAGATTGGGGGACAAAACAGTTTGTCTAAAGCACCAAACCTCTTTGCTTCGGTGTCACAGATCACTGATGACAGTGGGCCTCATTCCCTTATACCCACTTACAACCAGGTCTGTGGCTCTCAGAAAGATAATCTCTCAGCATCATGAAAGTACTGAGAAAAACATGGAAGGTTGAAATGCAGAAACAGTGAGTGTAGGCAACAAGTTCCAGAATAGCAGCTGTGAAGGAATGCAGATCCTCACAGTAGTTAACAATGTCCAAGAACCAAGACAGGCTCTTTGTTTATTTAATTTTAAGATAGAGGACACCTGACTGTGTTCATGGGGTAAGCGGATGGAGACAGTGAAGAAAGTGAGGTTGAATAAGTAAGGGGGAAATGTTTACAAGAAGGAATAATAGAGCAAAAGCCTGATGGGAATAGGATGGTTTGTGGTACACAACTCGGTTGGAGCAATTAACCGTGGACATCAGAAGGACATCACCTCTTCTGAGATGGATGGGAAAGGGATGAAGGTGCAGGTGCACGAAGACAGAGTGTAGGTAGAAGTGGAGGGGGCTACCTGACAGCAGGGGTCAAAGTCATCTGCTGAGCGAGAGCAGAGGATGTTACTGGGGGGTTGAGAAGTAGTGGGGATTCTTGGTGGCCCTATATGAAGTGGGAGCATTACCTAGGGGATGAGAAGCTTTGCAGAGCAGTGCGGAAGCCAGTGAAGGAGTGCTGATTTCCACCCAAGGTTGTGTGGGACTTTTGCTAATGTCACTCGGCAGCCTAGGTTTGGGGATGGCGATCTGGGCTGGTTGAGATAACTCAGAGTTGGAGGTTCTCAAGAAGGTGGGCAGAGGAATGAGGTACAGAAGTTGAAGATGCTGGTTAGAAGGATCTGGACTGGAGGAGGCAGAAATAGAGTCAGAGAAGGCTGGGTGACAGCAAAAAAGCAGGAGGCAGAAAACCAGGTGCCATGAAGGAGTTGAAGAGTCAAAGGCCTGGAAGGGAGGATGCTGGGGTCAGACGCTGAGACACTTGGGATTTGAAACCTTAGAAGTGGAGCAGTTCTGGGAGATAACACAGTCTCCACGGTGGCCTCAAAAGTGGGTAGCTAAAGAAGAGTGTAATATGAGACTAACAATATATCCACAGCTTGCTCTTTGGGTAGGGAAACCGGGGCCCTTGCCAGGATCCCACTTGGTGATGGAGGAGTGCACGGTGGCCTACCCCTTATTCTTCTTTTCTGACCATAATTCAAACTCAACATTTCTATCATTAAAGCTATCCCAAAGGTCCTGTGAAAGAAGCTGACAGTTGATACAGCTGCCACAGGTGCTCTGTTCTCAGATCAGCTCTGTCCAGGGAGGTTGACCCAGGCCTCATCCAGCCCTCTTTTCTGACAGAGGCACTGACAAAGATTCTATGCTTGTCCAAACTTTAGTCAGTCTCCTGAACCTTTTCCTAGGCCTACCTGTGCACTTTCTTGTAAAATCCAGTTTTAGCAAGAACTGCTCAAGTCACTTAACCAGGACCCCCTGCCCTGGATATCTGATGGGGTTCCACATCCTCCCCCCTCCCCCCAGGGGGTCTGCTCACCCTGGCCTGTCTTCAGCAAGAATCCTGTTAGGTCAGTTGAGTCAGAATCTCTCTATCCCTGATGTTTCTTCTCAGCAATTTTCTATCCACTGACTTCCACCCCACTCCTTGGCTATAAATTCCCACTCGCCCATGTCAAATTCAGAATTAAGCCCAGTTCTGTTCCAGGGTCTCTTATCAACCACTGTGATAGTCCTGAATATATATATTCATTTTATAACTACTTACTGACCAGCTCTGTTTTTAATTTGATAGCACTGAGAGACTTTAAGGAATCTTCTTGATTTCAATCTTGAGAGCTTAGGGGTGTGTACTGAAGAATCATAGCACCTCCTAATAATTCCTTAACTATTACCTGCAAGTTTATCAAAACTCTCTTTAATCCATTTGTGTTTTCAGCATGTACAACACCCCAGGGGTAATGTGTTACATAAATTTATCACTTTATCTATAAGGTAATTTTTTCTTTTACTTGTCCTGAACTTGCCCCTTTCAATCTTTCAAAGATACTGTGTAATTTAAAATTTTGGATTTACACAATTTATAATTTTGGAGATGGTTTTCCCCAGCCTTCACCTCTGTAGATTTGAGCTTTAGTCAATTTGTCTGTTCACATCCAGTCCCACTACCTTCACATGCCCCTCCTGACAGTGCTGTTAATCAGGTAGTGATGCCTCTTGATTTACCTCAGAGCTTTCAAAGCACTCGTAACTCATCTTATTTGAGCCACACTGAAATCCTAAGAGTTAGGAAGAACCTTCTCCTCATTGCATAGATCAAAAAGAGGTTGACTTGCCCAAAGGACACACTTGACTTTTGATTCCAAATTCTAGGCTTTCTCCATACCTCAAGCACAACAGCACTACAGTTAGGAGAGTGACTTTTCAGGTTCTAGCTCAAAGCTCCACCCTGCCCCTTTCTATGAACTTAGACAATTTATTCAGTTGCTACAAGTCCAAGTAACTTAATCAATAAAACCAGAATGGATGTTTTTATCCTGAAAGTCTGTTATGTGAATTGAATGAGATTATATCTATGAGTGCTTAGAACAAAATTCCTTGTCCTTTTGCTGAATTATAAGAGACCTTGACGTTCATAACTTACAAATATAGTTTGGAAAATTCTTCCATGACTGCGCTACTTAATAGTTTGCCAGGCTTAAGCTCATTTGTACGTTTTCTGTCTGCTTGCATGTCATTGAAACAGCCCAACAACAGCAGAATACACGTTATTTTTAAGTGCACATAGAACATTTACCAAGATAGACTGTATTCTAAGTCATTAATCAAATTTCAATAAATTTAAAAGGATTAGCATCCTACAAAGCTTTTGCTCTGCCTGACCACAGTGAAATTAATGAGAAATAACATATATCTGGAAAACCCCATATTTGGAAACTAACACATTTCTGAATAAGCCATGGGTCCACAGATCAAAGAAGAAATTAAGGGAGAAATTAGAAATTAGAAAGTGTTTTGACCTAAATTAAAATGAAAGCACAGCATATAAAACTTAGCAATATAAATATTGCTAACTCAGTATTTAGAAGGAAATATATATGGCAGTATTATAAGCTAATAAATATGCTATATCAGAACGAAGCTCTTGAACAAATGACCTAAACTTCCATATGAAGAAACTAGGAAAAAGGGAGCAATGATAATAAAGATAAGAGCAGAAATAAGTGAAACAAAAAAAGAGAAAAACCATAGAGAAAATCAACAAAGACAGAACTTGATTCTTTAATAAAATTAATAAAGTTAATAAATATCTGCCTTGATTGATAAAAAAAATTATAACAAAAATTAAGAATATCAGGAATGAAGGAGGTACCATTGCTGCAGGTCTTAAAGGCATTGAAATTAACAAAAGGAAGATAATCTGAACACATTTATGCCAATATATTTGACAACTTGGATGAAATGGACAAATTCCTTGAAGAACACCAACAACCAAAACTCACTCAAGAAGAAATAGAGAACCTGAAAATCCTTATATATATGCTAAAGAGACAAAGTCTAGAGTTATGAACCTTCCCATTGCAGAAACAAAGACCTCAAGGCCCAGATGGATTTACTGCTGATTCTATGAAACATTTAAGGCAGAAATAATATAAATTCTATATAAATTTTTCAAGACAATTGAAGAGAAGGGAAAAGGAACATTTTCCCATTCAGTCTATGAGGCCAGCATTATTCTAATATGAAAACTAGAAAGAAACATTACAAAATTATAAACCAATCTCGTGAACATAGATGTAACACCCATAATAAAATTCTAACAGATGAAATCCAAGAATACATAAAAAAAAGATAATATATCATTAAAAATGGGGCTTATTCCAGAAATGCAACTTGGTCTAAAATTCAAAAATCAATGCAATTAACCGTATTGACAGAGTAAAAAAGAAAAACTATATAATCACCTCAATGCAAAAAAGAAAAGAAAAGAAGATGCTACTCCATTTCTGATTAACAACAACTCCCAGGACGGTAGGAATAGAAAGTAACTTCCTCCACTTGATAAAGGCCATTTATGGCAAAACTAACAGCTAATATCTTAATGGTGAGTGACAGAATGCTTTCCCCTACGATTAGGAACAAGGTGTGTACGTCTGCTTTCAGCACTCCTATTCAAATTGTACTGGAGGTACAATAAAGCAAAAAAATAAATAAAAGGCATCCAGATAGGAAACTATCTTTATTTTAAGAAGACATGATCATTTATTTACAAGATGCTAAGGAAAATTTTTTTAAGTCACGAGAACTAATAAATGAGTTTACAATATCACTGAAATACATGAAATATTTATGTATCAATCTTACAAAATATGTGTAATATCTGTACGACAAACATACAAAAAACTACAAAACACTGATGGGAAAATCAAAGGATCTAAATAAATGATGAAATGATAACACCATGTTCATGGATTAGAAAATTCAATATCATTAAGATGTTAATTCACTCCAAATAGATCTATAGGTTCATTGCAATTCCAATCAAAAGCTATCTCAGCGAAATCTTCTTGTGGAAATCTACAAGTTCATTAAAATTTTTTAATGGAAAGCTGAAGGAACTAGAATAGTCAAAGCAATTAAAAAAAAAGTTGGACGGGGAACTCAACTTTTCCCTGGATGGGTGGCTCAGTCAGTTAAACATCCAACTCTTGGTTTTAGCTCAGGTCATTATCTCACAGTTCATGAATTCAAGCCCTGTGCCAGGCTTTGCGCTATCTGTGCTTGGGATTCTTTGTTTCCCTCTCTATCTGCCCCTTTCTCTCCCCTCAAAAATAAATAAAAATTAAAAAAAAAGAATAAAATTGGATACTCACACCACCCAATTTCAAGACTTTCCATAAGATTCAGTAATCAGTACAGTATGGTATTGATGGAAGAATAGACATGTAATAAACCAATGTAATGGAATAGAGAAACCATATATAGACCCATATATTTACCTCAACTGATTTTTGTCAAAGGTGCAGAGCCAATTCAATGTTTTCAATAAATGGTATTGGACCAAACAGATGACCATATGGAAAAAAATAAAGTTAAATACATACCTGTAACATATACAAAACTTAATTCAAAATTGGTGAGATATAAATACAACACCTAAAACTATAAAACTTTCAGAAGAAAACTTAGAAGAAAACCTTTGCTAACTTTCATTTCCTTGAAACACCACTAAAAAGCATGATTTGCCCAAGAAAACATTGGTAAACTGGACTTCATCGAAATCAAGAACCTTTGCTTTTGACAGTCAGGAAAATGAAAATACAAGTCAAAATTGGGAGAAAATATTTGTAAATCACATATTTGATAAAGGACTTGAATCCACATGTATAAAGAACCCTAAAAAGTTAGTAAGAAACAAAATTTTAAAGTTGGGGGAAATATTTAAACAGATGTTTCACCAACAAAGAAACGTAAGTGACAAAAAGCATGAAAAGATGCTCAACATTGTAAATCATTAGGGAAATGTTCATTAAAACCACAATGTGTTAACATTACCCACCTTTTAAAGAGGATAATAAAACAACAGCACCAACAAAACCCCCTAAGTATTAAGAATGAAATTCTTATACATTTCTTGTAGGAATGCAAAATGGTACAGCCACTTTGAAAACCGTTGGACAATTTCTTAATGTTAAACATATGCTACATAGCAATCCTTCTCCTAGACATATACCTAGATATCTACCCAAGTGAAATAAGAGCTAATATTCACACAGTACTTGTACATGAATGTTTACAGTAGCCTTACACATAACTGGCAAAAATTGGAACCAAATGTCTTCCAAACTTGGGTAAACAAACTGCGGTATATTTATACAAAGGAACACTATGCAGCATTGAAAAAGGAATATGCTACTAATGCACAGAACAACATGAATGAATCTCGGGTGTATTAAACTAAGCCAGAGTCAAATGCTACCTTGTATGAATCCATTTAAATGGCATTCTTAAAAAAGCTAACTGTAAGGACAGGAAACAGATTAGTGGTTGCCAGGAGTTTTGGAGGGAGGGACGATGGAACTATTCTAGACCTAAATTGTGGTGGTAGTTATCCTGCTGTATCTATCAGAACTTACAGAACTATACATTAAAGATGGTTAATTGACTGTATGTGTATGTGTACTATATCTTACTTTTTTTAATGAAAACACACACACACACACACACACACACACACACAAGATTCAGAGATTAAGTTCACTGAGATCCAGAATTAGTGAGTGGTAAAATTGGGATGTGAATTCAGCTCTGACCCTAACCCTAACCCTAACCACTCATGGTATGAGTCAGGGGGCATCTGACTCCAAAGCTTGTGTCCTTATCCACTATGGCAGAGGTGCCACAAGATCCCAACACAAAACAGTGGAAACTCTGTCAGCCTGGGAATGACTATGTGAAATATAAACTTCTGCATGTTAAGCCACAGGTTTTGGGGCTGTTTGTTACTATAGCATAATGTAACCTGTTCTGACTGATACATGCAACCACTATGCTGCACTCCCCAGTAGCTTCCTTTTGCAAGACCTGAGAATCTGTGTAAGGGTTTCAGATTATAACCTGGAACAGCAAAGAAGAGAAAGCTGCTGAGGGTCTTGAATCCCAGACTTAGAAGTACAGATGCCACTGGCTAGGTGACTGGGAATTCCACAGAGCTGGACATCCTGGATTCAATCTATGAAAGAACTATGAGAGGTAGTGGCCCAGTTGCAAAACTCTACACTCTGTGACTGAGCTCCCTCTGGCTCTACCCAGGAGCCATTTTCCTTGGTTTTGAGAAGCTAAGTCTCTCACTGGCAATCTCTCCAAAGGCCAGGCCCTTTGGGCACCAAGAGTATCCAAAGCCTTCCTATTTGGAATCTAGTGCCCTGGCTGGCTCCTGCAGTCTCAGGCTATGTTTTCCTGTGCAGGTTACAATGTTCTATGGAAAATGTGAAGCAGAAATTGTTGTGATAAGCCCGGAGCTGAGGGGCCTCTGGGGAGCAGCCCTGGTGAGCTGGGTCACCTCATTTCGTGAGGGCCAGCCCTCGGGGAGGCTCCACAAGCTTAATTAAAGCCAGCAGGGGTCTGTTTGAAGCAAGAGGAGCAAAAGAGTGAGGGCAGCAAAGAGCAGGCTAAACCAAACCCACCTCCTCTTGCTAGAGCCCAACCTGGGGAGTCCGAGAGGCTGGAGCCCAGTCAAAACCAAAGCACAGGATGAATGAGGGACAACACAGGGAGCACTGAGGGCACCAGGGGAGCAGCAGACGGGGCCTGGGCAGGAAGGCAAGGTGGCTGACTTCGGGGGAAATCACAGCTCTTCTTTGGGGAACTAGTTCCTAGGGCAGAGATGCTGGTGATCACCAGGATAACCAGCTGGGGGTGTAGGAGTTGAGGAACACAGAAATCCCAGACAAACGTGTTCATGAAACGTACACAGAAACATGTTATAGCCAGACATTGCTACTCTACCTACTTTTGGTCCCAGCCCAGGGAACCCTCTTTTTCCTGAAGACAGTCTCCTTTTCTGCACTGTTCATTCACCCTTGCATGGGTACGTGTGGGGGCAGCAGGGGCTCCACCTTCTGTCCCCATGTATCCCTAACTGTAGCAGCCCTGGGCCCCATCTACATACCTGGAAGATGCTGACTCTGGTTTCCGGGGCTACCAGCCCCATACCATGCTTTGGGTTGGAGAGAAACAGACATCTTTTCCTTCCATGGCCATGAGCTTTGGGAATGCCTTTGGGAGGACTTGACTTCTGGACCAGAAGAGGTGATGAAGGGGTTGACACCAGGCCTGAGTATGAATTTGTACATTTGTACCTCAATTTAGAGTTTGCAAAATCTTTCCACATATCTTGTCTCATTTTCCCCAATTAACTATGAGATCAGAAGAGCAGTTCTTATTCCCATGTTACAGATAGAGGCCCAAGCAAAATGAAATGACTCCCCAAAGTCACAGGGATAGACTCAAGAGCCTTTCCTGCTGCTTCAATCAGGGCAAGTTTTTTTGTTTTTGTCCCAACACAGATAAGAGATTTCTCTGCTAAAAAATAAAATCGTTTAAAATAGCCACAAAATGTCTGAAGATCAATACTGTCATTTTTCTGCTGAGTAAAGAAATGAAATGATTTGTCCAAGTTCATGCTGAATAAGCATCCAAGGTGGGGCCAGACCCATTTTTTCCTGCTTCCAGGCCAGTTTGCTTCTTTACGCAAAATATGGTCCTGGGCCAGAACCGAGCAGTGTCTTTACTCCTGGGTAACTCCGCGCATCGCTGTTCTTTCTTGCCAGGGTCCAGGCAGAATCACAGAATTGAGGGCAGGAAGGAAAATGAGTCCTAGTCCAAGGAACAGGGTTTTACATTTCACCAAAGAGGGCACCAACGCCAGGAAGAAGTGACTTTTCCCATATCACACAGTAAGTTAGAGGCAGAAACTGGATAAACCTGGGCGTTCCCAGGTCTTCAGGGCAAGGCTCTTCCATCGCACTGGAGCCTGCCCCTTCCCCTGCCCCTTGAACTGTCCGGCCAGGTCGCCTTCCCCCAACCTACGCCCTGACTACCCACCTCCGGAAATTCCTGACTCTTGCCTCCCTGACAGCCAACCGCCTCCTCCCTTGGCCTCAGACAGCCCGCCCCTCAGAACGAGGCCGGCACGCTTTCCTCGAGCAGCTCTTACAATAGCTGTTCTCCCCCTCTAGCCCCGCCCTAGCGCTGGGTTCCAGGCAGCACAGTTAAGATTCCCTGTGCCCAGGAGGTAAAGGGTCACAATCTAGTACGGAGTGGAAATGCTGGAGGTGATGGGGGGAAATGTCCTTCTGTGCAGTTCCCTGATCCTGGAAAACTTTTCATGACTTCTTCCTTGAGAGCCCTTAATGTCACCACACTGCGACACCTGGCTGAGCAGCAGCCTCCATGGGGGAGTTCCAGCTCAACCGTTAAGGGAGGGTTTTGGTGGGTCCATGCTCTTCTCCCGCCTTAGACTTGAATGACTCCCAGCCCCACCCACCCTGTTTCTGAGGGGCTCATTCAGCTTTGCGTTCCCGACACATATACACATCACCAGCAACGGGTGCTTTGCACATAGCACCAGATATTTGCTTAATATTTATGATACGTTATTCTATTATATTATCATACTATTTTTACTATAATATTTATGTTCTATTTATTTATATGATTATTTACATATTCTATATACTTAATGACATTATTATACATATATACTATATAAAATAATGTATATATAATATATACTATCATTATCTATTCCATATAATAATACATGATGATACATGACATATAATACATTATAATATGTAACTTAAAATATTATAATTAATGTTAATTTATTAGTTCTAATTACTATATCCCCATATACTTGTGCAGGACCAAACCCCAAGGGAGACAGAGAAGGCTCCTGAGCCATGTAGTTCACGAGTTATAAGGAGGAGAACCAAATCCCAAATATATTGCCCCAAATGCTTTTCTTAGGTGTTTCCAATATCTTTAAAGACTCCTTAGAACCCTGTTCTCATTAGTTTCCATCTCCTGAATTCTTAGTTTTCTGAGATTGAAGTGTACTAGCTTCACTGACGCTCCTGACACACTGTAAAATTACTTAATGGTTATCAACAGGACGCTGCGTCCTGGCCAAAGCAAACAGCCGCCTGGTCTGATGGTCCAGGGTGAGCTGGAAGCATGCAATCTGTCATTTCTGTGCGAGTTCTGGGTTTGGAAAATGCCCACAAGCGTCTAAGGGTCAGGAGGATGGATCAGTGGTTGGTTTCTACCTCGCATGTCACCCCTCCCATGAGCCTCAGTTTACTCACCTGCAGCAGGGTTGAGTGAGGGAGAGGGAATAATGATCTCTCATGGTAGGGCTGTGAGAAATAATTAGAGAAACATGGCAAAGTGTTTGAATGAACAAATTCATCTGAAAAACCATTTGAATGGGTCTCTGGGGAACAACAAACAGACTTTTACAAGTTCACAGTTACTTAGCTAAGATCAGGTGATGATATTTTATTTCAGGAAAAAGAAAACACCATGTGCTAGCAGAAGTTGCTCATGCTTGGGCCGAGGGAAGGACATCTGGGAGGAGGAGGGTGAGGGCTGCCCTGGTTCGGCCCCAGTCCTGGGAGAAGGCTTCACCCTTTCCGGTCACAGGCTGGCAGCATCTCCATCAACACCCTGGGTCCTGCCACCTCCCTGCCCAGATGTTTGGCTTCTCCTGACACCCCTGCCATGGCGCACTTTCAGCGTCATGTTTTCTTCCCGGGTTTTCATTTTCTCTGCTTTTGTCTTCTTGTAGAATATTATCAAATGAAAATGTCCCATTACAGTTCAATATTTAGTTCTGACATATGGTGGGAGCTGGCCAAAAGCATTTATCTTCTTTACCTCTCCATTTTCCAGACTATTCATCAGGAATAAGAGGGTCGTAAGTCCTATTTGACAAATAGATTTTTATGTTTTTGCTTTTCTTTCTTTTTCCTTCTTTCTTTTTCTTTCTTTCTTACTTTCTTTCTTCCTTCATTCTTTCCTTCCTCCCTCCCTCCCTTCCTTCTTTCCTTCCTTTCTCTCTCTCTCTCTCTCTCTCTCTCTTTCTCTCAATGATTTCCAGGATTGCTATCTCCGGGGAGAAGGGAGCTCAGCGTGTAGCTACAGAGATGGCATAAGCAGTCCCAGCAGCTCAGAGGGAAATACTGATGATGCTTTATCCCCAAAGTCATAGAAACTGCTCTGCTCTAGACTTGGAAAGGCATACTTTCATGCCTCTGGGAAACCAGAGAGGCCTTCTGGGCCTCAGGTCCCATGTCAAGTACCTGCAGCTGTAAGATTCTGGGAGGATGAAGATAGGCGAATCTGTGTCCAGCAGCCTCGCCCTTGCTGTGGCCCTGCCCCTCCTCCTCGGAGGTTCATTTAAGAGGGAAATTAGCTGAAGGTGGGAGACCCGGCGTGGGACCGGCTGCGCAGTTACAGCTATATTATCTTGGCTCACCACATAACTCCTCTGGGCCCCAGTTTATCCATAAATAAGGACGAGAGGCTTGGACTAAATCCGTGGATTTCAAAACTTTACTTCTTAAATCTTTTCAGCAGTGGCATCCTTTTCTCAAAATCCTTCACAGGACCTCATGACAGGAAACACATAAAGGTGGAGCCACCCTGCTTGAAGGTGGGTGGGAGGGCTTGCTCGCTGGCTCCAGGGCCCGGGCTGGGCACGGTGGCGGCAGGGATGCCTGCTCTGGTCCCGTCCAGCTCCCATAGTCTATGATTCAGGAGCCATAGCCCCTGACTCCACATTGAGGATGCAGGAAAGGAAGGAACCAGAGCACCATCTTCTTGCCCTATGGTCCCAGCATCCCTGCCTGCCTTCTCTACTCCAAAGCAACTGGTGGAAAGTAGGACCCTCCGTTTCCGGTATGGCGTTATGTAAGAGCGGCCAGCCGGCCCCCCGTCATGGCCTGCTGTCGCTGTCTTCCTCAGCCTCCCAGTTTCTGAGGCCCTGCAGATGTGAAGGCTGACCTGGGACCTGGGAGAAGTCCTGGAGGAGTGTTAGGGGGGGAGCTGGTGACCTCACAGGGGAGGAGATCAAAGGAGGCTGAGCTCATCTGACCCAGGCCACAGACACAGGGCCCGGGACAGCTGTGAGAACAGAGGGAGGGCACCCAGCGCTCCAGGCGGGAGGAAGGAGGCTCCCACTCCTCCTCAGACTTCCAGGTGGTACCTGCTTTCCTGCAGCACAGGCATTTTTGTGGTGGACAGTCGGAGAGCGAGGGAGGGCTGATAGAATTCCTGGGTTGTTTTGTTTCTTTTCACTAATTCCTCATCCCGGGCTTCTCTCCCACCTCCTCAGACTTTATAGGAATTTTTGGTTATTCAACACACCCTCTTTCCTGTCAGACCATATTTCATTTCTCACATTCCACCCTGGGGCCTAGGTTAGCAGAGCCCGGCTGCCCTGGTTAACCTAGGTGAGATATTAAACTCCACCCGCCCCGGGAGGCACCCATGGCCATCCCCCGAGCCGCGGGTTCTCTCCCTGGTGAAACGGAGGTGATAACAGTTCTCATGGCATTGTTCAATTAAAAATTCCTGAAATGTTTCCAACATCAGCCAGCCAGCAAGGAGGGTGATAGGGAACAAATGGTGACAAGGAGAGAAAGAAAGAGAAGGGGGTGGGGTGGGGGAGGGGAACGACCATGTGAGGGGCCAGGAATCCGCAAGGGAGAGCCCCGGGGAAACCAGGAGCCAGGAAATGCAGGGCCAGAAAGAGAAGCTGCCAGAAGAAAGATGGAGGAAGGGGGGCAGATCAAGCTGCTGAAGTAGACTGGGAGGCCCGAGAGGGCAGAACCCGCACATGGAAAAATCGAAACAGCCAAAAGATAGAGAGCTTTGGCTAGAAGTCAAAAAAGCGTTAACATAAGTGAGCTGGCACCTACTTGGCATTCGTTAGCCAGCTTTCCTGTATTGTCCTTAATCATTCTCCCTTCGTTATTCTTTATCACAGTCTTCATTCTGGTCACTGGAGGGCCCATCCCCAAAATGTACCCGAAGCCACAGGGAAGGGAGTAATAGAGATCTCAACCTTGTAGGAAAGGAGGACACTTGTATCCCAAAGGCCTTTGTGGGCTTTCAAGAAATCACAGAGAATGAAGCCCAGCCGCGGCCTCCTGGGCAGGTGCTTGGCAAATCCATTTTGCTGGAACCGATGTGGTCACCCATCACGTCAGGGAGGGAGGTCCACGGGCAAAGATAAACAGGAGAGAGACGGGGAAGGGCCGTTATGTAACGTTCCCAAACACACCACTTCAGAGAGCATGCGGAGGAGGAAATGAGAACCAGTCATTTCAAAGGCAAAAAAGCAAATGGAAACCCCCACAGGCACCCACTTCTACGCAAAGCTGTGCGGGGGAGGGAAGTCCCTGGAACAACAGGCCCCGCCACCACCAGGAAGCTGCTTGTGGAGCTGTCTTGAGGAAATAGCCCCATAAACGGTTTCCTCCAAAGAGTGTGGGATCCTCCTCCGGTGTCCCCCAGCCCAGGCCACCGTGTCACCCACAACCCAGGTTGTTCCTGTCAGAAACCCTGGAACAGTCTACTTGGCCTCTTCCTCCAGGTTCATCGGCATGTTCTGGGAGCACTTCCTCCCTCCGCGTCCTCTGTGATCGCCTGGCTCAGGCCACCACCCCCTCTCTCCTGGGGTATGTTCTGGTAGTAGTTTCCCGATGGCCTCCCTGCAGCCACTCCTGTTCCCCCTAATCCATTGCCCACTCCATAGCCAGAGGATCTAAAAATGTAACTCTCAGGTGCCTGGGTGGCTCAGCCAGTTAAGCTTCCACCTCTTGATCTCGGCTCAGGTCACGATCTCTCAGTTTTGTGAGTTCCAGCCCTGTGTCAGCGCAGAGCCTGCTTGAGATTCTCCCTCTTTCTCTGCCCCTCCTCCGATCTCATTCTCTCTCTCTCAAAATAAATAAATGAACTTAAAAAAAAAAATGTAACTCCTATGGCATTTGTCCTATGGTGAGAGCCTGCCCATGGCTTCTCATTGTCCTCAAATCAAGTCCAACGGAGTGAGCATGGCCCACAAAGCTTCTGGGATCGGCCCCTGCTCCAGCCCCAACTTGCAGCTCTCCTACCCCAGGCTACTGGATGCCAGGCCTGCTTCCTATCCTATCAACACCCCAAATTCCTTCCTGCTGTGTGGCTTTAGCATCTGAAGCTGGCATATCAGGGTGTCTCCTTTCTGTGAAACCAGATTCACACTCAGAACCTACTGAGGAAAGGGAAACATCAAAGGAGGGGGGCCATATGATCTCCATGGCTTGCAGGGTCCTCTGCTGGTCTGTAGTCTTTGTGGTACATCCTGACACAAGGTCCTACCAGGCAATGGGGTGTTCTTGGAAACCCTCCAGTAGCTTCCATGTCTCCTTACCTCCAACATTACCACATCTGTTCCCACTGACAGACCACATGCTGACTCCAGATCAGTTACAAGCCATTGTTTTCCTGAAGGTTTAAGAGAGCATCCTCAAACCATACCCAGTGGGAGTCTGGAAGTTCTGATTTAGGCTAACTTGTCTTTTGGGCTGGCCTCACACAGTCTTTGAGTAGTAGATCCTGCCCTACTCCTCCATTCTTGCTATCTCCTAAAACACCTTTGTTCCTGTTTGGGGGCTCCTTGAAAGTCCCATATCCAAAGCTGTTATGAATATTTGTCACCCCCCAAATTCCTATGTTGAAATCCTAACCTCTAATGTGATGGCAGTAGGAGGTGGGGTTTGGGGGTGATTAGATCTAGATGCAGTCATGAGGGTGGGGTCCTCATAAGGAGATTAGTGCCCTTATCGGAAGAGGAAGAGACACTGGAGCTCCCTCCCCATGTTCACGCACTGTGGACAGGCCATGTGAGAAGGCGGCTGTCTGTAACCCAGGAAGAGGGCCCTCACCAGACACTGAATCTGCCAGCACCTTGATTTTGGACTTCTAGCCCCCAGAACTGTGAACAATAAATGTCTGCTATATAAGCCACTCAGTCTATGGCATTTTATCACAGTGGCCCAAGCTGAGACAAAAAGCCAGTTGGCATTCCTCAGGATTCTCACACTCCCCATGGGAAGTCAGAGCCCCATCCTGTCCACCATGCCCCTGGCTCGGTGCTGGCAGATGCTAATGGGCCATTCCTCTTCCCAGGCTTCTCCCTGCTCAGAGGTACAGAGTGACAGTGACCGCTTCATTTGCAGTTTGGTCTTTATCCGTGGGGGACGTTCATCCCTGGCTTCTCCTGGAATCACCTGGGTCTGTGCCGCTGTGCAAATGAGTATTTTTTCCTAGGATGCCACATCGTGGTCTATGATAAAGCCTATTTTTTTTATTTACGTGAATTTGATTTTGTGAAAAAGCTCTGGTCTTTTTATGTTGTATGCACATTTGTTTTCTTCCTGAACCGTGTTCATTACAAAGAGTTCTCACTTGAGTTTCCACCCCCACATTAGCCGAAATTGTACTTCTCTGCCTCCATTCGGGGTGGTGGGCACCATCTTCCTATCATTTCTCTGTGATGCCCCCTGTTTCTCTCTGGCAAGTAAGGGAGGGTCTATTTCAGTTCTTCTCTGTGGGCATGGTTTTCCCTCAGACTAGAATATTCCTTCTTCCCCAGTTCCTTTCTCCAGCTGGTTTCTGTTTGTCTTCTACATCTCAGCTCAAAGTTCCCCCAGGGAGTTCATTCATTCATTCATTCATTCCTTACACTATACCATTTCCTGGGCCAGATACTGGAAATATAATAATGAGCCAAGACAAGCATGTCCCTTGTGGGGCTCACTGTCTTATAGGAACAGCTAGTCAAGTTGGTGGACATAGGAGTGCAGCTGTGATGAGCTCCAGGAATGCATTACTTGGGAACTGGACCTAGTTAAAGAGGTCGGGGAAGCTGTATGAGACAGCAGGAGAGACATAGACATTCCAGGCGGAGGAACAACCCATGGAAAGGTCATTTGTCAAGAGGCACAGCACATACCAGAGCCTGAACGAGGGCTGGGGTGGCTGGGCCAGAGAGTGCGACTGTGTGCATGATGAGTCTGGGGAGGGAGGGCAGGGCAGAAGATGCAGGGCTTTGTGGAATATGCTTTGGAGCTTGTTTTGATTCTAAGAGCAAAGACACATTGGGGTTGTACTTGTGGGATGGGGGTGGGATTAGAAGGGTAGAGGATGAGAGGTAAGGGATGGGGTGGCATAATTAGGTTTTCCTTTCAGACTATCTACCCTGTGTAGGGTAGATAGCAGGGTCCCCGTGGTGGGAAGGTAGATCTGGTGGGCAGGACTACAATGGTGTCTGCAAAAGGTGATGATTCTGCTGGAGACCAGGGCAATGGAGGTGGAGATACATAGGGAACAAAATCAAGAGGGTCTGGCAAGGGATTGGTCATGGGGAGTGTGGGGTTTGAGGATGACTCCTGGGTTATTGGCTCCCACACGGTGGGTGGGGGTGCTCTCTGAGATGGGTAGGACCCCAACAGGACCTGGTGTGGGAGGCCAGATCATAAGTTCTTCCTGTAAAACCACCCGGCACTTAGCACTGTTGTAATTAATCATTATCTGCGTAGTGATGTGTTCATTGTATGAATTTTCTGGAAATTATTATCTCCATGAGGGTGGGACTTGAATTGGTCTTATTCACCAGGAAATCCACAAGGCCTGACTTGCTGGCATTAAGCAAATGTTTGCTGAATAAATTAGTGACCATCTGCCTCACTCTATCTGCCCATGGGAAATCACCGTTTGAAACATTCACCATTTCTGTAGCCTCCATGCATCCCAAACAGAGTTTGTTACTAACTTCACATGTTGGAGTTGAAAAGCACTGGGCTGAGAGTCAAAAGATCTGGGTTGGAGTCCCACTAGTTATGTGCTGTGCTAGCAAAAGGTCTATAGACAACTCAGAAATATTCAGAAATATGTTTCCTCTGGGGTAGAGGAACCTGGAAGCCAGGCCAGTCAGAGTATAAACACGGTGAACCAAGAAGCAAAGATTATTGTTCTGAAGGTGTTAGCTCTAACACGTCCTTCAAAGGCTCATTTTATTTCATTTCATCCTTTATTACTTTTCAATTGTGGGATCCTAGAGGAAGTTGGGAATGGATCAGGGATCTCCCAGAAGGGGCTAAGTTTTCCCTCAGTAGTGGGGCTGCCCCAGAAGGAATTTCTCTAGGAGACATTTCCCCCAAGAGACATTTACCTCTCATCATTCTTTCTTTGGGAAGAAGTCGGATGTCAGAGGGTTCAGGGTGTGAGCATTGAGTCATGGAGGGAGGGGAGGAGCATTGACCCAGCCTCAGGAGTTCTGGCTGCAGACCCGACCTGCCCTATGACTAAGGACATGCAACCCCTGTCCCAGCAGGGCCTGAGTTTCTGCACATAGAGAATGAAGAATTTGCAGTACTTTAATGCTCATTCCCAGGGTGAAGCTGTATTTGAGGGCGTTGTCGCAGAAGCAGGAAGAGATGGTAGTTTACAAGATCAAAGTCAAGGTGGGATGAGGCTGTTGACCTGAGACATTAGGAGGCATCCGTTCAAATTTCCAGTTGCCTGTTAGCTCATCAAGAAGATGCCCCCTGAACCAATGTAAAGTAGGTCCCCCATTATTTCTTGTCATAGTGCCCTACTTTAGGAATAAACCATAAAAATTACACAATTTTAAATGAAGTATTATTTGTTTATGTTTTAAACATGTCTCTTATGTTTTAAACAGGGTATAAGTTTTATGAAATGCCTGTTCTATATGAACAGACTTTAGCACAGGGCCTGCCAGGCATGGATTAAGTGGAGGTCTGTTGGGTGGGTGGGTGGATGGATGGATGGATGGATAAGTGAGCATGGAAACAGTTTCCAAGCCTCAGCATGCCCTATTGTGCTGGGACATCTGCCTTCTCCTTCTTGATGAGTTGACTCCCTCTTCCCCCAAAACTGCTCTCCCTCCCTGAGGGAGAAAGACTCAGAGCTCCTCAGCTTGCTTCCCAGACTTGGCAACCAGACTCTTTTTACTGAATATGTGGCCGCCATCCTGACAGTCTTTGCTTTTATTATTAGAGGGTTAAAAATTAGGCCAATCCTGAAGATTATTTCAGGGGGACCGGCTGGCTCCCGATTTCTTGTTCGCCAGAAGTTTGTCAAGACCTCCGAGACTGTGGTTCTGACAGTGACAGCGGGCCCATTATTTGCGTCCTTAGGTGTCAGGCCCGTGCTGAGCATTGCCATCCATTCTCCCAAGCCACCCTGTGATGTAGATGCCATTCTTGCCTTCGTTTCCCGTATGTGAGAGCACTGAGGGGAACTTGCCCAGGTCACGCAGAGAGCAATGGGCTGAGCTAAATTTGGATCCAGAAGTCTCGGTGTAGACACCACTCCCTTACCCATTAAAATAGATTTCTTCTTGTCCTAAAAGTGTGTTCCTTTCAGTTGAGTTGGGCTCCAGCTGTGAGATTTCTATTCTAGGGTTCATATTGGGTCTCTAAGTAATGCCCGATTGCACAGTGAGCGGGTGTGGAGAGGGCTGCTGTGTCCCAGGGAGAGGAAATATTTTGATTTCTGAGTGTCAATGGTGCATACAAGTTCTGCAGATTGTCCTCCAGGGGTGACAGGCTGTGCTTTCAGGAAAGGCTCAAGTGTCCGCTCTGGATGCAATCAGCCCAGGAAGGAGGGGCAGGTGCCCAGCCCCCGAATGCCCGGTTTGCGCCTGGGCAGCTGTGGCTCCCACACCGTGGCTTCTCTGACAGAAGGCCTGATGCTGAAGGTGTGCTGCAGCCGAGGTCACCTCTTTCTCAGTGCGTGTATTTCAATTTTTAAAAACAAGGATAAAAAAGGAGCAAATTCAGGAGTTAAGTTCAAAAGCGTGCCAAACAGCAGACTATAGCATGCAGAGGATTGATGAGTTTTTCATACAGCACCATCTTAAAGTAACAGAAACACTCCCAAATTAGTGCTTTTAACCCTTTTTAAAAAATTGCTTGGATTAAGATCAAATCTTAAACAAGCCTGGAACCAATATGCTGTTGTTTCTTCTGTTTGTATCAATCTTACAGCTGTTGCTTTGCTAGGATTAATTTGTCTCTGAGGGGTTTCAACACTATCCTCCCTGGTGTATTTTCAGAGCCCATAATGTCATGTAATCGGGACCATGTTATTTTTGTCTGAATCTCTAGGAGTGATGTAAGAGGAAAAAGGAAACTAGCTAACTCCCAACCATTTGACCAAAGGTTAAATTAGTCTTGGCCTTTCCCCAGCTGGACAGAATGCTGCTCAGTCAAACATTTATTCCACCCAGCAGAATGGAAGTCCTCTTCCTTTCTCCCTGAATTGTTTTCCTTAGATATCCCTCCCCCATAGTGCCCCCAGGTAATACGGCAACATTCTCATGCCCCTCCCCTTCCCCACCATCTTCTTTTTGCACATTATGGGTCATTAGCACTGGGGTAAACTGTGTTAGAAAAGTCAGACCAGGTGGAAACAGATCCTGACGTCAGAACTGGAAATAAGCTTTTCCTTAAGAAAGGCTTCAAGCCATTAAGTGGATGTGAGGAGGATCCCCTGCTTGCCCCTTGGCCTCATCACTTGCGCAGACACCCAGTTTTGCCGGGATCTCAGAAACACCCTGATGACTCTGATTGTAGCTCCTTCTGAAGCTGCCACGCAGGGCAAGTCAAACACCCCACCCAAGCCTGGTAGTTGATCTTCTTGTAAGACACATAGACATGTTGACTTTCATTCTATCAAACTTACTCTTCCTGCAGTCACAGGAAGCTCTCTTGGGGCCTGAGGGTGGGTCTTGAAAAATTAACATCTCTCCATTGACACCATCTGTTTTGTGCTTGGAGACACTTCCCGGCAGGAGTTGTGGCTATTGAGTGATATGCCAGGCCCAGGGAAATAGTCCTGTTTCTTTTTGGTATTTTTCTTTAGCTGGCAAGCAGAAATCCATCCAGTGGCAGACTTCAGCTTTCTGAAAAAGTGTCTTCTCTTCCAGGAGTAGGGACACTGGGGTAGAGGAGAGCTGAGGCAGAGAGCCTCTGGTGCTAGAAGAACTGTAAAAGCAATAGCTAACACTTATTAGGACTTCACTAGGTCTGGGCCAAGTGCTTTCTGTGCATTGCTTCCTGGAGCCTGTGCAGTGATCCCAGGAGGCAGGTCCTTTTGTGGTCCCCATCTTCAGAGAAGGAAACTGAGACTTAGAGCTTGTGTCATGGGTCTAACATCACAGAGGCAGTAGGAGACCAGCCTGGGGTCGCTGGGACAGGCTTCTAGGCTGCTCCACACAACTTCCCCAAGAGTGGTCTGTGCACTGAGCCTCAGTTTCTTTCTCCCTGAAATGGGAACAGTAACATTTGTCTGTCCTACAAGGGTGCTTACAAGACTGGAGTGAGGCACGGCAGAGAAAAGAACAGCACTGCGAAGCAGCATGCAAATGGTTTTGCTTTTATTTTTATGGCTGAGAAATGATGAGCACCAGGGACCCACTGCCTCACAAGCTTCTGTTTGTGGTCCGAGCTTTTATAATTTGCAGGATAGTTTTTGGTGATGGGGGCCCATGTGATGGTGGTGGTGATATTTTAATTCTCAATGGATGAGTGTAAAAAAGTAGGAACAAGAAAACAGAAAAGGGATCTAAGAAAACAAGGGCCGCGTGGTGGCCAGGAGAGAGGAGACAAGATGTTTAAGAATCAACCCTTGATCAGTTATTTTCCCTCTCACCTCCTAGCTTGAAGTCCATTTGGTCATCCACATCCAATCAAATTCTGTCAAGCGCATTCTCCAAAGAGCTCTTAGATCTGATTTTTCTCCTTCCTTTCTGCCACTGTTTTGGTTCTGGTGCCCATCACTACTCACCTTGACTTTTCTTACCTTTTTACCTGCTCTCCATGCATCCAATCGTATTTTCTTCCTCCATTCTGCCATCAGAAATCTTACCCTTCAAGGGCCACACCATCTATCTCCTTAAAAAATAAAATCTAAATTCTGGGCATGAGTCCCTACCCTTAATGCCCTTATGACACAGACCCTGCTAGGACCTGCAGACTCAGGCAAATGACACCTTAGTCCTGTATTCCAGCCACACTGAACCACTGGCCACTGCCCGTGCATGACATTTACTCTATGCTTTTAAGATTCAGAAAGTGGGAAGGATGTCCTTCCCTTCCTTACCCAGCAAACTCCTATGCATCTTGCAAATTCCAACTCATGAATTGTCCTTCTGTGTATTCTGATGGCACTGTGTTTGAATTATCCAATAGTATCGTAATTATTTAACACTTGTCATTCTTCCTGAGGGTTTCTTAGCTGTGGGAGCTATTTATTAGTCTCTATCAATCCCCTGTCTTAGAGATAGAAGGTACTTGGTAGAAGCTGTCTGAAAGGTGAATGAACCTCTAATATTGGGGTTGGGTTTGTGTAAGATGGTTGGTTCTTCCTTCTTGTCTTTACTGAGTTCACTGGCCGTGTTCTCCTACAAATTTTATGATTTTTCCAATGACTGTAGAGAATGTATTCGTGCCTCATGATGTGGTATGGCTATTTCTGATTCTTCCTGAGTTGGGGAGGTGGGTGGTATGTAAAATATCTTAAAGCATGCAAGCAAAAAATGCTTTTTCAAAATGTGATGTTTATGCCCAAACAAACACTTTTATTGAACTCTGAAGAGTCTTGGAAAAGAGTTTGGTTCAGCGCAAGGTTTGAACAAAATCTCTGCCAGCAAATTAATCCAGGGAAATGAACCCCCACACCTCCCTTATTCTGCCCTTCTCATTGGTTTAACAAAAAGGAATGGAATGTCGTTGACAACACTGTGTTATCCCAAGGAGCGAGATTCAGAGCTATCCTTTCCATCAAAAAGAAACAATATAAACTCTGCAAGCTGAGGCATATTTCTGTTATTTTTTCATGAAAACCTATTCCAGTTCAGTGGGTTAACCACAGCTATTTTGGAGATACGCTGCATTAAGTGCACAGCCCCAAAGCCAAAATGTCATAGACGTTTTAATATTTTAATTGTTCTAGTTGATATTCATTGATATACATATATATATATGTATATATACATATATATAGATATATACACACACATATACATATGTATATATGTATCTGAATTTTCTCCACTAACCAGCATATATAATCATCTGAAAATAGAAATAGATTTAACTTCTAATTTTTACTAGTCTGACTACAAATGGGAATTAAGTCGTGTGTGGTCAAAAGCAACAGTGACAACTTGAGCCAAGTTAAAATGAATAACTTCCACAGAAAGCTTCTCCTTAGAAATATTTCTTGGGCTTATCCAGAATTCTAGGTAAAACCAATTTATTTTCTGGGAAGTTACTATACTAAGAATAGTTATCTGGTTCAGTGATTCCCAAACCCTAAATCCAGGATTAGCACAGGGTAGTGGACGTTTGAATCTCAAAAGGAGATTTTCACAAATTCCCAGACCCCACCCAGATCCATACTGATTTGATGTGTCTGGGGAGAGTCTGGAAAGCTGTATTTTGCAAAGCCCCAACTGATTTTGACGCAAAGCTGGGTCTGGGGTCCACCCTCACCCCTCCCTTACCTTGCACAGATATAACTTAAGGTCGCACCTTGGTAATTCTTTAAGTGGCAGCTGTGTCATTGACCCAGAATGTGTGTGGCAATACCCTGCATGTTGGGGTTCCATAGCAAGAGCCACAGACTCAATGAAAATGTGTTTGTCATTCAGAGAGCTGGAGTTTGGTGTTCATGGTTCAGTCAACAGCCTCTTCATATGTAAGTGATTTGTCACAGATTACTCTGGAGTTATTCTGTCGTGCAAGAGAACTGGAATGGCCAAAGTAAAACCACTCCTCAGCAGCCTCTGCTCTCACGAATCCTGAAGTTTTTCTCAGATCAGAGCGGGAAGGATCGAGGCTTTCAAGCGAGACTCTTCATCTGGTACAGATCTGGCCCATGCATCTAAATGCTAGGGCCTATTCTACAAGGCCAGCAGAAACCAGAGACCTCAGCCCATTCTCCATGCTGCAGGACAGAGCCTGCCTGATGGATAAACTCACTTGGGAAGCTCCTCAGGGGTGAATGGGGGTACAGTTACTGTAGAACACCCAGTAAGGGCTGGACCCTTTTATACTGAAAGCTGGATGAAGCAGAAACATAGCAAGTTACTGGAGGATGGCTCAAGTCCAGGGCAGCAGGTGACCACTGGACATCAAATCATGTCCTTCACTATGAATCATGGAGCATTTTAGAAGTCCTTCTTTGTCATCAGATATGCATAACAGATTTTAAAGAATACTTTAAATATTTAAATTATCCACACAAAAAAAATGGAGAAAAAAATGGTTTTAAAAAAATCATTCTGACTGAATGTACTATTCCCATCTAGGCAGAGAAAGTAATCTAATTTTGGAAAAAGATAGCTTAATCTTTATCTTCATCTTTCTTTTAGAGATAAGTTGGAATGGGTAGACAGAGATTTGTGTTTTTGCTTTGAAATTTTCTTAAATGTTTCTTTCTATTTGAGAGAGAAAGGAGCATGAGTGGGGGAGGGGCAGAGAGGGTGGGAGACACAGAATCCGAAGCAGGCTCCAGGCTCCAAGCTTCCAGCGCAGAGCCCGATGCGGGGCTCGAACTCACATATTTGGAGATCATGACCTGAGCTGAAGTCAGAGGCTTGAGTGACTGAGCCCCCCAGGGGCCCCTATTACTACTTTTTAATAGCCCCTTGATTTCTTATTATGAAATGCATTTCTCCGGAGGAAAGACAATTATAGAACTTGAAGTAGCACGAATCCAAGTGTTCAGCAGACTTACTCTAGTAGCAGAGACCATTTCAAAACCTCAACAAATTTTACAAGCTTCACCCTTGACCCAGGTATTTATTATATCTAGAGTTGTCTAGAGACAAATCTGAGAAGCATTGGTCTTCAAGGTGAAACGAACCTCAGCAAGGCCCTTATCCAGTCTGAACCTCAGACGAGGTACCAGAGCCCCGAGCGGCTGTGTCCCGTCTCACGCCACAGAGGTGCTGGTGGCCGTCTGGCTCTGAAGTCTGGGATCATGATAACGCGCTCATTGCGTGGCCCTTCCTCTTCAACCGAACAGTTAACCCTGCAGTGACAGCTTAAGACCCTTCTACCAAAGGAAACAATTGTGCTGCTTACATGTGTTTCCTTAATGCTGACAATTAACTCTGTCGTTGTATAGTCTAGTTTCAGTATCTTCTGTTTCTGCCCAGTCTCGAGAAATCGGCAATTTTTAAAAGAAGCCCTTTTCCTGTACCATGTTTAAGGCAAAGGAAGTATCTGAACGGCCAGCACATGCTCCATCTTTCTGTTTGGTAGATGTCAAGAACAGTGCCTGCGAGGATTCACCCCTTTATCTGGTCACCACCTTGTTCTCCGCTTGTCCTTCAGATCGGAGAACAGCTCAGAGTACTATCTTTTCACTCGGAGGAGACCCCATGGACTCCCGCCCCGAGCAGCTGTCATGGAGTGTAGGCAGTCACTGTCTTTCTTGTTTCCCTCTCCCTTCCTTCCTACTCTTTCCTTCTTTCTTTCTGAGAGTTTGCCCCACCCCCACCCCCTGGGCCAGATATCTGCAGCCTAAGGTGTATTGAGTGAATCCCACACCATGTGTGGGCGGCTGGAGGCTCCCCTCACACTTCTCCCCACTTCACCTCATATTGGGGACATTTGCAGTACAGCCTGCCACCGACGGGTAGCTCTTGCCATCTGAGTTGCCTTTCGCTGCTAATTTGGTATGCATTCTGCTAACAGCGCATTTCCTGTTTTTTAAAGAACTTAGTCTCTTTCGGTGGCTGCATTAGTACAATTTTCCTCAAGGCTGTGGTACTATCTTCTTTCCTTTTCCTCCTTAGCAGTTTTTCTGTGACGGTTGCTCTGATGGGCCGATGCCCTGGCTCCGGGGTCCAAGCCGAGACAACCACCCCATCCCCAAAGGGAATTCACTTCACGAAAAAGCTTTCGAAACAGGAGTTCTTGTCCGTGGCACTCACTGGTTATTGTTACAAAAGTGTCTGAGTTCTTTTTTAGGGTGGAGAATTTCAAAAACCTTTTTGCATACAAAGAGCTATTCCCTGACATCCACTGGCCTCACCAACAAGCCCCGAGTTAGGAGAGAGATGCTGAAAGTAAATCCCGTGTACCGATGCGATGCGTGTGCTCAACCACTGCTGGAGGCGCTCAGACGCTGCAAGAGGAATATATGTCCAACCACATTCTCCCATCCGCGTTTGAAATATGGTAGATCTGACCCAGAAACACAAAAATGCTCAGATGCTATTGTGAGAATCTGGTCGCCCAAAGTCCTCCAGGAGGCAGTGGGCTTCTGAGAGCTGGCTGCGTGGAGAGGTCAGGGCTCCATCTATCACCTTCACGGCCGCATCCTGAGCGGGGGTGCTTCCCGGGTGGGGGGTGGGCTCCGCTGGGCAAACAGGCATCCCATTTGCATTTCTTTGTTGCGCTGTTTGCATTTTGCACTTTACCACCTGTCTACCTAAAGGTAGAAGTTCATTAAAATGTCCTCCAGCCTGCGCAGTCCTCCTTCCCAGGACATAGGGTTTCCCTTTTCCCACAGGAATCTCCTCCCGGGCTCAGTCCTTACTTCAGGGAAGCCCAGGCAGCTCTTTTTCCTCCAGAAAGCAGAACTTTCCACTCAGAAGCTTCTCCTTTGTTTTCTGAGCCCCTTCTCCTTCTTCTCATTTTTATCAGTAGTTTATGTCTCCCTGGACATGCCTATCCCCACTCTGAGAAGCCTCCCTTGATAAACTTTGTGGATTAGAGTTAAGCTCTCGGCTCTATTCATATAAACTCTTGGATGGACAGTGGGTCTGACTGGATGCACAGCCAACACATCTCTACATTTGAAAGCTGAGCATCTTTGTGTTTCCAGAGACTTCTACCTGGAGGCAATGCACACTAACTCCCATAGAGAGGAGTACTTTCTTCTGTGTCCTCTCCAGATGCTTCTGGACCTATCTACAGATGACACCCTGTGAAGGGGAGCCCCTCACATAGTTCACCCTGTGTCTGGATGAGCTTTTGAAACTTTTCTTAAAAGTTTACTTGGTGGTCTGTATCAAGTTATATCTATCTGCCACACCAAACTAGTATAAAGGTGTAACAGTTAGAAACAATGATCACTGTTTCATAATGATACTTTGGACCTTTAATATATCTTGAGTGGAAAGATTTTTCTATAGGAATGGTAACTGGGGTGCCTGGGTGGCTCAATCGGTTGAGTGTCCAACTTTGTCTCAGGTTATGGTCTTATGGTTCGTGGGTTCAAGCCCTGCATCAGGCTCTGTGCCGACAGCTCAGAGCCTAGAACCTGCTTCTGATTCTGTGTCTCCCTCTCTCTCTGCCCCTCCCCCACTTGTGCTCTGTCTCTCTGTCTCTCCTTCATTCTCTCTCTCTCAAAAATAAAAAAAATTAGAAAAAAGGAATGGTAACTATTTTTTGAAAAGCATCAGGACGCATACTCTGTCAACTAGTCAAGGTACTTGAAAATGGTTCTGCCAGAGAATATCCGAAGTGTGTGCAGTTACCACACAAATGTATGTTCTCACAACAGATATTTTAACCTGTCTCTGTCCCAACTCCACAAAAACAAAAACAGCATTCCAAACTTTTTCATTGTTTTGGGGATGCCTGGATGGCCCACTTGGTTAAGTGTCTGGCTATTTGTTTTGGCTCAGGTCGTGATCTCATGGTTTTGTGAGTTTGAGCCCCACACTGGGCTCTGCTCTAATAGCACAGAGCCTGCTTGGGATTCTCTGTCTCCCTCTTTCTCTGCCCCTCTCCTGCTCACCCTATCTCTGTCTCTCTCAAAATAAATAAATAAACTCAAAAATTTTTTTTCTTTTTTTTTTGAAGTTAATTTTAAAGTTGCCATTTAATTTAGTAGAAAGTTAAGTCCTCTCTAAAACTCTCAGGCATACTACTTAAACTCTGAGTCTCAGCTTCTCCCTCTGTAATTTGGGGATAATGATGACACCTGCCTCACAGAGTCTTGGGGACTAAATAAGGTAATAAGTGAAAGTGCTCTGAAATGCAAATGTTGGTTGTGAGTGATTTATTTCCTTTGACCGGGAGCAAGAAGATCCCCATAATCACCATTTGCCTCTGCCCACAAGCAAAATATTCATGCCATGAGTCAAGCTTTTACTGGAGTTGTACTTTTCCTAAGGAAGTCTGGTGATACGTATGTAAAGAAAGAGACATTCACATTTCACAGGCACAGAAACGAGGCTGAGTCTGACTGTTTTTATGCCTTGGAGAATTTGATTTTGTATTCTTAGAGCACTAAGTCTTGGAAACCAATGGAAAGCTCACTAACTGTGTTGCTTGGACAAGCCATTGAATCTCTCTGGTCTTAGTTTCCTTACCTGTAGAAAGACTTTGGGCTAAACGTGGATCTTCCCAACTCCACTATAGGTTGACTTTTGCTGACCCGTTATAGGAAGGAGGGTAATAACAGTAAAAGCTACATTACTGACCCTTTCCGCATGCCATTCTGTCGGCTCATCTATCCGCACAACATTCTCACAATAACTACTATTACGTTTGTATCAAGGATGAGGAAACTAAGGCAAGACAGGTTATATGATTTGGCTCTATCCACACCAAGAAAGCCATGGAGCCGGGGTATGTACCCAGGCTGTGTGCATTTTCACCAGGAGTCTCAGCCACACTCTATGCTGAGATAAATTTTATCTATGTTAAATTTGTATTCATTTAACTTACCCATTTAAACAAATCTATGGACACGTTCTTAAAAGAAATGAAAACTTTCCTGATAAAGCTTGAGTGCCATTTGACAACCCCACGCCTATGCCAACCTCTTCTCCATAGGTAACCAGTGATAGACATTTGGCGTGAGTCTATGTCTTTTTCTATACGTTTAACACGATGCGTGTGCACTATGCACATATATGGCATGTTGGTGCGTGTGCCTTAATCTACATGGCATCGTGCTTCATGTATTGTTTTTGAATAGCTTTCTTCACTTAACATTATGTTTAAGAACATATTGTTTCCCCTCTTCCTGGTACATGGAAAGGAGCCAGTAGGTGCGGTTTATTCTCCGCAGAGCTACACCAAAGTATATTTAACTAGTATTAATGGCATCATGTCATTGTGAGTCTGCACTGTCATGATTACTAGTGAGAATGGGGATCTTTTCGTATACAGACTGAACTGGCCTTTTGTATTTATTCTTCTGCGAGTTACTATTCATATTATTTGTCCAGTTTTCTATTGGCTTGCTTTTTTCTTACTGAGTTCTAGGAGCTCTCTATGTATTCTGGATGCTGATGCCTTGTCACATATATTGCAAATATTGTCTCCTAGTCTTCCGGATGAATATATTTTTTAAATCCCATCTATTAAAACGCTTACCATGTTCTAGGCTTTGACGTGCATTGACCATAATCCTTGTAATGTTGCAGATTGTTACTCTCCCGCAGGTTCAGAGAACAGCATGAGCTGCAAAAGATAAGCATCTTGCCACAAGTCACACATAAATGGCAACACCAGTATTTGAGGCCTGCCTGTCTGAGTCCAGACCCGGTCTTACTACCACTCTTGATTTTATCTATTCAAACAGTTTCATGTGGCCAAACGCAAGGATCATTTAAAAAAAAATTTTTTTTAACGTTTATTTTTTTGAGATAGAGAGAGACAGAGCATGAGCAGGGGAGGGTCAGAGAGAGGGAGACACAGAATCTGAAACAGGCTCCAGGCTCTGAGCTGTCAGCACAGAGCCCGACGCGGGGCTCAAACTCACAGACCGCGAGATCATGACCTGAGCCGAAGTTGGCCGCTTAACCGACTGAGCCACCCAGGTGCCCCAAGGATCATTTTTTAAATATCAGGTCATTCTTAGAACACAACGAATTTAAACTTCTAAATTCAACTTGTAAGTTCCCCTATTGTCCGTTAAGGTCATTTGGTGTGGCAATATGCAAGCAGGCCCCGGAAGTATAAATGCAACCACGAAAGCTTTGCGGGTTGAAGCCAAGTCTTACTCATATGGTGCTATTGCTGCAGTGCCTGGCTTGCGGGGGCTCTCGATGAAATGAAAGGTTCTGACCACAGCAGGCAGAATTCTACTTGCCTGGTGTTGCCACCATGGAGGGACTTGCGTTCTTCAGTGTCTCTGGGAACGTGTTTCCACCCTGGATCCTGGGCTGAGATCTGTGGGTGGAGATCCACCTGCAGGGAGCTTCCTCTTCGGTTCCACTCGCTGCTCCTCCTGCATTCCAGAAGAGCAGCTTGTGGCTTTCAGTCCACTCGCCAGCCTGGCACCCTTGAGAAGCCTTGATCAAAACCAGTGTATCAGGGTCACAGAGCAAAGGACAAGTAGACTGTTGTACTGAGTTTCTCTTCAAGAGCCTCTCTCCCAAAACATGCCCACCTTCCTCCTCACAAGGTCCATTAGCATTTCAGAGGAGAGTAGGGTAGCCATCATTTTTATTGGCTGTCGTCGATGCCTGGCCACCTTTCCCTGCGTTTCCAAATCAGTCTTCGAGGCTCTACAGGCACGTTCTGCTTTGCTTATATACACTTTGGATCTACCCTTGCCTGATGGACAGATGTTTTCCTCTTGAGGCTGATCCCAGGTACTCTGGGTTTTCTCTTCTTGCTTATATCTGCACTGTTTTTTGTTTTTTTGTTTTTTTGTTTTTTTGTTTTTTCCCTAGAAGCTACTGTGCTAGAAGAAGTCTGTATGAGGCTAAGTAAGATTCTGGGCTCTGGACATACCTCTGAATCCTCTAACTGTGAGCCATGTAGCAAGTAAAAAAAAAAAAAAAATGCCTGATATGTAGATGGCTACATAATAAAATCAGAATGTTCTCACTCTCTGGTCCCTGCCCTTTATTCACCCTTCTAAAATCCTCTGTGGAAGCAGGGAGGTATTTAAAAAACTCCAATGTCACCTACTCTATAAAATTCTCCCCACCGCCCTCCCCCCAAACTCAGTCTAGCTCCTGCTCACCTATCAAAACTGACCACTTCCCTCCTCTGCCTTCTCACTGCAGTTTTTCTTCTTCCTGGTACAGCACTTATCCTATGACATTAGTGTGAGTGATTTATTTCTCTGTCTTCCACCTTAGAAGGTGGGCTTCAGAGGACCAGCTCCTCCCACCCTCTAGGTGTTCCCAGAACCTAGTACAGCGCCTAGCTCACAGGCAAGGAGCGGTCATCCTGCTGAAAGTATCAAGGAAGGATAGAAGGAAAAGGGAAGTCGGGGAAGCGGGGCTGAGTTCAGGCAGAGGGAGCAGGTGCCAGAGGAGCTAGGAACAATAGCCGTCGGGTCAGCCAGGCCTAGTGGAGGAGACAGTGGAGGGAGGACAGCGGTAATGGAGATGTGTGGCTGGGCAGAGGCCGGCAGGTGAGGGCCCCGACAGACACTCTACCTGCTCGCCTGGAAGGAGACTGGTCCCCGGATCCTGTGCTGCCACTTGTGATTTCTTCTCCAATCTCATCGCCATCAACGAAACAGGATTGGCCAAGCCCCTCATAGCGGGTAGTGCTGGGACTGAAGTGGAGCGTTGCCGATGAGGAGGCCGGCCGGCCGAGGGCAGGGCGCCAGCACACGGCCGAGACCAGAGCCCGGGTGCCTGCCCTGCGAGTCAGGGCCCTCCAGCCTCAGGGGGCTGCCCCTCAGGCTCCAGAGCAGGAACCATGACCTCAGGACCTCAGAAGATTCCACGCATATGCTCGCACACAAAGCCGGACTCACGGCCAGCTACGAGGCAGGCCAACTGAATTGGATGCTGAGAAACAGGAAACAACCAAGCCATGAAGTAAGCTGATCCGAGTGTTGAAAAGATAATTTGTCCAGAAACAGACCCCTGGTGAAGCTTCCCTGTGTTATTTATTAGCTAAGGGCAGAAGGCTGTGGAAGTGACGGTTGCTGGGACTATTACTGGGAGATCTTTAAGGCCATTACTGACTCAAGTATCAGGAACGAAGACGCTTTCGTCTCTAGAATTTCCAGCTCCTTTTCTGGGACGGTTTTTCAGACCCGAAATCGGTCAGCTTTGGGAAAAACGATCCCTATGCGTAAATTTGGGGTGCCACAAAGGATGGGAAGAGGAGGGAAAGAGGCAGGACCCACAGCAGAGCTCGAGTCTTCCTGGGTGCTGGGGAGAGGCAGGTTTTACTTGTCAAGTTTCCCTCCGGGGCAGCGCCGGGATCCCCACAGTCTTCTCCCAGCACCCCTGAAACCATGGCCGGGAGTTGGGCCTCTAGTGCAGGAGAAGCCCTTCCTGGCCTGGCTCCATGCTCGGGGAGAACTCAGCTCTCCTGTCCACCCAAGACGCACCAGAGCCCTCCCGTCCCTGACAGCAGTGGCCGTGAGCAAGACAAGGACACCAGCAAAGGCCAAGCATGGAAGTAAGAGCACCGTGTACGAGAGCCTGTCATAGCCCTACTGCTCCGTGAGGCGTGATGTTTTACTGTGTCTAAGCCTCAGTTCCCTCGTCTGCAGGGTAAGGAGGCTCTGGAGTAGACCCCCGTCCCCCCAACGCCTGTCTCGAGACGAGCTGCGCCACAGTCACTTGGGCCACATGTTAACAATGTCCATGGCATCTCGGGAAAGATACCAAGAAACCGATAAGGGGTGTGCTTCTGGAAAGAGGGCTGGGGACTACCAGGACAAGGCTTTGGAAGGAAATCTTCCCATACACAAATCCTCTTTCTTTTTCGTGTGTGATTAACGTTTGAGCTTTAAACCAAACACATGCAAACAGCTGTTCAGTAATAACCTGAAGCGATTCACGTTTAAAGCAAGACAAACCACACATACAGATTTCCAGGCCAAACCTCAGTCCCACTGAATCAAAATAGCCACAGAGGAAATGGAGCAGTGTTTTTAACCAATTCTCCAAAGTGAGTCTGATGCCAGGTTCAAGGACCCCTGCCTCTCCCCACCCACGACCCGTAATTTACAGATAGAAAACCAAGCTCTGAGTGGGGCCAGGATGGGGCCAAGTCATACTGCTGCTCAGAAGCAGAAACAGCAAAAAAATCAGATCTCCACACCATGACACCCTCACCCTCACCCTGCTGCGGCCCCCGGCGTGTTTCCCTCTTCATTCTACTTCTCTACGCAAGAAAGACTTTCCTCATCTCAGCTCCCTCGCCCTTCAAACCCTGCTTTCTTTAAGCTGATCTGGGAAACTGAGTGATGATGTGTTTAGTGGGTACTAATGGGCTAATGTGTTCTATTAAAAGACTCTGCTTGAACCCTTCTGGAAACATTTGCAATTAATGGCTATGTTTTACTTCTGTAAAGTAAGATTGGGGATTCAGTATAACAAGTTTCCAAAAATTCCATCCCAGGTGGTAGAGGAGAAAAAGCATCGGACTGAAGTTCTGGGCTGAAAGGTTTATTTACCGTGTGGAAGTCATTTCTCTCTTTGGCTCATTTTCTACATCCGTCAAATGAAGGTATTAGACTGGATAATCTCAAAGGTCCCCTTTAACTCTTAAAATCCCATTACATAACCCTGTCTAAATCTTCCCTTTCTGGCTAAATCTGTATCTTCAATGATAGGCACTAGAAAATACAACTTCCCCTTTGGAAAACAGTTGCCGGTGACCAGATTTTAATGAGGGTGGGAGGACCATATGTGGCAGGTTGGGGCATTGAGGACCAACTGCATACTTCAGGTTTTTCCACAGGCTTTCCTTGGATGAATCCTCTGCCCTCAGCCCTTCAGATCTGTTCACACCTTGGCATCCACCCACCAGTGAACCTTCCCTAGTGAGTAGCTGTGTCCAACACCCCCGGGCTCTCCCTCCTGACCATGGAGAGCCCTGGCCCTGCACAGTTTGGTGGCTGCGGGGACCTTCCTGTCTTCCTCAGCTGAGGACATGGATGTGTGACTCAAACTCACGTATAAGCACATCTTCCAAAGTCTTAACGACCTTCAAAATAGGAAAGAATTTAATTGGAGGGTATGGGAACTTCTCTCCTAGAGTAGGGCTTTAAAGGTTACCAAAACATTTCTGAACAATGTGTTGAATAGACAAGACTAAAACTGTGGTTTAGTTTCCTGAAAAGAATTCCTGACAAGCTAATTTGTTACAAAGTCCTTGATATCGCTGAGGGTAAGTGGAAAAACATAAAGGACAAGTGTTTCCAATATGTATGTGGCTTTGCGCATTAGTTTATTTGTTATCTTTGAGCGAGAAATGAAAAAAAAGAAAAAAAAAAGTCAAATCAGAATCCTGGGTCACCATGGCCCTTGGGATTGAGTGAATTTCCAGGGTGGTTTTATTTTCCTTAAGTTTTTTAAGGTTATCTATTCTTCTTGTGGGCAAGCCTTGTAACTAGTTTGGAAGAGTAACAGTTTCTTGTGGGAATGAAACAGACAAACAGAAGAAAGTGTTCTGGGCAGTTTTCAGTTTTGTTTTCTGCGGTCCTTTAGGCTTAGCTGATTGTACCAAGGCCTCTGCTTGGGAGAGCGTTCTTGTTTTCAACATCTGGGCCAAAGCAGCCCCCGCTCCTCTGAAAGGGCCTAGAATTTCAGAGGCACATTTTGTAGCTCTGGGGAGAGGTGAGGCCTTCCCACAGTTATTGCCCTTCCAGAGGTGTTACCATCGCCTTCCTGAGAACCTGGGCTTCAGTTTAAATGTTCAAACAGGCAGGTGACTCCCTCTAGCACACCTAGGCAAAACCCCTACCCCAATGTTATCGGAAGCAAAGATAACAACAACGATAATGTTGTAATAATAACCTCAACATAGCAAACACTTAGCACAAGGCAGCAAAAGCCTCTTCTGAGTTAGTAATTGCCTCCTTCACCAACATGGCCCCACTTGCTACCTGTTCTTTTAAACAAAGGGGAACTGGAACCACATCTTCTGTGGGACACAATCTCTAGATCTTGGTGACAGGGCATGCAGAATAGAACTGACTGGTCACAGACATGTGATTTTCAATGATTCTATCCTGCCATCCTTCCAGCATTCACCAGAGTTCCTGGTTCCAATGCCACTATTTAAGGCCACCAGAGTGCAGGTGTCCTCCTGCCTGGCTTCTGCATGGGAGCCCAAAGCCATGGATGTGCTAGACTGAACCTAAGGGACTGTGAAATTTATGACCTCTATGGGACTAGAGCTCTCCTGACTATGGATTTGTTTATTCATCGCCGCCATTTTTTTGAGCCCTTACAGTGGACCTCAGTAAGCATTTTACACACATCTCTTATTCCACTCTCATGACACCTGTGTGAGGTAGGTAATTTTATTACCCCCATTTTCCAGGTGAGGAAACTGAGAGCTTGGATAGTTAACAAATTTTCCAAAGCACACAGCTAGTGAGAGGTGGAACACTCCAGAATTTTGCTGCTTTGCCCGCTGGGAATCTCTTTATGTTACTAGCATAACTGTTACTAACAGTTACTAACTCCAATTCCTGGAATCAGAGTGTGTCAGATCTGAACTTAAAAGAGTAGTCATGTGGTGGGTGCATATCATGTAACACACACACACACACACACACACACACACACACACCCGTGGTCCCCAGCCTTTGTCTGACAAGCTCCTGTCCCCACCTCTCTTTGGCAAGGCACACACAATTAAGGGCTGGGAGTGGACATTGCAGCAGCCTCCGAGAGTGTTTGTGGCCATCACACCTCCCTCAGGGCCACTAGGGAACATGAGCTAATTGTATTCACAAGTGGCATCTGGAATTTATCCAATTTTACTCGAATTCTGTGTTGTTTATGAATGAACCTAACTTGGGAAATGGAGACTGAGATCTCAGCTGTTTAACCAACAAAACTTCCCTTGGGTTTGCCAAACTCTGGCAAACTTAAGAAGCACTATGGGTGCTTGTTCATTGCTGCTTGGCTCTCACGGGAATCTCTGAAAGTTCTCCCTCTAGGTCACCAACCAAGAGGAACTGGGAAACGTTCTACATTATCCTTCCATAAATTGGATGTATCTGCTTGGAATTAGAAGAGGTCTTCCCAGAGCCCTGGAATCACTGCGTTTGGCTCCAGATGGGATGGCTCCAGACTCCTGGAGGAGTCTATTCTTTGCAGCTCACGAGTGCTTGGGCTTAGAGTACTTTTTATCCTGCTCATAACATAAAATAGGAAGCCTATGGCACATCTCTGAAGCAGACTGGGGAAACCGCTTCATAAAAGAAATTCGGCAACTCGAGCCCACTTGATAATAACATCTATTTGGGGAGAAGGAGAGGAGGGACAGGGACCTGCTCTTGAGAAACAAACCAAAAAAGCAAGGCTCAAAGACCCTGAAACCATGAAGAGGCGCTCATGCTCCAGCAGGAAGGGGGCCCAGGCTGGGCTGGTTTCAGGTTCCTCCTTGCTACATAGATAAATGGCCAAAGGAAACATTATCTAAGCAGTTTCACATCAAAGGCTACATGGCAAGCCGATCTTCCTGTTAATCTGGCCAATAACCAAGTGAGAATTAGACCATGTACGTGTTTAGGAAGAGGGCTCATGCCGTTCTGGACTGGACTTTCCCATGCTCTCACTCCCAGCCAGCACCACTGAGGAGCAGTTGTTGTGTGAGACATTCGGGGAGGCACCGGCAGTCCGGCCAGAGCCTGCAGGCCTCATCATCACCCCACGCGGCGTCTGAACAATGTGTCGAATACACAGGACCGAAATCTGGGGAACGGCCGGAGCTACGTGCATCCCCCTCGGTCCTAGCTGACTTGAGGGCTGCACGTGTGGCCCAACTCCAGGCAAGGCGGCCTCCCCGGAGACCCGAGGAATCCCACTCTAGAGAGTCAGGGTCTGGGTGGTGGCCTTAAAGCTGAGTGAGAAATGACAAATTCTGGTGTCCTACGGATTGATCAGCAAAGCAACAGGGTCACTTTGTTATTACTTTTTGTAGCTTAGAGCTGTGTGTGTGCATGACGCTTCGGAGCGACCGAAGAAACTGACCATTCATGATGTTTCATCCCCGCACGGCATGGTGCGAGGACCACCTAAGTGAAGGGACTTCCCCAAAGACACACACAACTTCCTGTAAAGGGACTACAAGGGAGGGCTGCTGATCACTTTTCTGACCCTCTCATGCAACGTGCTTTTCCCCACACCGCGTTGCTAGTTGGCTGTCACTCTGGATTACCAACAAGACGATGTGAGAAAGGGTCTGTGTGATCCTTCCGTAAACTGGATGTATGTGCCCGGCAAGGAGTTACAGTGAGAGAGCAAAGCAGACGTCCCACAGTTATGGTTATCCTGTTAGACTGGAAGCTTCACAACATAGGAGCTGTGCCTGGCTGGCTTTGCACCCCAGCATCCATGCCAACGCCTGGCGTCATAAACATTTGTGGAGGGAAGGTGATGGAAGACAGGGGAGTGGTTTCTTAGGGTCAGTGGTCTGCAGTGTTAGCTCTTTCCTGATCGGATTAACAGAGACCCCTACAAACAGTGAGAGCACCTTGCAGAATGTGTTACTTTCCAGGCTCATTCTGGCTGCACTTGTTTCCCACTGTTGTTTTCTTTTCATTCCATTTTTAATTCATGCGATTTTATAATTGTTTCTATTATTCCTAGTGTATTTCAAGCACTGTGATTGACTTTAAATATCTTGGGGATATGTGTCAACAGCCCTCTCCCAAAAAATACCCTAGAAAAACTAATAATTACATAAACACACGTAACTGGCAATGAACATTTGTTCTGCCCTCAGCTGCAGAGAATGCAGCCAGGATGGCACTAAAACTGTGAGGAGACTTTCCCCAACAGTCCCGCTATGCCTCCTCTCTAGGCCTTCCCCAGCTCTACCCACTTTTGGACACTTGTTCCGAGGCCATTCTCCCCCTCCTGACCTCAGCCAGCTAATCCAGCTCTAGTTTCTTCTAATCAAAGGGGGCAAGTATCGAACGGGAGTTCACATCCTCTGTTTCCAGGGGGCTCTAGTGCGGATGAGAGCGCGGAGCAGGATGGAGCAGAGCAGGGCAGGGCAGACGTAGACAGACGCTGGCTGCTTGGTTACGAACCCGCACCACGGCTCAGGAGAGGCGGGGGCTCTGCTGGCTGCTGAGCACCGTGGAACTCTGAGAGGCCTCCCGGCTCACGGCATGAAGCGTGTGCGTGGCAGTGGCTGCTTATCACCTCTCTCGACTGACGGCCACCACCAGCCTCCACTTTGTAAATGAAGAGATAAATTCAGAATCCCTTAACGTGGGGCTCCTCAAACCATCAGGCTCTCAAGCCTTTGGCTGCCTGCCCTCCTTGAACGACATGGGACGACATGGTTTCCTCCCAGTTCTCTGACTGCTGCCTCCATTTTTTTCACTCGGCTCCTCCTTGGCCCTGGTTGTTTCTATTCTTGCATTCTCAGAACCATCGCTTTCATGGTCATGGCCCAGTTCAGTTTCCCGGGCCAGGTTCCAATCTCTTATCTCCTCCACCTGCCTGCTCCTCTGGCTGGATATTCCTTCATCACCTTCAAAATTACATGTCCAAAGCCTGATGTCAAGATCTTTCCCTAAAACTTTGTTCCATGTTTCAACTTCTGCACTGATGGCACTGCCATTTCCTTGTCATCCGGGCTTGAAGATGTACTCATTTACTTTTCCTTCTTTCCTATTCATTCACTGAGTTCTCGTGACTTCCCCACTGACTTGTTTCCTCCCTTTCCATCCCCTGACCAAGCTGGGATAACGCCACACTCATCCTGTAACCAGTCTGCTTCTCTGCCATCCTCTCTGCTCCAGACCAGCATGCTCTAACCACCGCTCGCTCCGTCATTCTCCAGCCCCCATACCACCAGGGACCCCATTTTCTACTACAGTACCTGGAGCTCTGGCTGACCCTCAGGGCCCTCCACATTCTCAATGCTCCCATCTCCTCACAATCACAAGAGCATACCTCTGCCTCACCTCTGCGCCTGTGCAGATTACTGCTTTTACCAAGGACTCCTTCTCACTCCCCTGCCTACTGAAATTGCACTCCTTCCTCAAGCCCAGATCAAAGCCCACCTCTTCCGCTAGCTTCTCCCGGAGTGTCCTCTTTTCTTGGGCATCTTCTTATTTTACTGTAGTCTAGTGTACTTACTCTTTCTGTTCTTTAGTCCCTACCTTATGATTTTCTTGCCCTTTAGGGTCTAAAATGGCATGAAAAAGAATGAGATCATCAATACGAAGGCGCTGAGAGTGTTTTGGAGGAAAAGGTATAATGGAAAGCTCAGGGATTAACAGTAAAAAAACGTACAGTGGTGATGACAAGGATCGAGTGTCTCTGTATTAGTTTCATTACTGACATTTGTAATGCTGTCTTTATTTGCCTTTATATTGATACCATAAAGGGATGAGGTTTGAGGATCTTTATGCTTTGAAGAACCATCAAATTATGTCTATCTTACTCTGGATTCCCATTATCTAGAAGCTCCACAGTGCCAGCTTCCAAAGGACTTTTCAACGATGACTCTATGCCCATCTGGTTCTCATTTTCTTCCTGGTGACTGAAAGTAATGAACATGAAGTAGATTCATAGGGAGCCTGCATCTTGTATTTCAGAATACACCCCAGTGCCCTGGGGACTGCGCTCCCCAGGTTCAGTTTCCTCCTCTGAGGGACGAGATCTCAGCAGTCAGGAGAGCAGCACGACTCTCTACCCAGTCTGATCCCCTTTGTGGCCAAGTCATCAGTTTTTGCTTTGTCTCACATGACTAGGGCTCAGGTGAAGATTCCAAGCGTTGGAAGGAGGGGATGTGCAGGTCTGAAGAGTGGAAAGCACTCCCCCAAAGCTCAACTCTGAGAACGCAGAGCAAACAAACTCTAGCCGGTAATACAGTCACCATTCACAGCTTCCTTCTTACAGCTGCCAAAATACTGCGTCAGGTTGTCAGCTTTTGACTTCATTGCACCACAGTAAATAAAAATAAAACCACTGCCAAATACCATCAGCAACGCGAGCTCTGTCATGTAGCCGTGACGGCGAGGACGAGGCCCCGAGGCTCCTTTGCGTTTTGAATGAAGTCATTTCCCAGGCTTCATAAATGATTATACTTGTTTGCCACACAAAACTGTATGTATACACCAATTCTGAATTGTGTCAGAAAACAAGGGTCTTGTTCACTTTACTGCATTCTGTAAAAATACTCGCCCAGCCTTCTGGTCAGTAACCAGAGAAAACAGCCCGGCTGAAAGCCCCAGCCACTGAGAGAAGGACCCAAGTGTACTCAGTATGACACAAAGATTTATAAACACAGCCAAATAACCCCAAGGAGTACACAATATAAATGCTTTATTGCTAGCACAGAGGTTTCTTTTTAAGTAAATTAAAAGAAATAAATCTTCATTTTCACATTCTATACTGCAGTTGAAAGGTAACTAGCTGGTTAATGGATATGTTCACTTGGACACAAGCTATAAGGAGAGCATGACAGTCACATGGAAGGGCTCAGAGATGTGGCGTCTCTCAAGGCATCGGGCCACTGAATGCACTGCCGTTCGTAAATAACAGCGAGGAGGGATTTCTTTTAAACATCATGAATAGACAAGACTTATAAATAGAAACCCGGGATGGTTAGAAAGCAGAAACCCATTAAATACAGAAGGCTATATATGTGTTGGCCATATTCCACGTACTCTAGGCTATGTTTGGTACTTTTAAATAAATGATCTCCATCTACGTTACAGACCGGACTGACTTCGGCAGCCAGGAAAGCGGAAGGAGGAAAGGAAGGTGATGCTGTCCATCAACCGGTGGATGCGGTGGATGCGGTGGATGCGTTGGAAAGCAGGAGAGGAGGGTGTGACTGGAGGGGAGAGAGGGGCACCGCTTGGTGCCTCCCCCTCAGGAGGCTCCTGGGGAGGCTGGGAGGGAAAATGCCGCGTGGACGTGGACGAGCCGCTGGACGAGTCGGCGGAGGTCTGGTGGAGCGTGGCAATCGTGGCACGCTGCAAGTCTGCGAGTGACACGGAATCTGCAGGCTTGCTCAGGTTCTCCAGGGTTACTGCCAGTGGATTTAGGGCACGATAGGCCAAAGTGACAGCCAGAGCACTGGGAGTAGCAGTGCTGGGGCAATGGGGGGCGGGGGACAGAGGCTGAAGAGTCCAACTGCAGAGATAATTCACTTAGTAAGAATTGTCAGCCAGTACTGAAAATGAAATTATTTCTGCAAGGCCCCCAGCATTACCTTTTACCAAATTCTTGAGCCCAGCCATTCGTTTCTGGGTTGTTAAGATAAGCTTTGGAAAAAGATCTTATCAATCTATGAAAAACAACCCCCCCTGCCCCCACCTTATTCCAGAATCACCCAGAAGGAAGTAAACACACGCGCACCCACACGCCCCAAAGCCAAGCAGCCAGATCAGAAGTTGTGAAGTACATAGGATGATCTCCAGATCTCCATCTTCCTGCTCTTTTGCTCGTGTTATTTATGGATGTAAGAAAGCCAGACTGGGTCAGGAACGTCCCCAGTTCTTGCTTCTTGGTACATCTGCAGTGTACCAGCTCCTGGCATTTTCAGTCTGGTCTGGCTCTAACTAAAACCATTTCATGTTTTGCTTTGAAGAAGTGGATAACATGAAATGGTAATTTGGCTGCAAAACCTTGGAAAATTGTTCCCGGCCCAAACATCTGCCCCAAATGAGCTCAGCTGAGATCTCCTTGGAGGGGTGGGAGGGATGGGTGAGCAGAGAGAGGCTGGAAAGGGGAAAATGAAGACAATGGAAGGACAACCTTCCCTCAGGAGGAAAGTTCTTTGTGACAAAAGGCGCCAGCCCATCCCTCTGGAGAGATCGAAGTCCCTGACAGCTACTCCTCTGCTCTCCGTCCCCTTTCCCCAGTATTTGGTATTATTCAGGTGAACCCTTACAGAGTGCCAGGAAATGGTGCCCACATGGTCTGCTTTCATTACCCACTGACTGGTCTGGCCTACGTGTCATTGTTTCACTTTAAATAAGGACCAAGTACGGACTTTGGATTCCTGAGAGCCGGGCCCCCCAGGGAGAGCAGAGAGGGAGAGTCCTGCGGGATGGCCTCCACCTTCCCCCTTGGCCTTCTTAGGAGTTCTTCTGAGGGATCTTTACTGTCACCGTCTTCACCTCCGAGTACTCTCGCAAGCCAAACTCCCCCCTAAAAGGCAGAAATAGGCAGTATCAGACACCAGAGGGCTGGGCGGCCCGGCCTGAGGGACGCCAAGAGTCCCGAGAAGAGGAGGGTTATCACCTGCTAACAGCAGGCCCTGGGTTTCCATGTAGAAATGTCTGATGAGTGGACAGCCCAGCTCTCCTCTGAGGAGCCACAGAGAGCTGTCATATCCCGAGCAGTAACCGTTTCTTGACGGCAAAGACTGATTGTCTCCACAACATTGCACAGAAGGGTGCAGCACTGCCACCTACTCAGAGAAACAGGCATGTGGATTAGCCTGGGCCAGCGGTCACACAGGCCCTGAACTGTGCCCCTGGGTGGGCACCGTGGACAGCAGTGGACCAGGCCCAGGTCTCTGCCGCCGCGTCTCTACCGCAGGCAGCAATGGCTCCTGGGGACGATGGTGTGCCTTCCTCCTCTAAAACCTGCTCCTGCCACTGGACACCCCCTCATGTGTGTTTTCCAGTTGCTCCCCTAGAGATCTAGTCTACTTTAGCTGAAAGAAAAGCATGAGATTTCCGGGCTGGGATCCCCTCTGTCTGATGTTCTAAATTCCTTTTCACTGGACCTTAGACTTAACAAATGGAAAGGAAGACCTAAAGGCTCACCAGGGAAGAGCACAGATCACCTGCAACGCTTAAAAACAATCCTGATACAAGCTGCCCACATGCCCACAGAGTAAGGGCAAAGAGGCAGGAAATCGAAATAACTGACAGAAAAGGAAGTGGTAGTCAGCTGGTTCCCCAAGACTCCGGGGAAACGTTTACTGACTGGGAGCTGGGTCACCTGCCTCGGTGGGGACAGGAGATACAGCCCTTCCCAGCCCTCCAGTCACTCAGCTTGGGTCTCCAACCACTGTCTTCAGGATGCTGGGGTGTGGCCACGTCTCCTGGCCACAATGTTCCTTTTCTTCACCTGTCTGTATTCCCTTCTCATTTCACTTCATTGTCACTGCCCTTTCCCCCCCTTTTTTTTTAAATCTCATTGTAAAATGAAGCACATTCTATTTTTTTTCCATAAAAAAAGTTCAACTTTTTTTCTTCTATTCTTTTTAAAGTCACTTCTCTGGGGTGCTTCTCCTGGCTCTCTCATAAGAACTCCTCTCTCCTCCGTGTTCACAGCCTCTACCACAGCCCCGTCGCCTGCAACGGGGCTGCCTGAGCATCTGTCCCCTCCCATGGAGCTGTATCTTACTGATCCTGCTTTCTGCTCCCCCCCCCACCCCCCCCACCCCCCACTGCCAAGCCTAGAGTACAGCCTACAGCTCAGGCTCAAATACAGCACTTGTGGAAGGAAGGAAGGGAGGAAGGGAGGAAGGCTTCTCCCCATCCCCTCTACCCGGGTGGATATATCGCCTCTGCCAGGAAAAAATAAAAGAACACTTAGAGATGCATTTGAATAAGAAAATATTAATAAAGGCTGTCTTTAAGAAACAGTCATGTGTACAAGATACATTACAGTAACTGGGCTTAACAACCAAGAAACGATTCATTCTGCTTCCTTCCAGGAATTCCCATGCCCTCACAAGGCTCCAATCGCTTTGCCAGCAGCAACTCCCAGCACCGAGGTCACCTGAGTTGTTACGGCCACCGCCTCCCCACCAGGACATCAGAGGCAGCCAAGGAGAGACCAGGACATGTGCGCTATTCTCTTGTCTGCATTGACCATCTTGCTTACAGGAATGAGAATAAATTTGGGACTGTCCCGTGCCATTCAGTGTAAGATTCCCTCATTAGCTCTTTTCAGGCCCTGAGTCTTTATTACCAGCTCAGCTCTGGCTCTTTCTGGACTTTTTCCTGCCCTTGGGCAATTCCGAAAGTGTCTCTTCATCACAGACATCATCTGCCTCCTGTTTGAAGTGAGGTTACTCCCTTCTTGTTTTCTGACTTGTGCACGCACATGGGGCAGACCCTGAACCACTGTCCTCCCCCTCAGACCTCTAAGTAGGTTGTGACAAATGTAAGAAAGTCTAGAGTCAGAAGCGTGCTGGTGTGGTCGCCTTCGAGTGTGGCTGTTGGGTCCCATAATCTTTGGGTGCGTGATGCCATGGAAAACCGTCCCGGACTGGAGGAGCTCTTCCCCTGGGTCCTGGGGCAGCCGTCTGCCACCATGGTCCACACACAGCCCACTCTGAGAATGAGGAGTGGGCTCGAATCTGCCAGAACACCTGGAGCTGGGGAATGCCAGCTCAGCTCTGCCATTAAGTGGCTGTATGACTCCAGGCGAGCCACCACTCCCACCCTTCTGGTGCCCTGTCACCTCACGGGCAGCAGTTCCCGAACCCCAGCAAACATAAGGATCACCTTTGGAGCTTGCTTCGTTGTAGATTCCTGACCATCCCACCAAAGCTTCTGTCTCAGTAGGTCTGGGGAGGAACCCAAGAGATTATGCTGCAGGTTATTATTTGAGCCACCCTTTGAGAAACACTGATGTAAAGTCTCTGAGAGCCCCCAAGCTTCTCAGAGCTATTTGACCACCTCATTCCAGGGTTTTTCTCTCAAATTTGCTTAATCCAGTTAAATTCTGTGGCACACAGGGTTCCACGGGGAAGGAAGCTTCAACCACACAACAGGGCAAAGGCAGACACATTGTCATTGATCTCTCTGTGTGGTCGCCTTCATGGCTCCACAGTGTGTTGGGGCTCAGGCACGCTGAGATGCCTGTATCCCTACTTCTGAGCCAGACTAGGCTACATTCCCTAACGTGAACCAAACTTGGCCTACTTACAGGTAAGGTAAGATGTTACATTTTGGGGTCTCTCAGCCAGACATTTTAGAAAATCACTCCTAAAGCAAAAAGGGATTTCTGTTTAGGATGTATCTTTCCCTGCTCTTTTCCCTCCTACAGCAGCATCGTTCAGAGCAGGGTCTCCAGATCGCCTGCATCAGAATCATTCCAGAAGCCTGTTAACACTGCAGCCCCTCAGGCCTCGCCCAGACTTACTAGAGAGGGGGTTCCCATATAGGCATGCCCAGCAAGCCCCTTCTCTGACTGCAGGTGACTTTTGGTGCACATGCATGCTGTGATGCAAACTTGGGAAGCCCCGATTTAGAATACCCTAATAATGCATCTCATCTTCAAAGCTGTGTCCTTAGTTTTTAAAATGTTGAGGCTCACAGCTTTCCTCCCACCCCCTTAGTTTGTGACATGTATTTTATAGCTTGTCTCAGGGAAGCTTAAATGAGGAGTAAGGGAGAGGACAGGAAGAATGAAAGCGGGGGGAGGGGTAGCTGCAGGCCAGAATTGAGGTGAGCTCGGCCCTCTCTCCGGCCCTGGGAATCAGTGGCCAGCCTATCAGGTAACCTGTAGAGGGCAGTCCTCCACAGCTCTCTGTGTGGGCGGTGGTGGGTGATGTGGGGGACACCTCAGGGGTTCCCACAGCTCTCCTTGGAGTTTGTCTCTAGAAGGTGCTACTTCTCTTCTCTGTGTCTCTTACAAGTGGGCAAGGAGGGGCCAGGAACCAGAGCCACATGAAGTTTGCAAGGCCATGAGATAAACACTACTGTCCAGAAGAAGGTGAGTGGAGTTTTAAGTGAGAAGGAAGGATGGGGGACCACGAGAGGCCGGGTTCGTTGGCTTGAAACTTTTGTGACCACTCTACGTCATTTAAAGAAGGAAAAAAAAAAACCCCATGTTTTGGGAGCAAGTAGGGACAAAGAATCATATAATTTAGACAAGATGAAGGGAGTCTCATCAAAGGGCACTGTTTCCTAATTATTTTTTAACTGCACTGGAAAGGCCAAATCATTATAGCACCAGGAAGACAAGTTGAGAAAGGCTGCTTTTCAGTCTCCTGGGCCACTGTCCTCTGTGTGGTTCTGACACAGCCAAACCATTCTCTGGACCATCTTTCCAGGGGAGGGGAAGGTTTCTAATGGGGACAGACTAGACCTGGACAATGTCACAAGCCTTCATCCTGCCCATGCTGAGGGCCAGGGCTAGCCTGGGACAGGCTCCATCAACCAGTGATTATTTATTATACTTTATGCTCATGATTCACTCTCTCAGTGATCTGTAGCAAAACAGCGTGAGCAGCATTCCCAGAGCCAGTGACTGCCCCAACATTTCGGAGGTGTGGAAAGCACAAACACAGAAGCAGTACATGAAAGGACAGGCTGAATACATCTTGAGAAGTGGAAGCAGAACGTTAAGGCCATAAGCAAGTTAAGAAGAGATACCCGGAGCACATGAAGACTTTATGAAAGCTGAAAAAATACTAATAACTGAGCAAACAATTCTGGTTCTGGCTATAAAGCAAGTGGGAAGTACTGAAGGCCAGAAGCAAGGTTCAGGCAGGAGCCACCTCTCCCTGGCATTTCCAGAGATAGAGCGTAAGCTGATGATACTAGCTGGAACTCAGGAAAAGTTCTGCCACACTTCTGAGCTAAGACATGTATTAAGAAAAAGAAGGATCGCCTCCATAGCACTCATCTACTTGACCAACAGTGATGACAACAGCTAACATTTCAGAAGGTCTGGATGTCTGGGATACTCAGTCCTACCATTTAATCCTCACAGAAACCTTTTGGGGTAGGTGCGGTGATTACTCCCATTTTATAGATGAGGAAACAGAGGTTTAGTGAGATTAAGTGATTTGTCCAAGGTTGCACAGGCATTAAGTGGTAGAGCCAGCATCCATCTCTGAAGCAATGTGGTACCAGAAACTCTACTCTTCGTCTCAAAGCTATGCCTGACTTACAGTGGAATGGCCAAGGGCTAGAAATGACCAGCTAAAGTATGTGAAGCATGTAAATCCTCTGCACTGGTCTTACAGGTTCACTGTACTTGGTCGAAAAAACCACACTTCTTTCTCCCCCAATGCCTCTACTCACTCTTTCCCCACTGTACCTTGCTTTGCCCCTTAACCCTGAAAACATACTTCCCTCTCTCTGTCTAGTCAAATGTTCCTCTCCTTTATAGGTCAATTCAAGTCTTCATATTTGATCGTATCTAAAGGTTTTCCAGACTTCTACAGTTCACAAGGATCTCCCCCCATCCCTAAACTCCACTATAACTTTACAGTCTTTTCTGGAATTCTTTGGATTCTTTCAATGTTGTAGATTAAATTTATCCAGCAAAATTTCTAGTGCCTTAATGAGCCACATCTTCCCCCACAGGTCAAGCACAACGCTTTGCACATGGTATATGGCTCAATACTTTTAGTAGACTGATTATGGACTAAGCATTTACTCACAAAAGGATGCATTTAAGAGTGGCAGAGGGGAACGGACATGGAAGATGTCTCCTCTTGTGAATCACAGGATTTTAAAAACATGGAACCAGCTGCTTTCAAAAGGAGGGAAAAATTTTTTTTGGATGGGGGGAGGGGGTGCATCAGCTTAGAACAACCCTGGCTATCATTTACCCTTGGAATGCTGCTCAAAAAATCCATTTATAAGGGCACCTGGGTGGTTTAGTCGGTTGAGTGTCCGACTTCAGATCAGGTCACCATCTCAGAGCTCGTGAGTTCGAGCTCCACATCAGGCTCACTGCTGTCAACACAGAGCCTGCTTTGGGGATCCTCTGTCCCCTTCCCACTCTGTCCCTCCCCTGCTCACTCTCTCAAAAATAAATAAATCTTAAGAAAATCCATTTATATATGAAGGCTGCAAATAAAATCCCCTTGAGTGTAGGTTTTCTTTGTTACAGTCCCATTTTTCAGGTCCTTTGCTTTTCAGGAGGACTCTTCCCCACTCTGATCTGATCCCTGAAGACTGTCTGTACCTGGCCTGGCTGCTTCCTTGGCTGGATATCATGGGAGCCACTTGAAACCTACGTTCAAACCTCACATCTGCCACTTACTGGCTGGGTGACCTGGACAAGCTGCTTAACTACTGTAAGCCTCAGTTCCCCGTCCAAACCATGTGGATGTGAGGGGTTAAGTGTATCACTTCCATTTCATCATCGTGAAAGTCGAATGAGACAATGTTAGGAAAGAAGCTAACATAAAACCAAATACAGAGCAGGCATTTAATTAATGATATCTACCACGACATACTTGCTGTTTAGGATGTATCTTTCTCTGCTCTTTTCCCTCCTACAGCAGCATCGTTCAGAGCAGGGTCTCCAGATCGCCTGCATACTTGTAACCGGTCTTCCTCCTCTAGTCTTTGCCAGAACATCCTCTATATGCCAGAAATTTTGGCCTGAAGTCCTTTGATATCTCCTCAGCTCCCATAGAACACTTAAGCCCTCTGTGACTGGGTTCCAGCCACCCTTCCCACTTGTGTCTTCAGCAAGCCCCTTCTTGTCATCTTATGTCCAAACCTGTGGTCCCAGACTCAGAGAATCTACAGAGGCCAAGCAGGTGACATGAGCCAGTGGACTGGGTATGTGTAAAATGACTGACCACCAATATTCAGCCCCCAGAAGCCACAGGAGTGGTGGGGAAAGAAACAGATTCCAGAGCTCACAGCTGTAGTGATTTTGCTATGGGGGAATGAAAATAAGCAAGAAATCTAGATTTTATGGAGAGCCTCTTCATTTTTGAATGCCAGTTAAAGATTTTAAAACGTTGTGAGGCAAAACAAAACATTTCTGCAGGCCAGATTTGCCCTTGGGCTGCCAGTTGGTGACCTTTGTTTCAAACACACCAAACTCTGGGACGCTCTGAATTTGCTGTGTCTTCATGCCTGTGTTCCTGCTACTCCCTCTGCATGGGAGGACTGCCCCCCACCCTCCAAAACTGAAATGTTATTTGTTCTGTGAAAAAATTAATGGATTCTTTCCTCAGTACTTGCAAGATGTGTGACACGCTTCTATTAATAAAATAGCCCTTATTATATGAAATAGATGGTGCATTAATTTTTCTCCATTCCCACTTAAGGTAAGGGAGCTGTGTTCTAGTCATCTTTGTAGCATGTAGTACAATGCTTAGCCTATAGAAGTATGTGCTCAACAAAATGTTTGTTTAATGAATGGATGAGGGTAAGAGAAATCAACAATTGTGTGACTACTCCTCTATGCTGGAATCTGCAATCCCTATTTCTCTGCAGGCACCAGCAACTTTGGACACTTACATTTCTCTCCCATTTCCAGACATCTTGAATCCCCCAAAGGGGCTCTGGGCATTTAAGGCATTGTAACAATTGATCCTAAGGGAAGAAAACATAGTACCGTTAGTGCTGAATTCCACTTGCACAGAAATGGTACCACTGGCATAGTATTTCCTTTAAAAGTTTTATTTTTTTTAATTCCTTTTTTTTTTTTTTTTTTTTTTTTTACATACGGAAGATGTTTAATCTAAAATTTGCTTTAATTTCCCGATCTGGCCAGGAATGGGTGTATATCCATTCTCGGGGGGGGGGAGTTTCCTTGCCTTTGGTATTCCCATCCCCCCAGAGAATGTGCTTACTTCACTCAGGTTCTGGAGATTATAAGGTCCCCACACAGCCACTGGCATGCGTTACGGCTAGAACAATGACGCTGACTCTGATCTTACCAAACAGTCCCCGCCTGCATTGCAGAAGACACCGTGAGGGCCTTGTTGATGTCATTAGTGAAGACAGCTGCCACAAGTCCAAAGTCTGAGTTATTGGCTCTTTCGATCACTTCATCCATTGTCTTAAACCTCAGAATCTCCTGAACGGGGCCAAAGATCTGCAACAAAATCATTTGACCCGACACAGGGCTGCTTTGCCAGCACCTTTACAACTGCTTTCCACATTGCAAAACAAGTTTGCTCTGCTTTCATTATTTAAACTTCATTTCAGCTTAGCAGCACAGAACTGTAAAATAACCTTTGGCAGAATAGGATTGTACATGTGTCTAACCTTAGAGTTTGTTCAGGACCCTGACTCCTCCACCCTCCCTGGCATCACTCGATTCTACTATTAAAGCTGCCTTCTCCATGATTCTCCAGACACTGCTCCAGATCTCAGAACTGCTGGTCTGGACTGTTGGCTGATGTGCTCCTGGTTCCTCTCTCACACGAACGTGAGGATGCTTGGGTGCCTTCTCCTTCCTGGGGAACAGCTTAGTAACCTACATCTGAAGGAACAGACCTGTTGCAAGTGTATTACTAAGGCCAATGATTGGCTTTATGGTGACTGTCCTCTGGACTAATAATAACTGCAATCATTTAGCAGGTCACCTGGCCTCCATCTAGCTTGCTTGCCTTTAGATTTAACATTTTCTTGAAAGTGAGATTTTTCATAGTGATGTTTATAGCTGTTACTGAATATATATAAAATATAAAGAGCTAAAGCTAGAATATCATGTACTAGAAGTGCTCTGGAAACCATTCCAGAAAGATGTGGCTTTTGTTAGAACCCCACATTGGATACCTCCTCCTTGGCAATCCGCATATCATCGGTGACATTGGAAAACACCGTGGGCTCTATGAAGAATCCCTTTCGGCCCAGTCCTTTGCCTCCACATTCCAGCTTGGCACCCTCTGCCACACCACTCTGGATGAGTTCCAGGATCTTGTTGTACTGTTTCTTGTCAATCTACAAAAGAAATTTCCTAATGACTCCGTGTAAAGTAAGTGGGTTCTCAAGAATCTCTCATCTGCGATTTTGTTTCAAAGCTCCATGATATCTAGTCCTATCACATGGAACTGCTGTCACTTACCCATTCTTCACCAACAAAACATGTGGTTTTTTTATGGTTCCACCCAGCATGTTGGGAGCTTCAGCAAATTACTGCACTGATGACAGTGTGAGAGTGCCAAATCAGAACTATCAGACATAGGCCATGTTTTCAGATGATAGAGAACTTGGCTAATTGATTAGTCACTGTTTACAAATGGGGGAAAACTGACCTCTACATCCAAATGAACAGTTCAGCAAGTTGTACTGATACTAAAAAGATGAAAACAATAGGTGAGCTATATGGCGCCACACATCAAATCCTATTGGGAAATATTTTTAATTGGACCTCCTATTACACCCGAAGAGGAAAAGATCAAGTCCAAAGAATGAGGACTAACTTTCTATTCCATAAAATAAAGTCAACCTTGCTCCCCAAAAGTCATAAGTATCACTCAATTACTATGGTTAAAAACCTAAATTCACTTGGGTTTAACTGCTCATCAGTCATCTTTCAAACGGTCCCCCAACCTAGGTGATGTTGTTACTTATCAGGAAGACCCACACGCTAGAGATCTAGATGCAATCTGGTCCAAATAGCCTTTACAAATTCTCGGGCTCTATCTACAGTTTAAAACCAGAATTCTATATGGAAATATGCCTTCATGATTGTGGAGAACCTGCAGGGCCAAATAGTGTGGACTGCAGGGACTTTTGTGGCCCTCCCCACCCCATCCCACCACATGAAGCATTCAGGGTAAGAGAGAAACATAGAGCAGAGTGGAAAGGAGATAGCCCTCATTTCCTACACATTTACAAGCCACATGGGACCTCCCCAAAGTAGGTCAGGTTGGTGGAGAGATTCCTCAGCCACTGAAGAAGGATATGTGGCTTCTGGGAAAAAGAGATGTCCACTCTCCCTGACAAAGGCATTTGTAGAGGGGTCTTGAAGGCCAGTGATTACCACTGGGTCTCAGTTCTCAAGGTCAACATCCATCTTGTCATGCACAGGTCTTTTTTAGAGCTGAGACACTCCAATTTACCCCCAAAGTTCAAAGTATCCTTAAGGCAACCCTAATCCCTTAGTGTTTCAGGGATAAAATTTAGAAAGGAAGAGAGAAGTATGAGAAATAAGAATGTCTCACCAGCTACATTTCTAGCCATGAAGACAAGGTGGAAGAGTAAGGAGGAAGCAGAAAAAAGAAGTTGTTTCTGGGGTCCCACTAGAGTGTCCAGTGTTCGCCAAGGATTAAGAAAGCGGATGTTTATTATTTCTCTACCTGGGGTCCCTGCTCAGTGGTGGGATCAAAGGGACTCCCCACTATGCGCCTCTTGGCCCGCTCCACACTTCTTCTCACAAACTCCTCATAGATGGACTCCTCCACAAAGATGCGAGACCCCGCGGTGCAGCACTGGCCTTGGTTGAAGAACACCCCCTGGTGAGCCTGCTCCACAGCATAGTCCACTGCAAGAGGAAAACAGCCACGTCCTCAGCACTAGTTCTCCTGCGGAGGGGTGTGTCTACAGAGTCACCTCCCATCCCTCTCCCCAGAGCCCTAGGTATAAATGCCACGCTCACCGCAGAGCGTATGGTGAGTAGGCAGCACCGGGCAGAGCACTGGATTGAGAACGCAGCTTAGGTGGAAGTTCTAACTAGACCCTGATGTTACTTGCTATGTGAACGTGGACAACTTCACTTCTTTGAGCCTCTTTCTTCTTCTGTAAAAAGAAGGACTGGACCATGTCATCTAGAACAGGGGTCTCAAACTCCAGGATGCCAAGGGGCTAGGCAGATAATGTAACGGTAGGAATCTGCCAGCTACTGAAACGATCTGATGGAGGCTCAGAAGGAAAGACACTACATTTGGCTGTTGCTCTGCGTGAATGTAAGCCACTGGCTGCCAGATGGTCAATTTTAAGAAAAAACAGAAGTCAGTATTTTTAATGTGCAGTTTTTCTTTTTTCAAGTGCTGTGTGACATTTAGACAGGTAAACATATGTATGCCTGCATCCTGTCTATGGACTGCAACGTGCAACCTTACCCTACAGAACCTTGTAGCTGTATGCTCAATTTGTATTTTGTTGAATTAATAAGCTACAACAGAAACTGATCTTCTTGAAAGTCACCAAGTTTCCTCTATATTTACATGGGATGGTGTAATGGCATAAAACTTTTTCATGTCGTAGCGTATCCTTCAAGATAGGACTAGTAAGTATGGTGTGTTAGTTGCTAAATGACTGACTCCCATCAGTCAACCAGTGGTGTGAGTGGACGGCCTACTCCCCAAGAGAAATTTAGGTGTGAGAGTTGTGATCCCTCGGACAGCCAGCATGAAGCCGATGCTGAACTCTCTGCGGACTCCAAGCTGGGGCTGAGAGTCAGACAAACTGCTTTCTGATCTCTCCAGTGATGAAAGGGAAAGCAGCTGCGCCTGGCAGGATGGGAAGAAGAAAAAGAAAGAATGAAAGAGACTTTGGAATGGCATTCCCTGGAAAGCTTTTCTAAACAGAAAGGCCACACCTAGGCAGGATGGACTGCATGGCATCATGCCTGGAGACATGGGATTTCCTAGGTTTGCTGCTCCATGCTGCCACGGAGTCCTACCTCCAAGGTGTAATCACCTGACGGAGGTCCATTCATACGGGACTTACCAAAGTAGGTTGTCATTCTGGCTGAAAGTCATGGAAGCAGCAGAGGATGGGGGCACTAAACAGAGAAGGGGTTGGGGGTCTGGGGAAATGTTGGCAGGCCTAGTGAACTAGTATTTTTTTAATGATCTGCAGAGCCACCAGGCACAGTCGAGAAGTTTCAGATTTCTTGCATCTCGGCAGAGAGAGGGTATTTCAGCCATTCGGAGGCTTAGGCCACTCCCCTTTGCACTGCACAGCCCTGAGCAAGCCTTCATCTCTTCTACCCTGCTCTACAGCATCACAGAGTCAAAGCAGCTCATTAGTGTCCAGAAAACAAACTCTGTTCAGCTGTCAACTGACAAGCGTTCTTTCCCAACATTAGTCTATCTGCTCCTTAGAAGGAAAGATCCACATTCTTCTACTTAAGTGCCCCTTAGTCTCCCAGATCCTCTTCTTAGTGTCCTGTCAAAGTGGAGATACAAAGAGGGCACCGGAAGGCAGTGTGCTGGCACATGTATGAGATCTGTGGGTGACTTACAATCAGCATCGGCAAAAATAATATTGGGGCTTTTCCCTCCAAGTTCCAGAGTTACTCTCTTCAAGTTACTTCTTCCAGCTGCTTCTTGGATAAGCTTTCCAACCTGAAAGGAAAGGAAATGGAGGAAGGTTTTGCACACCTTGCAGCTGAGACAGTCAGTGGCCAAGCCAATTCTGGGCAACAGTAATTGATCCTGCAAGGCAAACTAACCCAGTGGAGGCGGCAGGAATAACTCCTGTGGTCGGGTTGGGCGGACGAGATACAAATCAGCTGGGATGCAGTTTAATGTCTGTGCTGAAGTGAGTTGGAAGACTGCTTTAGTTTCATGATGGAAGGAGCATGGAAAGAGGGTTTAATCTGGAATCTTAATCACTGGTCTCCAAAAAAGCCAACTGGCTCCACATGAAAGACATGATACATGATGAATGTAAAACAAAATCTTCATGTATTTAAAAAAAATGCCACATATGACTTTAATTACAGGGCTCAAAGAAAATATAGATGTTACACCTTTGCCTCTGCCTAGGTCTAGAGTAGAAGAATTCCCGATGGCTGAAGAACTGTCTATACTGTGCAATACCTATTTACCTAGAAGCCAACCAAACAATAGGCTGAGTTAGAGATAGCATTTACCATGGTGTAAACTCACACTTCCAATGAAACTGAAAGTGTCAAGATGGAAACAGAAGAACACACTGCCTCAGTGATAGAAATGCTGTCCACTCTTTCAGAGTCTGCCTCAGCTGAACAGTGTTTCCTTGCCCAAGGGAATACCCTCCCGTGGGTGGCCTATCCACCGATGGCAGCAGGGGTGTAGAGGCCCTTGCTCTCAGCTCACCACAGGACAGCTCTGCAGGACCATGGATGCTCCGCCATGCTGCATGTGGTTGGCGGACGTTGTCAGGCCTGCACTGCAGTTCAGCTTCCCCTGTGCCCACTCCCCTTCAGCAGCGATCCCTAATACATAACCTGCCTGGCAAACTCCATCTCAGCAGCTGCTTCCGGAGAACCTGACTCGTAACAGGGTGCTACTCTACTATCAGGGTAGAGGTCACATTATGGGAAATACCAAGTCCCCAAATTGCCCATATGGGCAGTTTGCTCTTGTTGGGATCAAAAATGCTACTGAATTCTACTGAAAATAAAATATTTTAAAAGCCTGGAGAAAAGAAATGCTAAATTTGAGTCCCTCCAGCCTCTTGTTGAGATCTTCAAGTAGGACTAACAATTCCTCAGGCAGGGTAGTCATGGTTAAGAGAAAATGTTCTGGAACCTGGAAGTTTTCTACTGATTTTATTGCTTACCAACTGTTTGACCTTGGAAAATTTATTTTACTTCTTGGAGCCTCGGTTTCCTCCTCTGTACCTGGGGCTAAACATAGTATCTACCTCAGAATTCAGTTGTCCTGAGGATTAAGTGAAGATATTTCGTCCTTAAAACCCTCCTCGTACACAGTGTGCCCACTCATGGTAGCTACGTGAAGGCGGGAGAAGCCAGGCCACTCTCTTTCCATGTTCAGTGCAGAGCAATGGAGGTGATCGTAAGAGGAGCTACTGCTAAGACTTTCCAAAGCAGGGCTCCCCCCTCCCTGCCCCCACTTCCCCCAAACTGCTTACGCTTATCAGTTGCTTCAGGAAAATACTGGGGAAACTCTCGGACTTCCTTCAGTTGCCAGTATTACTCACTCACTGGATTAAATGCTTTTATGTTTTTATTATTACTCTACCTTATGGCAAAAAATTTAGAAAATGTACTTTCACTCCGAGGAAACCTAACCATGGGGGAAAAATAGTGATTTCTCTGGAAGAGCTAGAATTGGTGTTTCTTAGTTTACAGGACAATGCTAGTTTCCAAGAGGTTAAGAAATACTGACATCCGGCCCTAAGATTAATGGGCAGGCATCAGCCCACCAGCCAGATGGTGCCTCTCCTGCCGTGCCAGTTTGTCTGTCTTCTACCTCAAGGCAAACTCCCTAGAAGACAGGCTAATAAAGGCCCTGTTCTCAGGAAAACATGCTTCCTCTTCTTCAGGAAGACAATGTATGTACACAATGGAAAGGAGAATCTGGCCCTCTGTTCTGGCAAGAGGACAGCGGTCAGGTGAAAACCGTGACTGACGCCTGAGATCCCTAGCTTGAGAGGGGAAGCCTTCAGAGGAGGACAGCTGGGACAAGAGCACCATGGGGACCCCCCGATGGCTGTCCTCTGTGACTGATGATTCTCCTGAGGAATTCGAGGGTTCTTGGCTCTCTCTGCCCTGAGGAATCCATGTTGATGATGACTCATCTTTAAGTCCAGGAAGATAAACAGACGAGTGCTTTCTCAAAGAAGGCAATCACTGGAATTCCCGAACTTATTATTAATTATATTAGAAAATGAACGTTTACTGAGCTGATCTATGTCAGACATTTACATGTAATTAGCTCATTTAAGTCGCTCAAAAACCCTACATAGTAGATACTATCTCATTTTAAAGATGACCAAACTTACGAGCTGGAAGTCAATGGATGGTACCATGTTACCCAGCAGGTGGGCTGGCAGAGCCTGTCAGACCCCAGGTAGACTGATGCCAGGGCACGAGCGTGAATCACTCCCTCTATGCGCCTCCCTCTCAACTTTCCGCCTTCCTTTCTGTATTTCCTGAGCACCTAATGTGTGCCACTCACCACCAAAACTTTGTTCCTGAACTCCTAATTGTATCCAGGTGAGTAGGAATATCACCTTTTATAGATACAAATGATGATCACAAACCATCAGTTGCAAAACTGACATTTTTGCCTTCAGAATGACATTAAAAAACAAGCAAAATCAAGGGGAAATCATGGGTTTCACACACAGTAAGATGCTGAATAAATGTTTGGGGTTGGTAAAGAGAGTGCGGGCCCAGCTGGCATTGCATTTCTGTTAGCCCTACTCCTGACATTAATCAAAAAGTTCTAGGGGCTGGTATTTTTTGCCACTAGGAATGTTGTCCAGTGATTATTTTCATGGCTATGGTAACTATACAAAAACCTTGCTCAGTCTATGGTCATCAGAGAATACCTAAGAATAATTTTTCCTGTGTCAGTGCTTTGCCAGCCTTTCCTTAGAAACCAAATTTGTGCTAAACATTGTGAGGCAAATCTCAGATGAATAATGCCTTTCCTCTTCATCTTTGGAAGAAGGTCAAGTTGCAGCTCAGAGTCAAGAAACAACTGAATGTGTTAGGCCACGGGAGAACCATTCCCATCTGGAGGGGCCTCAGGACAAGACACTGAGGAAATGCAGTTTTCACCGATCCCCTTCATTCAACACACATATTCCTGGTTCTCCAACTTCGTGCCGGGTGCAATGCTGTACCAGGAAGGACCTCACAGCTAAGAGGACTCCCACACAAACCTAGCAGGTGCTCACTAAGTGCAGCTTTACAGTCCACTGGGACAAAAATCTGGGTCAGATTTAATATTAGATAAGAGTGGACAGAATAATGGCTCTGAGGTACTTTGTTATAAGCCAGAGTCAGAGCTCTCCCTCCGGTCTTTATCCACAGATTAGGGCTTTGGAGAACACGTTATTACTCATGAATTCTCTCCGCGAGTGGACACAGGTTAAATGACCGCAAATGGGAGGCACTCCTCATTATCATTACCAAGAAGGGGAAAGAAGTGACGGAAAGGAAAACAGATACAAGTCCAAAGCAAGAGATTTTTTTTTTAGCAAGATTTTCTTAATAAGGAAAAGTAATATTTAAAAATCAAGTGTTCAAGTGAGAATTGACTCCATGTCTGCTTATAAAATTTGACAGGTCCCGTGCAAACCGGCCAAAAATACGACCTGTACAAAGCCCGTACAAGGGTTCCCAAAATTAGAATCTACACAGTTAGACAATGTCAGAAAGAACAAAATACAGACACCACACAAGGGCCTGGGAGAGGCAGTGAGTAGTACTCCTTGGGAGTATGTGTGACCCTGGTCACGGTGAACCCCTGTATGCAGGATCAGAAGGCAGAAGTGCACGGAGAGGTAAATGGGGCCACAAGACACACAGGTCTTGTGAGTGGTTAAAAGTCAACTCAGTAGGGATAGATTTATAAAACCAAGTCCTATTCTGATCAAATAGGCAACATCTCCCACCCCATCACTGACAGGCTGGCTAACTGCAACCATATTCAGGTTTATGGATTACCCACAGGTGTCAAGAGACCCAGGTACTACACACTGGCATGGTGCCCAACTTCTCCTTCAATTTGGGAGTGACACTTTGGCTCCTGAAACCTCAGTTTCTTCATGTGCAGAATGAAGGCACAAGCCAAGTAGTTCCTCTATTCTTAGTACTCGAGTTGGCTGGAAGGGTTTTAAAAGACACATAGGGCTCCCGGAGCCCCTGCCTGTATTTAGAATCTGTCCACCGTTCTTCTGCATTTTTCTTGCTTATGGAGCAGAAGTAGCTTTTCATCAAAGCATGCAGCTGCACAGAATGATAGAAAAACCTGATTTCTTTTTTTTAAGTTTCCTGGACAGAGGTCATTATGAAAGAGTAAGTGATAGTGTTCCAGCCACGTGGTTTCTTAACTTTGCATTCCCTGTAGTCAGCTGTATCTGTGTACCCCAAACAGGCAAGAGCGGGAAGGGGGGGCTCCCCCACACATATTGGAACTGGGCTCATTCTCAGCAGGAATGTTGGCACAGATCGACTCTGACTCCCATCCATGTTTGGAAAGGCTTCAGGATTGATATGAGGAGTATCCCTGGAAGAGCCACAATGTACCAGAACACGTTCACGGCAATGTGGCAGGGTAGGGAAATGCAATTTGGTGCTTTGCGAGGGAAAGGATTCCTCATACAGGACAAAAAAGAACACAAAAGGCCTTTCCCTGCCCTCTTTATTTAATGCTGCTGCTCCCTGAACAGTGTTCCTGAAGCTGAGTAAACTTTTTACTAATTAGTGAATTACATCTATTAATAAGGGTGGATTCTTTCTCAGAGACATGCCTCCTTAAAAAAAAAAACAAAACAAAAATCTCTAGTACAGAGTTCAGTAAGCTGGTTGGAGGATGCCTGCTTTTTGGAATATATCTTCATTTCTTAAATCTCTAACAGATCGACTCTATGGCTTTTTCCCTCCTCCCCTTATTTTTCACTGTTGTGTTTACTGGCTAACTATGATGGAGACAGGAATGACAAAAATATATGTCATTGGATATTTCTTGCCTTTCTGAAATACCTAGAAAGAACAGGCCAAATCAGTCTGTTCAGATTTCTACCTGAAAGTAAAAAGACTAAAACAGTTAAGCAGTTCCTTTAATTTCAGTGACAACAGCAATTTCAAAACTGTCAAATTCCAATTATGAAAACCAACATGGCCACTAACAACCAGTCCTATCGCACCTGTCCCTCCAGTCACATGAAACCATATGCCCTTGCTGGAACATGCCTCTGTGTGTTTGTCCAGACGGTTTCATCTGCTTAAAATGTCTTTCCTCCCCTTGCTTACTTGATAAAATCATTTTTCCTGACTTATTTCTGCCACTTCCTCTGTGAAGCTAGCTTTCCAGACCCACCCTCCCCACAGGTCTGGTCTCTGATCCAACAAAACTCTCACACTGTTCTTAATAGTTGTCTTCCAGCCTGAATTCGTGAACAGAGAGACTTTACCTTCCTACCTACCTACCGGACATACATATGGAAGATTTTCCTCATTTGTTGGGTCACTGCACCAGAATATGACACCTGTTCTAGGAGGTCTCTTGGAATCAGAGACCATGTTAGAGAAACAAGTGAGAGAATACAAGATGCTTGTGTCCAAGGTAGTCGTACTTTGCCATAACTAGCAGAATAATCTTGGGCTTCCCTTTCACTTATCTTTGGCTTAAATTTCCTCATTTTTAATGAAGGGAATGACTTCATCTAACATTGGCTGTACCGCTCCTAGAGCACTTAAACACTTTTTCTATATCTGGGCTCTACCTCAAGAGATTCTGATTATTTTACTCTGGATTATTTGTAAAAGTTCCCAAGAACGTTCTAATTTGCTGCTAGGGTTAAGAACCTTTAAGGGCACTGCTCCCATACTTGTCTCTAACCTTGCATCATTGGTTCTATTTTGCAATTGTTCAACATTACTGTTTATTGAACACATACTCTGTACTGCTTGTTCTCACAAACATTACTTTACTTAATCTTCATCCATTTCTGTGAGGCAAAATTACCCCCCCCCCCATTTTATAGCTGGGGAAAAAAAATGTGACTCAGAGAGGTCAAGAAATGACTTGCTGACAGGCATCCACTGAGAGGCGGAGCCAGGACTGGACTCAGAGTGCCCATACCAAGCCTAGGGTTCTTTCTGCTCCACTACGGCTTCCCTCTGTGGTTCTTACTTCTCTTCTCCGATGCTCTCCTGGGGATTAGGTCCCCTTTGCTCAGAGTAGAATTCTGACAGCTAAACACTCTATCCACAGCTAACAGATATTCCAGATCAACTGTCTGGGATACTTAGCCATCCTTCTGTTAACTACATAGGACTCTCCCTTTGTATTTCAGATAACTAAAAAAAGTCAAGATTCTGGTTGTTTTGGTTTGCTTTGATAGGAAGAATCGTGGAGTACTCAAGTCACTGGTACTACATTTCCCACTAACCAGGTGAACTGAATGAAGGGATGGGCATCATAGGACCTGCTCATCATCACCCAGAGCTCCAAGGAGAGAAACCCCTTGCAGAATAAATAATCTTGGCGAGCAGGCAGAGGCCACAGCATACTTTTTCTTATTCTTCAGTACTCAAGTTTTGATTTAAGAATTAAGAAAAGGAAAAGAAGATACTTTAAAGCCTGTACATCCAGGTGCTTTTTGACACATTCAACTGGTATTTTTGATTCAAATGCTGGATGGTTTACTAGTAGACCCCTACAATCTTAGAAGGAGGCTCATGAGCTTTTTTTTTAAAAATAGACAAAACGATAGCAGGGCAACTCCCCCACCTACAAAGAGGGGCGAGGCTACAAGTGGAAAGAGCTGACCCAATTCATTACTCAAGCCGCAGCGAGGGTGTCTACACCATGCATTATGACATTCATCTCACTTAGGAAGTGAAGGAGAACCCCGGCTGCGTAAATTAGAATCAGTGATAATACAGCTGTTAGCCACAAACATTTGTTTGGCACGAATCAATCTGGACTCTCCTGTAGTTTGCTTTGATGGTCTCTCTACTATCTTGTTGACTAATGATGAAATCATGGTTTGTTAATCTAACTGAACAAAGAAAACACCACACCAAGCAAAGTGCAAACTGCTTTCCTGTACTTTATTGAGGTTGTTTATTCACTCTGTGTTTATAAGAGCCCTTTTATATTCACTTATTAAATATTTACATGCATTGCTTATGTATTTAGCTGCATAAGGAGAAATTAATCCTATCTTCCATCTGAGTAACTCTGTTTGTTTTTCAAAGGCCTTTTGCTGAAGTAAAATGGCAAGCAGCCACCTCAAATAAGCTTCTTGTTACTGTTGTAGACATTCTGTGATGTACCAGTAAGTCACTTCTCCCTAGGGTAATCATACCAGGGGCCATGTTCAAATTCATATTTAAGTGACATGTTCCCTCTGGAACAATCTATATAATTTCCCAAGGAGCCTACGAAGTTAAAAGAGAATAGATGGATAAAGAAGTAAAAACTGATGAAAGCAAGCTGAAAATGATTTGGGGAATTATGTGATCACTTGATTTGCCTATAAAAATTCTCTACCCACCACCATTAATATGGGGAATTATAAGTTGGCTTTCATATTCTAGACAAATGCTTCTCTCTCAGGTCTTCTATTATCTATCTGTCAAAGATACTACTCCAGAAAAGAAACTAGGAGATACTCCAGAGGCCATAGCAGTAGTTCCCCTCTAAGTGAATGCAAATGCCTTTCTAGAGAGAGAAATATCAAATATAGATTTTGTCATAAAAACTTAGTGAAATGTGCTTTATGCACACTGCAATAGGCTACCTCATGTTGTGAGTATTCCTAAGAACAGAACACTTCACATGGCCACCTTCCACCTCATTCTCTTTCCCGAACTTTTCTTTTTCTGCCTGTCTGTGTGTCTCTCTCTCTCTCTCAGTTCCCTCCACTGAATATTGGCATCTTTGAAGATTACGTATTTAGTTTTTAATGCTCTTCCTGTTAAGATGGAGAATCTCCTATGTTATATTATATAAAGCTACAGTGACCAAAAATAGTGTGGTATTGGTGAAGGGACAGACACACAGATCAGTGGAACAGAACAGAGTCTAGAAAGAGCCCCATACAAATATGCACAACTGCAGCCTGAGAAAGGCACAAAGTCATTTTAGTAGAAACAAAGACCATCTTTTCAAGAAATGGTACTGGAACTAGTATTATCTACAAAGAAGTTACTTCCTCACTTTACCACATGCACAAAAATTAAATAAAAATACATCATAAACCTAAGTGTTAAACACAAAACTATAAAATTTCTAGAAGGAAACATAAAAGAAAATCTCTGTCATGTTAAGTTAGGCAAAAGTTGCCTAGGCATGACACCAAAAGCCTGATCCAGAAAATAAAAAAATAATGAATCAATACACTGGATGCCACTAAAATTAAGAACTTCTGCTCTGCAAAAGGCACTGCTGAGAGAATGAAAGGATAAACCACACACTAGGAGCAAATATTTGCAGAGCACAATGGACTTGCATCCAGAATACACAAAGAATTTTTAAAATTCAACAATGAAACAAACAACAAAACAGTAAAAAAAAAAAGTGGGCAAAGATTAAAACACACTTCAACAAAGAAGACACACAGATGACCAACACACACATCAAAGAGATGCTCACCATCACTCATCACCAAGGAAATGCAAATCAAAACCACAACGAGATATTACCTCACCTCTATTAGGATGGCTACTATAAAAAATACTGGAAATAACAAGTGATGGCAAGGATGTGGAGAAAAAGAGAACCCTTCGGCACTACTGGTGGGAATATAAATTGCTGCAACCATTATGAAAAACAGTATGGAGGTTCCTGAAAAACTTAAAGATAGAACTACCATATGATCCAACAACAATCCCACTTCTGGGTATCCTTCTGAAGAAAACAAAAACACAAACTAGAAAAGGGATCTGTACCTCCATGTTCACTGCAACATCATTTATAATAGCCAAGATATGGAAACAACCTGAGTCCACCAATGGATGATTAAAGAAACTGGTATATATTAACACTGGAATATATATTCAGCCACACAAAGGACTAAAATCTTGCCATCTGTGACAACATGGATGAACCTCAATGACATTGTTAAGTGAGATAAATCAGACAGAGAAAGAAAAATACTGTAGGAACTCTCTTATATATGCAATCTAAAATAAACATATTATATATTTATATGTATGTATATATGTGTGTGTGTGTGTGTGTGTGTGTGTGTGTGTGGACTCTTCCAGGACCATAACTGTCAATATGTATGCACTCAGTGTTTTAGCTACTGTGCTTTAGAAACTAACATTACAGTGAGGAGGGCCAGAATCCAAAAATTTTAAATGTGCAATGGAAACACCACACAAAACCAACTAACTCTATATACAAGCACACATATGCACAAGTGATGTGATCCTGACAATGAGAAAAGCTCCCCAACAGATGCACCAAGATCACCTATAAAATCTGAGTGAATTCAATTTCAATTGTGCCACATGGTATGTTATGTCGATCTACCTCATGATAAGGTATGGGCTGATAATTACCTAATTTCAAATACTGTTAAGGATAATTAATATATACAATGTCTGATTTCATCCCCAGCCCAGAAGAATCATTTATTAGCCAGCAACAGGGTAATTGTATAACAGGATCTTACACAGATATTATCTAGTTTAATGCTCATAACTGCTTGGCAAAGTAGGTGTCACTCCCCCCTTTTTCTAGAAAACAGGCTCAGAAAGCTAATGAATAATCAGATGGAACTGGCATTAATTACATATCTGTGAAATAAATTTGTAGCAAAATTTTCAAATGGGCTTCTATAATTTTAAAAACCTTTAAATAAATGTGGTGCGTAGTCAAAAGTTCCCAAGATATACATATATTTAAAAAAACCACTATGTTGAGATAACACTATTACATTTATTAGGATGGCTAAAAATAAAAATACTGACCGTACCAAATGCTGGAGAAGAGGTAGGGGAGCTGGAAATCTTAGACATTGCTGGGAGGAATGTAAGGTGGTACCACCACTTTGGAAAATAGTTAACAATTTCTTAACCTACCATACAATCCAGCTATTCAATTCCTAGGTATTTATCCAAGAGTTAAGGAAATACACACACACATACAGATGCACAAAGAGTTGTACATGAAATGTTCACAGGAACTCTAATTTGTAGCAGTCCCAAACCAGACATAACCTAAATGTCCACCAACAGGTGAATGACGAACAAATTCTGGTATATCCACAAAATGGAATATGACTCAGGAACAAGAAGGGATGAATTACTGAGATACACAACAAAACGGATGGATTTCAAAATTACTGTGTGAATAAGAACAGCCAGACAGAAGAGTATATACAGTGTGTTACTATTTATATGAAATTCCAAAAAGTGCAAACAATCTACCATGGCAAAAAGCAGATCCATGCCTGAGAATGGGCAGGGGGTGGAGGGCAAAAAGAGGCGATCACAAAGGGCCAGCAGGAAACTTCTGAGGGAGATGGACTTGTTGCTATCTGAACTGTGGTGGTGGTCACAGAGGTAGATACATATGTCAAAATGTATCAAGTTGTACATTATGTGCAATTTATTATGTATCAATTATACCCCAATAAAGCTGTCAATAAATACACATTAAACAATGAAAGTGTTATTTTATTAGAGCAATTATGTCATACATCTATTTGTTGTCGTTTGGGAACTGTTGGGGGGAAAATTATATTGAATCTACCGGACTATTTAAAATATGATTTAATGGTTTTAATTAAAGTCAAATGCCTTAGGAATAAATTAATTACATTTTAAAATAATTGGAGCTTGACAGGGAAAGAGAAGTGAAGAGAAAAAAAGAAACTTAAAGGAAAGCAAAAGGTGGTGAAAATAAAGAACAGATCAGAGGACAAAAGAAGAGATTACAATTAGAACTAAAAAGAGGCGGGGCACTTGGGTGGCTCAGTCAGTTAAGCATCCAACTTTGGCTCAGTTCATGATCTCACAGTTCGTGAGTTCAAGCCCTGTATCAGGCTCTCTGCTTTAGATCTTCTGTCCCTCTCTCTTTCTCTGTCCCTACCCCCTGTGCACCCACTCTCTCCCTCTCTCTCAAAAATAAAAGTTAAAAAAAAGAAAAGAAAAAGAGGCAACACGAGATAATAAGTCTCAATAAGAATGAAGCCACCATACTCACTACAGAGGTTGACCAGTTCTCATTTATCTGCACAGAAGGCAGGAAACAATCATGATGCTAAGGACTCACTGGCCAGATAAGGGAGGGGTGGGCACTCAGGCAGCAGAAACAGCACATACTCAGTCACAGAACTGAAAGACACGGCCCGTCTCGGTGTCTGCAAGCAGTCTGGGAAGGCTAGAGAAAGGGGAAGTTGTGGGGCCAGGTCATGAACCAACTTGTCTGTTACCTGAAAGAATTTTGGATACCCAGGTAGAGATGTTTACTCTACAGATAGAAACAGAAGTCTCAAGCTCAAAAAAGTGGTTAATAATTACAGTGAGCTATTTCAAGGACATATTCTGACACACTGTGTTCACTCATAGGATTATTTCATATTGACAAATAAAAAATTAAATGGACCAATTAAAGTTAGTACAAATGAAAAACCTTTTGTACTGATGGTCTTATGGGGAAGGAAGAATTAGAGTGGAAAATAAATGATGGTTAAATTCCAAGTTCAGAAACCAACATTGATGACTGAAATGAAACTTGCACCTTCTCTTAGGAATAGTGCTTTTCTTTTAATGTTTATTTTTGAGAGAGAGAAAGAAAGAGTGTGTGCAGAAGTGGGGGAGGGGCAGAGAGAAGGGGACAGAGGATCCAAAGAGGGCTCCATGCTGACAGCAGCGAGCCTGACGTGAGGCTAGAACTAACAAACTGCAAAATCGTGACCTGAGCCGAAGTCGAAGTTGAATGCTCAACCGACTGAGCCACCCAGGTGCACCAGGAATAGTGCTTTTATGCAGTAAAAGCTAAGTCAACAATATATATATATATATATATATATATATATATATATATACACACACACACACACACACACACACACACACATAAAAGAAGAAAATGTGACCAGCTAAGCCTGCAGTGTCAAATTTTCCATGAATTCATCAGCTGATTCTCTGGGTTCTCTTGAACAGCCACTGCAAGGGGCACATGATGATGCCATGGCCTTGGAGCGGGGCTGAACCTAGAAAACCCTCTGGGGAACAAGCCTGGAGCATAGAAGAACTAGCAAAAAGAGGGAGGAGTAAGCAATCTTGCCGATTGTCAGTTCTATGCCCTGTGTGCCAGGGAAACCCCAAGGTCATTTGTAAAATAAGGAGTGACTTAAGGGCATCTTTACTCCTGCAAGGAACACAGTAGAGGATCAAAATACTTACCGATGTAAGAGGACTTGGAGTTCTAAGATTATCAAAGTCCTCTCTTTCTGGCAGCTGGCAAGCCCATTAGCACCCTTCTGGGCTCCAGGGCTGCTCCAGCACACGGGGAGCAAGAAAGAGAGAAATGTTGCTACACACAGATTGAGAAGTGGCAGAGGAGGGCCTGGATTGCTACATACTTTCCTCTTATGACCACCTCTGCTGTGTCCCAGAGGTTTTGGGCTATGGTGTTATCATTTTCATTGGCTTCCATGTACTTTTTTAATTTCCTCTTCAACTTCTTGGTTAGCCCATTCGTTCTTTGGTAGGATGTTCTTTAGTCTCCAAGTATTTGTTACCTTTCCAGTTTTTTTCTGGTGGTTGTTTTCGAGTTACACAGCATCATGGTCTGAAAATATGCACGGTGTGATCTCAGTCTTTTTGTACTTGTTGAGGGCTGATTTGTGTCCCAGTATGTGATCTATTCTGAAGAACATTCCACGTGCACTGGAGAAGAATATGTATTCTGCTGCTTTAGGATGAAATGTTCTGAATATACCTGTTAAGTCCATCCGGTCCAGTGTGTCATCCAAAGCCATTGTTTCCTTGTTGATTTTCTGATTAGATGATCCGTCATTGTTGTAAGTGGGGTGTTGAAGTCCCCTACTATTATGATAAAATTATCAATGAGTTTGTGTTTGTGATCAATTGATTTATATATTTGGTTGCTTCATGTTGGGGACATAAATGTTTATAATTGTTAGATCTTCTTGGTGGGTAGGCCCATTAATTATGATACAATGCCCTTCTTCATCTCTTATTGCCGTCTTTATTTTAAAGTCTAGATTGTATGACATAAGTATGGCCACTCTGGCTTCCTTTTGGCGACCATTAGCATGACAGATGGTTCTCCAGTATGATTTGGTCACACTAGCCTTCTACCCCTTTTTTCTCTCTCTTCATCTTCTGTGATTCTTATGATTCAGATGCTTTTCCTTTTTAATGAGTCACTGAGTTCTTTAATTCTTTATTTTAATTTTTTAAAATGTTTTTAAACATCTAACAGTAAGAGAGACAGAGTGTGAGCTGGGGAGGGACAGAGACAGAGGGACACACAGAATCTGAAGCAGGCTCCTGGTTGTGAGCTGTCAGCATAGAGCCCGATGCGAGGCTAGAACTTGTGAACCACAAGATCATGACCTGAGCTGAAGTCAGACACTTAACTGACTGAGCCACTCAGGCACCCCCCTGGCTTTCATTTCTTCCTGCTCTTTCTTTTGGGGTGAATTCCTTCATTTTGTCATTTTGGAAGATTAAAAGAACTAATAAAATAAAAAATTAAAATTAAAAAATTAAAAACAACACAAAACATCAAATAAAAAACAACAACAAAAGCAACAAAGACTACAAAGGACCAGAGAACACCACCAGAAACTCCAACTCTACAGGCAACACAAGGCAATAAATTCCTATCTTTCAGTACTCACTCTAAACGTCAATGGACTAAATGCTCCAATCAAAAGACATAGGGTAACATAAGAAAACAAGATTCATCTATATGCTGTTTACAAGAGATCACTTTAGACCTAAAGACTCTGTCAGATTGAAAGTAAGGGGATGGAGAACCATCTGTCATGCTAATGGTCGCCAAAAGAAAGCCAGAGTGGCCATACTTATGTCATACAATCTAGACTTTATAATAAAGACGGTAATAAGAGATGAAGAAGGGCATTGTATCATAATTAATGGGCCTACCCACCAAGAAGATCTAACAATTATAAACATTTATGTCCCCAACATGAAGCAACCAAATATATAAATCAATTGATCACAAACACAAACTCATTGATAATTTTATCATAATAGTAGGGGACTTCAACACCCCACTTACAACAATGACGGATCATCTAATCAGAAAATCAACAAGGAAACAATGGCTTTGGATGACACACTGGACCGGATGGACTTAACAGGTATATTCAGAACATTTCATCCTAAAGCAGCAGAATACATATTCTTCTCCAGTGCACGTGGAATGTTCTTCAGAATAGATCACATACTGGGACACAAATCAGCCCTCAACAAGTACAAAAAGACTGAGATCACACCGTGCATATTTTTAGGCCATGATGCTGTGTAACTCGAAAACAACCACCAGAAAAAAACTGGAAAGGTAACAAATACTTGGAGACTAAAGAACATCCTACCAAAGAACGAATGGGCTAACCAAGAAGTTGAAGAGGAAATTAAAAAAGTACATGGAAGCCAATGAAAATGATAACACCATAGCCCAAAACCTCTGGGACACAGCAGAGGTGGTCATAAGAGGAAAGTATGTAGCAATCCAGGCCCTCCTTAAGAAGGAAGAAAGGTCTCAGATACACAACCTAACCCTACACCTAAAGAGCTGGAAAAAGAACAGCAAATAAAACCCCAAACCAGAAAAAGACAGGAAATAATAAAGATTAGAACAGATATCAATGCTATAGAAACCAAAATAAAAGGAGAACAGATCATTGAAACCAGAAGCTAGTTTTTTGAAATAATTAACAAAACTGATAAAACCACTAGCCAGTTTGATCAAAAAGAAAAAGGAAAGGACCCAAATAAATAAAATCAAGAACAAAAGAGGAGAGACCACAACCAACACAGCAGAAATAAAAACAACAATAAGAAAATATTATGAGCAATTATATGCCACTAAAATGGGCAATCTGGAAGAAATGGACAAATTCCTAGAAACATATACACTACCAAAACTGAAACAGGAAGAAATAGAAAATTTGAACAGACCATAACCAGTAAAGAAATCAAATTAGTAATCAAAAATCTGCCAAAAAACAAGAGTCCAGGGCCAGATGGCTTTCCAGGGGAATTCTACCAAACATTTAAGGAAGAGTTAACACCTATTCTCTTGAAGCTGTTCCAAAAAGTAGAAATGTAAGGAAAACTTCCAAATTCTTTCTATGAAGCCAGCATTACCTTGATTCCAAAACCAGACATAGACCCCACTAAAAAGGAGAACGATAGACCAATTTCCCTGATTAACATGGATGCAAAAATCTTCAACAAGATATTAGCCAACCGGATCCAACAAAACATTAATAAAATTATTCACCACGACCAAGTGGGATTTATACCTGGGATGCAGGGCCGGTTCAATATCTGCAAAACAATCAGTGTGATTCATCACATCAATAAAAGAAAGGAAAAGAACCACACGATCCTCGGGACCCCTGAGTGGCTCAGTTGGTTAAATGTCTGACTTCAGCTCAGGTCATGATTTCACAGTTTGTGAGTTCAAGCCCCGCATAAGGCTCTGTGCTGACAGCTTCGAAGCCTGAAGCCTGCTTCAAATTCTGTGTCTCCTTCTCTCTGTTCCTCCCCCACTCATGCTGTCTCTCCCTCTCTCCTTCAAAAACAAAAACATTAAAAAAAAAAAAGAATCACACAATCCTCTCAACAGATGCAGAGAAAGCATTTGACAAAAATACCACCTCCTTTCTTGATAAAAACCCTCAAGAAAGTAGGGATAGAATCATCTACCTCAAGATCATAAGAGCCATGTATGAAAGACCCAACACTAATATCATCCTCAATGGGGAAAAACTGAAAGCTTTCCTCCTAAGGTCAGGAACACAACAGGGATGTCCACTCTTGCCACTGTTGTTCAACATAGTATTGGAAGTCTTAGCCTCAGCAGTCAGACAACGCAAAGGAATAAAAGGCATCCAAACCAGCCAGGAGGAGGTCAAACTTTCACTCTTCACAGATGACATGATACTCTATATGGAAAACCCAAAAGATTCCACCAAAAAAACTGCTAGAACTGATCCATGAATTCAGCAAAGTGGCAGGATATAAAACCAATGCACAGAATCGGTTGCATTCCTATACACAAATAATGAAGCAACAGAAAAAGAAATCAAAGAATAGATCCCATTTACAATAGCACCAAAAACCATAAAATACCTAGGGATATCTAACCAAAGACGTGAAAAATCTATACACAGAAAACTATAGAAAGCTTATCAAAGAAATTGAAGAAGACACAAAAAAATGGAAAAAGATTCCATGCTCCTGGATAGGAAGAACAAAAACTGTTAAAATGTCAAAACTACCCAAAGTAATCTACATATTCAATGCAATCCCTATCAAAGTAAAACAAGCATTCTTCACAGAGCTAGAACAAACAATTCTAAACTTTGTATGGAACCAGAAAAGACCCTGAATAGTCAAATAATCTTGAAAAAGAAAACCAAAGCAGGAGGCATCACAATCCCAGACTTCAAGCTATACCACAAAGTGTAATCATCAAGACAGTATGGTACTGGCACAAGAACAGACATTCAGATCAGTGGAACAGAATAGAGAACACAGAAATGGACCCATAAACGTATGGCCACCTAATCTTTGACAAAGCAGGAAAGAATATACAATGGAATAAAGACAGTCTCTTCAGAAAGTGGTGCTGGAAAACTGGACAGTGACATGTAGAAGAACGAACCTGGATCACTTTCTTACACCATACACAAAAATAAACTCAAAATGGATGAAAGACCTCAATGTAAGACGGGAAGCCATCAAACTCCTCGAGGAGAAAGCAGGCAAAAACCTCTTTGACCTTGGCCACAGCAACTTCTTACTCAACACGTCTACGGAGGCAAGGGAAACAAAAGCAAAAGTGAACTACTGGGACCTCATCAAAATAAAAAGCTTCTGCACAGCAAAGGAAACACTCAGCAAAACTAAAAGGCAACCGACAGAATGGGAGAAGATATTTGCAAACAACATATCAGATAAAGGGCTAGTATCCAATATCTATAAAGAACTTATCAAACTCAACACTCAAAAAACAAATAATCCAGTGAAGAAATGGGCAAAAGACATGAACAGATACTTCTCCAAAGAAGACATCCAGATGGCCAACCGACACATGAAAAAAGGCTCCACATCACTCATCAACAGGGAAGTACCACAAGAGATACCACCTCATACCTGTCAGAATGGCTAACATTAACAACTCAGGCAACAACAAATGTTGGCAAAGATGCGAAGGAAGAGGATCTCTTTTGCACTCCTGGTGGGAATGCAAACTGGTGCAGCCACTCTGGAAAACAGTATGAAGGTTACTCAAAAGATTAAAAATAGAACTACCCTACGACCCAGCAATTGCACTATTAAGTATTTATCCAAGGGATACAAGTGTGCTGTTTTGAAGGGGCACATGCACCCCAATGTTTATAGCAGCACTATCAACAATAGCCAAAGTATGGAAAGAGCCCAAATATCCATCGATGGATGAATGGATAAAGAAAATGTGGTGTATACACACACACACACACACACACACACACACACACACACACACACACAATGGAGTATTACTTGGAAATCAAAAAGAATGAAATCTTGCCATTTGCAAGTATGATGGAACTCGCAAGGATGCAAGGATGGAACTCACAGGTATTATGCTAAGCGAAATTGGTCAGAGAAAGACAAATATCATGTAACTTCATTCATATGAGGACTTTAAGAGACAAAACAGGTGAAAATAAGGGAAGGGAAGCAAAAATAATATAAAAACAGGGAGCGGGACAAAACAGAAGAGACTCTTAAATATGGAGAACAAACAGGGTTATTGGAGGGGTTGTGGGAGGAGGGATGGGTTAAATGGGTAAGAGGCATCAGGAAATCTACTCCTGAAATCATTGTTGCACTATATGCTAACTAACTTGGATGCAAATTTAAAGAAAGAAGTGGCAAAGGAGTCTCTACGGTTCTTGTCCATGAGATATAGCTTCAGGCGACAGGAAGAGTCTCAGCACTTCACGGGCGGACTATAGAAGTGACATATTCTTCTGAGAAACATAATCAAAGCATAACTCTGGCCCCCATGGTAACAGTACCCCTGCGTTCAGTGAGTGTTTTCCCCAATTACCAATACTGCATAGTTGTGTGGTATAGTATAAGCTCTTGGGAAGTTTTGTAAACTTCTAAATAAAATAGAGGCACTTTTGTTGTTTATCTTTTGAGAAGTTCATGGGTGAAGGGAATGCTTTGGATGTCTTTGCTGTGCTAAACTGATTTTGAATTCATTTGTTTTCCCCCTTCAGGTGCTTAGAAGAGCTATCATCGTTGGAATGAAATTACAGACAGAGCAGACACTGGGAGTGGCGGCTGTCAGTTCACACAAAGTCTTCCCTTGCACAGGTTAACAAACTCAGGGCTGTAGTTGTTTTCTTAAATGCATCTAGGAACATGTTTTGGAGTATGATCCAACTATTCAAATTATGTATGAATCACAGTGATTCCTGAAAGCTAATGAACATAAGAACCACTAGAAAAGCTTATCAAAATAAGAATACCTAGACCTCATTTCCAAATAATCTAACTTAGAAGCTCTTGGGTGGTGCCCAGGAATCTACATTTAAACAAGCCTCTCGGCCCTCCCCCAATGCCCCCTCTGCATCCCTGCAGGTGAGGTAGTCCTTGAAGAGCTACTGGAAAGCAATGGTAACCACATTACACTTCGCTGTGAAGAAATTCTCCCTGCACCAGATTTTTGTTCTGGCCAACACAGGATGTGGGAGTGGCCCGTGCTCCAGACCAGTAGCAGAATCAGGAGTTTCTTAACAGGTACTAAGTGTCCTTTTCCGGCACTGCTCTCTAAATCAACTACACTGTTCCACTTAAAAAGAAAACAGGATTCAAAATCAGTTTATCCAAGCAAGCATTTGAGTGATCTTTTCAAAAAGTAAAATAGAACAGCAAAAACAAACAAACAAAAACCTCACATTTATTAGAAGACAAAAATATTCATAAACTATAAAAGCTATAAAACAAACAAAAGGAAAGTAAAACTGCCAGAGGACAGTAGGATTAGTTTTCGACAGATATATTCTTTGCAAATGGAAGTTTCGGATTCAGCTAATATTTACTGAGTTCTTACAATGTGCCAAGCGACAGGACTGGAACTTTCAAATGTGTTATCTCAATTGGTCCACAAATAAATATGTAAGGAGTTATTATTCATAGCCCTTCTTAAGAGATGAAGAAATGAGAGGTCAGAAAGACTAAATAATTTGCTGAAGGTCACACAGCAGGAGATGTGGGATTGGATCCAAGGTTGGTTGAATCCAGCCCCCTTCTCTTCTACCCCACTTTCCCAAGAATAAACTGTTCTATAAATTTCATTTAAAAATAATAGAAAACAATGACAGCTAATATTTACTGATCCTTTACTAAGAACTACGCCTTGTCCTAAACACTTTACATATACTCACTTATTCCATCCTCACGGTCCATGAATTAGATACCATCATCCCTTATCTTCAGACAGGAATGTGAGAGCTGGAAGGATAAAATACTAACACATACTGCGAACAAATCCACACCATCATTATAGAGGTTTAAATTATGTCCAGTGTTCTGATATGGATCTGACAGATCTTATTTAATCTTGATTACTTTTAGTATGGCTTGAAGACCGTGCTTGGATTTTCTTGTTGTAAAAGGGATTTCCTCTGTTTTATTTTTAAGAGGCCAAGTATGGTGTTATGATGCAGTGTTCTTTCAAGCTTTCATTTAGCAAAAAAGGAGTACTTTATTTTCCTTTAAGAGGTTCTAAATAAAGGACTGAAAGAAATTAACTCAAGCTGAACTACATACATTCAAGCTGAACTAAAGTTTCTAAACTAATGTAAGATTCTGGAAGGAGGTCTTTGTTATCATTAGACTGATTGGATTGATTACTAACTGTTTGGCTTAGTTATTAACTTTGCTTTTGATAAACCACTGGATAGCTTTGCAGAAGGAAATTAACCTGGCCTGAATACAGGTGAGAGTAACACAATCTAAGCAGTAGAAAGATGATTTATGAGAAATAGGTATAGGGGGAAACCTAATATTTTACCTAGCTTTTGCACACTTTTGTGTCCTTTAAATATTAAATACTTCCACTAGGACACTGGGATTATGGGTTTAGCAGTCACTGAACATCTGGTGTCCAGTGTTGGCTCACTCTACCAAGTGTTTGGGGCACTAGGAAATCAAACACACACCACTTCTCAATGTGTCCCATCTGCCATGATGTAGGTTCTTAGGACTGTTTTTTTTACCCCCATCTCTAGAAAGCTTTTCACTTCCAGAAGAGACTGTTAAGGATACATACTGAATTAGTATAAAATCTACAGCTCTGGAGTTTAAATACCTGTTAAAAGTCAAGCTGTCTGAAATGACAGAAAAATGAAAACTACATTTGCTTTTGAGGGAAACAGTGAAACCTAATCTCCCATTTTACACCATGCCAGCAAAACGTGGAGCGAGCTTGTTCAAAGTGCTGGTCCTTAATATCAGGCTTGGGAAATGACCCTGAGAATTGAATGGATACCAGTATTTGTTGATTATCTGCCAATAGCAAGTGACACATTACTCACAAGGGTCCCCGCAGCTGGGGCTGCTTTCCTCCAAGTCCTTCTTGTACATCGGTCCCCGTATGACTATCATTTCATTTTCTTCAAAGAGAAAAGGAAGACAGACCTACATTTCTCTGGGCTGTGAATACTAACAGCTCTGGAATTAAGATGTAGCATTATCTTTTTCTTAAATTATTATCAATCAATTATTGTTACCTTTGAATGAAGCTACTTTTCATTTGAACTTCAATATCTTGAACTAATGATATTGTGATGGTGTTGAATGGTAAAAGATGCTGGCTACACTTTTGAGCACAGCATAATCGTCATCATCACCTTCTGGCTTGGAGAGTAAGCTTTTTTCTCCCCTCAAATTCAGTCTTTATTTTTGGGGCTAACAAATATTTATAATGCATGTTGACTACACATCAGATACTACTTGAGGTAGTGAGAAGAATGCCTAAGATCGACTCTAAAGAGACCTCCACCCCAAAATCTGCATCTATGGCCAGAAAGTGTCATCTGAAACTAAAGCTAAAAAAAGTCAACACAAAAGTGATAAGCAAATATTTGAGTTCACCCCAAAAGATTAAAAATGAGTTACCTATGGGACAAAAATAATATACAAATATTCTATACCAAACACACCAAGGGCTTTTCCTGAATCCAAACATCTTTAGGATTGTATTCTTTAGACTTTCTAATTGTATCAGCTTAAGTAAAGAAATTGATAACCTCACTGATTATAATATATTCAATTTGAGGCAATGAGGATGAAGATAAACTATGAGAATAAGTGATCTGCTGAAATCTAAAAGAAATCAAATAATGGTATCAAATTAATCAAAAGATGTGACAGATGCTTCTGCTTTTGGTCGTAATGGAGTAACTGGCACTGGACTTGTCCTGCTACTGAAAACAACTAGAAAAGTATGTGACACTGCTTTCTCCAAAGTGGACATGAGGCGGTATGGGACTATGATCCTAGAGATAAGAGAAACACGTAAGGGAAAACCTTTCTGCCAAGACTTTCTCGACTGCAGCAGGGGGTGGGGAGACCAAAGGAGAACATGGTGGTCTCACTAAGTTGATGATAAATATCAGAGTATACAGGGGCTGCAGTGGCTAAAATGTGAGGGGCTTAGTACCAGAGGGAGAGAATGAGGTCCAGAAATCTGAACAGGGGGGTCCCTTGAGTTCTGGCTGAATGCTAAGCTGGGAATACATAGGGTGAGACTCCATTAGACTGAATAAAGAAGGAAGACCAGGTCATCTGTATGCTGAATAATTCCCAGAGTTCATACAGGGCTGGGAGACATTGGAGTTCAGACCAGCTAGAGTGGAAAGACCTTGCTGAACACCAGGAGCATTTGGCAGAAGCTCCAGAAAGATCTCCATTTAGTAATCTTAGTAAATTTTAGTAGTTAGTAAAAGATAAAGTAGTCCCAAAACAGCTTAAAATTGTCAAAAAGGTCAAGCTGTCCAGCAAGTGACTTAACCATTTGTCAAAAAACAAACAAAAACCCCCAACATTCTTTAAAGAAAGACAACAAACTTCACATGGTAACAAGCCTTTCAAAAATTAACAGACATGCTCAACAAATGGTGTTGGGGAAACTGGCCGGTGACATGGAGGAGAAGGAAACTGGACCACTCTCTTACACCATACAGAAAAATAAATTCAAAATGGATGAAAGACCTAAATGTGAGACAGGAAACCATCAAAATCCTAGAGGAGAACACAGGCAGCAACCTCTTTGACCTTGGCTGGAGCAACTTCTTACTAGACATGTCACTGGAGGCAAGGGAAACAAAAGCAAACATGAATTACTGGGATTTGATCAAGATAAAAATCTTCTGCACAGTGAAGGAAACAATCAACAAAACAAAAAGGGAGCTTCCAGAATGGGAGAAGATATTTGCAAATGACATATCTGATAAAGATTTAGTATCCAAAATCTATAAAGAACTTATCACACTCAACATCCAAAAAACAAATAATCCAGTTAAGAAATGGGCAGAAGTCATGAACAGACACTTTTCCAAAGAAGATATCTAGATGGCTAACAGACACATGAAAAGATGTTCAACATCACTTATCATCAGGGAAATACCAAATCAAAACCATGATGAGATACCATCTCACACCTGTCAGGCTAAAATTAACACAAGAAACATCAAGTGTTGGCGAGGAAGTAGAGAAAAAGGAACCCTCTTGCGTTACTGGTAGGAATGCAAACTGATGAAGCCACTCTGGAAAAGAGTATGGAGGTTTCTCAAAAAACTAAAAATAAAACTACCCTACTACCCAGCAATTGCATTATTATCTATATACCCAAAGGATATACAAAAATACAGATTCAAAGGGGTACATGCGCTTCAATGTTTACAACAGCATTATCAACAATAGCCAAGCTATGGAGAGAGCCCAAATTTGTATCAACTGATGAATGGATAAAGCAGATGTGGTATATATATATAATGGAATATTACTCAGCCATCAAAAAGAATGAAATCTTACCATTTGCAACAATGTGGATGGAGCTAGAAGGTATCATGCTAAGTGAAGTAAGTCAGTTGGGGAAAGACAAATACCATATGATTTCCCTCATATAGGGAATTTAAGAAACAGATGAACATATAGGAAAGGGGGGGTGGAAAAAAGAGGAAAGAAGGAAACAAACGACAAGAGACTAACTAGAGAACAATAGAGATAATAATAGAGAACAAACTAAGGGTTGATGGAGGGAGGTGGGTGGGAGATGAGCTAGATGGATGATGGTTATCAAGGAAGGCACTTGTTGTGATGAGCACTGGGAGTTGTAAGTAAGTGATGAATCACTGAATTCTACCCCTGAAACCCATATTGCACTGGATGCTAACTAACTGAAATTTAAATTTAAAAATAATAAATAAAATGCTATGGCAATAAATAAATGAAGAGATCACATGTTTAAATATTAAAAAAATTAACACTCATGGGGTGCCTGGGTGGCTCAGTAGGTTAAGCATCTGAATTCAGTTCAGGTCATGATCTCACAGTTTTAAAGTTCGAGCCCTGCATCAGGCTCTGTGCTGACAGCTCAGAGCCTAGAGCCTGCTTTGGATTCTGTGTCCCTCTCTCTTCTACCTCTCCCCGACTTGTACTCTGTCTCTATCTGTATCTCTCAATGTTTTAAATAATGTTTTAATGTTTTAAATAAACATTAAAAAAATTAACACTCATGAGAAAAAGCAATATGTATATATATATGTGTATATATATATATATATATATATATATATATATATATATACATTTAAAGAAAATAAATATATATTTAAAAAAATAATGGTTGAAAATTTCCAAATTTGATGTAAACTATAAACTTATAAAGCAATCTATAAACTCATAGGTCCAATATTTTTCAATGAGCCTCAACTAGGAAAAAGAGACAAAGAAAACTACACATAATAATCCAATTATTGAAAACTAATGAAAAGAGAATATCTTAAAAGCATCCAGAGAAAAACATTATGTACAGTAAAACTAAGATCATGACTGCTAACTTCTCATCAGAAAACGATGTCAGAAAAAAATGAGAATGACACCTTTAAAGCATTGATAGTCATAAAACAAAATAAAATTGTCAAATAAGAATTCTAGATTCAGGAAAAGTCATTAAAAAAATGAAAACAAAATGAAGACATTTGCAGACAAAAGCCAAGATAATTTGTCACTGACAGAGCTGCACTCTAAGAAATGTTTAAAGGAAGATGGTAACACGGAAGGAAAATGGTATTGGAAAGAAACCTGGGCCTACACTAAAAAAAGAAGAGGGCCAGAAATGGCAAGTTTGTGAGTAAATACAAAATAATTCTGTTTTCTTGCTTTGAATATTTTTTTAAAGACAGCTGTGTTATCAAAAAGTATATAACATATGTAGTAGTAAATTATAGGAAAACAGCATAAAAGGATGGTATGAGAAGTGGAAGAATTCTGTTTTACAGTCATTATATTATGTATGAAGTAACAATGCTATTTAATGATAGGCTATGATTAAGACACATATTGTACTTACTAAAGCAATCACTTTAAAAAGAGGTATAGCTAATAATCCAATAGAAGATAAAATGGAGTATTCATTTCATCCAATAGAAGGCAAAAAAAGGAGGACCAAAGGAACAAAAAAACAGCTGGGACAAGTAGAAACCAAAAATCAGGATCGGAGACTTACACCAAACCACATCAATAAATCTTTCACACTTGATCTTAGCCAAAAGGCCGAGAAGCGATAATAAATCTTTCATATTAAACAACAACAACAAAAAAACCCCAACACAGGAGAGTACATATTGTATTACTCCATTTATATAAAATTCTAGAGAAATATAAAAAGGATCAGTGGGTTGCCTGGGGCCAAGGGTGATAACCACAAAGAGACATGCAAAATCTTTTTAGAGTATGGAAATGTTCTGTATTTTGATTTGGGCGGTGATTATGATGAATTTTGTGTGCATCTGGTACTTAAATGGGTATATTTTATTGTGTGTACATTATACTTCAGTGAAGTTTTTTAAAAAGTTGAAAAAAATCTTAAATGGCAATACAGAGATTTGAACTCAAGCGGCCCAGAAACAAGTGCTTACGTTCTTGCTGATATCACTAGGCCACTTCTTGTCCAGTCTGAAGGATTAGGTCATGCGTCAATTTAACTTTCTGATACATGATGTTGTGACTTTAAAAACCCTGCATGACTGACAGATAAACGAAGAGATTTGCCTGATGTCCCAGATGAGAAGTCAGTCTTGCACAGAAAGCACATGCCCTCAATATTACACACAGATAATGCAATGTCAGTCAAAATTTCAATGAGAGTTTTTGGGAGGAAGGCAAAGTGTTTAGAAAATCGATTTGAGGGTGCCTGGGTGGCTCAGTCAGCTAAGACTCTGATTTCAGCTCAGGTCATGATTTCATAGTTTGTGAGTTCGAGCCCCACGTCAGGCTCTGTGCTGACAGCTCAGAGCTGGAGCCTGCTTCAGATTCTGTATCTCTCTCTCTCTCTCTCTCTCTCTCTCTCTCTCTGCCCCTCCCCAGCTTGCTCCCTGTCTCTTTCTCAAAAAATAAATAAAAAACAATAAAAAATTTAATAAAAAGAAAATCAATTTGAAATTTTACCTGAAAGAACGGGAAGAATAGCTAAAAGGTTTTGAAAAAACAAATCAGAGGGTATCTTGCCCACCATACTGCAACATCTTTCAAAACCCTGTAATTAAGAGAATCTGGTGGGGTGCCTGGGTGGCGCAGTCGGTTAAGCGTCCGACTTCAGCCAGGTCACGATCTCGCGGTCCGTGAGTTCGAGCCCTGCGTCGGGCTCTGTGCTGACAGCTCAGAGCCTGGAGCCTGTTTCCGATTCTGTGTCTCCCTCTCTCTCTGCCCCTCCCCCGTTCATGCTCTGTCTCTCTCTGTCCCAAAAATAAATAAACGTTGAAAAAAAAAATTAAAAAAAAAAAAAAAAGAGAATCTGGTACTAGTGAAAAAATAGACAACATTTTGAGTCCTAAAACAGAAGCATGTATATAAGGAAATTTATCATATAATGTTAATGTTGTATTCAAATTAGCTGCAAAGGGATAGAGTATTTAATAAGTGGTGTTGAAGTAACCAACACTCATTTATAAAAAAAATAGTCAACATCACTGGTCATCATGGAAATACAAATTAAAAGTACAATGAGGTATCATCTCACTCCTGTAAAATAGCTAAAATAAACAACACAAGAAACAAGTATTGGTGAGGATGTGGAGAAAGGGGAACCTTCTTGCACTGTTGGTGGAAATGCAAACTGGTACAGCCATTCGGGAAAACAGTATGGAGCTTCCTAAAAGAGTTAAAAATAGAACTACCCTAGGATCCAGCAATCACACTAGTAGGTATTTACCCAAAGAATACAAAAATACTAATTCAAGGGGATACCTGCACTCCTATGTTTATAAAATAGCAGTATTATCTACAATAGCCAAATTATGGAAACAGCCCAAGTATCCATCCACTGACGAACAGATAAAGAAGAGTAGGGGATGTGTATGTATGTATGTATGTATAGGTATGTATATATAATGGAGTGTTACTCAGGCATAAAAAAGAATGAAATCTTGCCATTAGCAACAGCATAGATGGAGCTAGAGAGTATTATACTAAGCAAATTGAGTCAGTCAGAGAAAGACAAATACCATATGATTTCACTCATATATGGAATTTAAGAAACAAAACAAAGGAGCAAAGGGGAAGAAAAAAGAGAGAAAGAGGGAGAGGCAAATCAAGAAAGAGACTCTTGGAGCCTCCTGAGGGGCAGCTGGTTAAGTGTCCAACTCTTGGTTTCAGCTTAGGTAGGGATCTCAGGGTTAGGAGATCAAGCCCCACCTCAGGCTCTGTGCTGAATGTGGAGTCTGCCTGAGATTCTCTCCCTCCCCTGCTCATGTTCCTTCTCTCTAAAAAAACAAACGACAAAAAGAAATGGATTCTTATAGAGAACAAACAAAGGGGATGGGTAGAGGGATGGGTTAAATAAGGGATGGGGATTAAAGAGGGCACTTGCTGTAATGAGCCGGGCATTGTATGGAAGTGTTGAATCACTAAATTGTAGAGCTTAAACTAATACTACACTGTATGTTAACGAACTGGAATTTAAATAAATAATTCAAAAAATAAAAAATAAACAAACTTAGGTCTCATCTTTCATTACACGTGCAAATAAATTCCAACCAAGTTAAAGATTTAAACAAAAACAAAACTATAAAAGAAAATATTAAGGATCATTTGTATAATCTTAAAAGGGTTTCTTTAAAGACAGCCGGAAACCCAGAAGCCATGAAAAGAATGAAAGATATGACTAGAGACAAATTAAAAACTTGTGCAGAGCAAACACTTCTATTTAAAAAGAAAATAATAAAAGCAAAGAGAATACATGAGAATATTTGAGAATATTCGCAGAGTATTTGCAAATCCTACAAGGAACAAAAGATTAACATACTTAATATATGAGATCTTATAAATGAAACATCACTCTAATGCATTTTTGGTAATAAGCAAATCAAAGCATAAACATCCTTTTATTTTATAATTTCACTTTTAAACTGCATCTAGTAGAATGTCTAATATGTATATGAACAAAATTTCACTTAGATCTCCAAAGATTTTCATTTCAGTGGTCTGTATAATAGAGAAAAAAAAGTGAAAAAAAAAATCCAAAAAACTGAAATGTACATTAGCAAGGATTAATTAAACTATGATAAACTGATGCAAGAGTATTCCACTCAGCTATTAAAATGAATAAAAGAGGTCTATGAGTACTGACATACAAGGTGCCATATCTCATTTTATATATTACGATCTCATTTTTATTAAAAAAAATATATTACAGGGGTGCCTGAGTGGCTCAGTCAGTTAAGTATCCAACTCTGGATTTCGGCTCAGGTCATGATCTCAGGGTTTGTGAGTTCAAGCCCTGATGGCGCAGAGTCTCCCTCTGCCCCTACCCCGTCTCAAAATAAATAAACTTACAAAAATACATTATACTAGAAAGCCCTTAACTGACTCAATCAGGACCGCCGATTGGTTAATATAAAGAGGTTGAAGCAGGGAAAGATCCTTAAGTATTTCATTTTAATTCATTCTCTAGTTTTTGATATAGAACTAAGAACTTTAATTATAGGTTCACCTGTCCTTTCTGATGAAACCATACTCCTAAAATACTGTTTAGGGTTTCTGGTTTCAGTTTCCTTAAAGTGGAATGAAGACTGGGGTGCCTGGGTGGCTCAGTCAGTTAAGTGTCTGAGTTGGGCTCAGGTCACGACCTCACAGTTTGCGGGTTCGAGCCCCGTGTAGAGCTCTGTGCTGACAGCTCCGAGCCTAAAGCCGGTTTCAGATTCTCCCTCCCTCGTTCATGCTCTGTCTCTGTCTCTCTCAAAAATGAATAACATTAAAAAATTAAAAAAGAAATTTGAGCAAAGACTTAAAAATATTTGCAAAACGATCTAGGTGCACATTCTATCTAGCATATTTTCCCCCAATTTTTTTATTATTGCCTTGCCCAGTCCTAACTGACTGCAGTTTCTAAGGCATCTAGCTCTTAGCAAATCTTTTCAAGACACTAGACTTAGTTTAAATAGGAACTATATTTTCCTTTCACACTCACAATTTGGTTTACATATTTCATTAAAATTGCGAATTACTATAATGAGTACAACTAGAATAAAAGGTTTGGAAACAAGATTAACTCTTTACAAACAGAAAACTCAAGATTCTCTAAGTTAATATTCAGGTTTATTAACCAATCTCTTACGGACATTTTTTGACATGAGTCAGTTTAACCAAGTATCATTAAATGCGCTGATATAATCAGGCCCCTAGGCCTGTGCCATCCAGCGTGGTAGTCACTAGCCACATGTGACTACAGGGCACTCACACAGTGGCTAGACTGAATTGAGATGTGCTGTAAATGTAAAATACATGCCAGATGTCAAGGACTTTGAACTGAAAAGAGCATGCAAAATACTGTGACAATGATGTTTTTATATTAACCATAAATTGAAACGAGTATTTTAGATATACTGGGTTAAATAAAATAATTATTAAAATGAATTTCACTTGTTTCAAAAATTTTTAAGTGTGGCTAATAGCAAATTTTTCATTACAAATGTTGCTCTCACTGTATTTCTGTTGGGTGGCACACTGTTCCTCGAGATCTACAAACATGCTTTATTCAAAGGTGGTGTCATCTGGGAAGTTCTACTTGAAACAATGAATCAGACTCTCTTTTTTATTATCTCTATTACTTGAATCTAAGACACTGGTAGTAACATTTTATAAAAAAATTTTTCTAAGCAGACTTATGACTCCGTATCAGGGGTCAATAAACTATGGCCCATGAGTCCAACTTGGCCTCCTGCCTACTTTAGTAAAGCCTGCAAACTAAAAACAGTTTTTGTGTTTTTAAATGGTTGGGAGTGGGAATCAAAAGAAGATTAATATTTTGGGATGTGTAAAAATTATATGAAATTCAAATTTCACATCTATAAATAAAGTTTTATGAGCCCGTCACCATGCTCAGCTTCTACATTTCCTACAGCTGCTTCATGCTTTACAAGGGCAGAGTGGAGTAGTCGCAACAGAAACGGTACCACCTACAAGGTCTACAACATTTACTAGCTGGCCTTTTCCAAGAGAAGTTGTCTGACCCCCTGCTCTTTACCATCCCTATGGCTCGTGGACATAGTTACAGTTGCCAATGGCACCTACAGGATGTGGTGAAATAATGAGGAGAGAGAACTGTGTTTCCATTTTAATCTCAACTGGAGCCTAGATTCCCAGCTTCTTAACCTGCTTCTGCCATTAATGCTCTTGACTCCAAAAAGTGTTTAGAACCCCAGCTTCTGGGACAGATTTTGTTTGTTTCTTTTTGCCTCTGGTAAGTGTTCCTTTTATTTCAAAATATAATAGGGTTCCCCACCCCTCCCGGGACAGGTTTATAAAGATGGCATCACAGAAAAAAACACTCAACAACCTGCAACATCAAAAGACCAACGCACAACTTTGACATTCGCGAGCATTCTAGCTATGATACCAATGCTGCCCCTTTGAGGGCTTGGGTACTCGCTGCTCTTTTGGTGTCCAGCCTGTAGATAACATACCCAGTTTTCTTTCAAACCCTCTACTCCTTTGCAGGACTGTTCCTTGACCCATGGTTTCTCAGGTACCTACCTCAGTTGACCCTGTGAATGCAATCTTGTCTATGCCAATGTGAGAAGCTATTGCCGCCCCAGCCGTTGGCCCGTATCCTGGCAAAATATTGATGACTCCCGGCGGAAAGCCAGCCTAACAAAACAGAATTGGAGGAAACGTGGCTTGTGAAAGCTGATGAAGCACATTAAATCGGCTATGCTCCAGTAGGCCCCAACTACAAGGGGAGTGGGAGCCACTCCCAAGGTTGGTTTCTCTTACCTCCTTGATGAGGGCTCCCATGTAGAGCGCACTGAGTGGTGTTTGTTCTGCTGGTTTAATAACTACTGTATTGCCACAGCAAAGAGCTGGAGCAATTTTCCAAGCAAACATCAGCAGGGGGAAGTTCCACTGAAAGGAAGAAACTCAAGGTTGATAAATGAAAAAATATTCCTCTACTGTTTTGTTTTCAAGCTGTGACTGCTCAGATTTCTCAGACGAGGCCTCAACATAAATCTTGTCCCACCACCAAGTATCGATGTTCGGATATTTTAATTACTTCATTAAGAAGAGAATAGGACCGACCTGGAAAAGCTTTCCTTTTCTATTGGGCAAATTATTATATCCCAACTTCCCAACTACCAAAAGAAATCTCCTGGCGAAAAGGGAGTCTGAATTTTTTCTTTGCTTTGTTTTGGCTTTTCATTGCTGTCATTTTATGTTTTTAAAATCGGATTTTGGTTCCAGTTAAGTACTTGTCTATGAAAACTCTCTCTTGCATTTGTGATTTTTTACACCAGGAATTTCAGACTGGCTTCAGAGCTCTTCAGTGTGGAAGAGTGAGATGAGAAACGTCCAGTTGTGAATTATATTTAAGTTAACGCGTATTTCAAGGTAGCGCCTTTTCTTTATAGACATGTGGTGTCACAAAACATACACAAAAGAAAGCACACCTACTGATGAGGATGCAACAATTTTCATTGTCTCCCTTCTATTGCAAAATAAAACTAACAGACACTGAAAAATATATGTTGAGTATCTGAATTGGGGGCCTAAAATGGTTTAAAGGGATTTTAAAAGCATATTAAGCTTGTATTGTCATAAGCACAGGGATGAACCTCAGTACTATCAGGTGTCATTGATAGTTTCATTAAGAAAGAAGACAGAAATCCTGGTCCCCTGCTTCAGCCCTTGACCACAGTGTGTTTCTGCCTGAAGCATCTCAGCTGCCACCCTTGAGAGATTCCCACTGGCCCTGGCAAGCTTGCAAAAATATACAAGTGTCTTGCCTTCACCAAACACCCAATTTCTTTTCCCCTTGGTTGTTTATAAACTTGGGAGTCCACAGTGATGTTTTAATTCCATCTACAGTATATAAATCTTGGAGTGCGGTAATTGAGCCTGAGCTGGCTGACAAGTGGCTCTTGTCCTGGCAGTGAAAGCTGGAGCCCCAAGAGTGTGGGGAAGGGCAAGGCGAGCAGGTTTGAGTTCCCGCAGTTGAGGTGACAGACCTCACCCCTGTTCTGATCCAAATGGGATTACCCTGGGTGGCACAGGAGCAGCAGAACTTACACCAACCTCTCATTTTCTGTTCCATTCTCTAATAAATTTCACAGAAACCCACAGCTTGCAGATCAGTTAAAAAAGTACTAATACCTCTCAAAGATCTTTGGCCCCCAAAGCCAAAGATTACCTTCTCCTATATTTTGAAAAGAGAAAATTTCTTGTCTATGCTTTAAGAGTTTAATTTGAGCCTCCCCTGAAATCCTTGCCAGAATGATTACTAGTACTGCTGGAAGATTCGGTGATGTTTTGTACAGTGCCAAGGCTGTGTATGAGAGAAAGGGGGAAAAAAAGACAATGTTTAATGTTCCAATCCAAACACTAAGCACTACATCTATTTCCCTTTACAAGACATACAACAGCCCGGCATGGTTTCAATTATGACCGTGACGTTAATTGTACTGCTGTGTCTTCTGTACAGTCTTCTATCTAGATTCTTGTGAAAAGAAACAGTGGGAAAGAATGGGATTAAAAGACCATATAAAACAATATGCCTGGAAAGATGGTGAGTCATAGTTCTAAAAAATAAACAAGCAAATATAACAAAGCATTAATTTTCCATAAGCAGAATGGACATCCATAACCAAGGGCAGGTTATTAATACACTGGGCTTTGCTTTGCTTATTTTAATCATGAGAATTCCACGGCTTGAGAACTCAACTCCTGGTAACGGAGCCGAAACCCTATTAACCTGTTCAAATAAGCATTTGCAGGGAGGCTGTTAAAGATATGTCAACAACATGAGCTCAGTTTTTTTCCCCCAGTAATGGAAAGCACACCTCCTGAGGTCCATGTTTTATGTATCTCTAAGAGAACTGGTTCAAATGAAAATAAATATGAGGCGTGAGGAGATACACTCACCGGGATGATCTGTCCACACACTCCTATGGGTTCGTGTCTTGTAAAAGTAAAATAATCTCCATCTGAAAGAAATGAGCAGGATCACGACAAGAGAATTCGGATTAGGAAAAAAAAAAAACCGCAGAGGGAGAATTTGGGTGGCAACCACAAAACCAGAAATAAAGTTGAGAAAACATCCTACTCAACCATATAGGAAAGCTGGTAGAAGAGCTTATCACTTGGCCTGGGGTAGCTCCAGATATGGCTCCTGGACACCCAGGGTACTGATGAGGGAACCTTAAAGGCGAAATGAAAGACAAGTTTATGACACTAGAAACAGTCTTCTGAGGAGGTGGGGGGAGGGGAGAGAAGATGGGAAGAGGGGGGCTGGGAAGTAGAAAACAGTAAGTTCTAAATTTTATGTTAAGTATTAAAATGATACTTAAATGGGGGTGCCTGGGTGGTTCAGATGGTTGAGCGTCTGTCCAACTGTTGGAATCGGCTCAGGTCATGACCTCACAGTTTCATGGATTCGAGCCCTGCGTCTGGCTCTGCACTGGCAGCACAGAGCGTACTTGGGATTCTCTCTCTCTGCCCCTCCCTTGCTTGTACTGTCTCTCTCTCAAAATAAATAAATAAAACTTTCTAGACAATTAAAAAAAATTAAAATGATACTTAAATGTAAAACAGTTCTTTAAAAGCTGAGGTACCTTAACATTTTAAATAACTTTCTGCACTATTAAAAAAACAAAAACAAAACTAAGTTAACACGTTACTGGGTAAGTTTAAAATGGCAGGCAACTAGAAAAGGTGAGTAGTAAAAGTAAGGTCTTTTTTGTAACTCAATCCAGGTGTCAAAACAGATTTTCTGGGCACTGGGGAGGCCAGACATCTTCAGGCATCTTTCAAGAAGTCAAAAGTCCGCTTCAAAGAAGATTCCATCAAAAACCCAAAGACTCTGCCCTCAAATTAGCCATGGAAATGAGGACAATTTAATAACCTTATTTTCCCTATAGGAGCAATAGGCAATTGGAATAATTACCCAGGAAATCCAAACCAAATTTTTCTTTAGAGAAATGCCATTATATTTATCTGAATTATTTTAAATGGTTAATTGAAATAACCAAAGAATGGCTTGCTTTTAGCATATGGCTCTTCAGTGCTGGTACTGGACAATGTCTTTGTTTTTCCCTCACCTGCCAACCCTGTGGCCACTTCCCTCATATTTGTTTTCTGTCTCAAAAGTTGTTCCCAGTAAAGCGAAGACCCTCAGTTACTACTCGTGACGAACACTCCTATTAAGGATGAAGTAGGGACAGGAGTGTGTGGGTTGGGGGAAGAGAAAGAACGTGATGGTTTATCATTGTCTCTCAACACAACTAAGCCACTCATAGTTCTCACACAGAATTGTTTTAATTAAATACAAAATTATGCATTTAAAAATAATTGAAGGTCTCTCTCCCCTGAACCTCGTTTCCCAGAATCTGCAGCAATCTGTTGCTTCTGGGTCTTTTCACAGAACTTTTTTTCACATACAAGTATATACAGCATCCTTTTATTTCTGCCCCGCCTTTTTAAAAAATATAAATGTGATCATATTACTCACAATCTTCTGTATTTTTTCTCATGTGTTTTCATATATAGCTTACACATCTTTTCAACTGCTGAATGCTATTCCATTGGCACACTGCATAACCGTACTGCTGTGAACTGTCCTGAGGGGCACAGAAATTGCTTTCCCTTTAGGCTAATATAAATAATGCTTTAAACAGGCTCATTGTATATGATCTTTGCATATCTGGAGAATTGCATGATTAAAGTGAATATGCATTTTACATTTTGATAAATACTGCCAAATCACCCTTCAGAAAAGTCACACAATTTTTTAAGAAAATCTTTAAAAGCTTATTCTTAGAGAGAGAGAACACACGAGCAGGGGAGGGGCAGAGAAAGAGAGAGACACAGAATCCGAAACAGGCTCCAGGCTCTGAGCTGTCAGCACAGAGCCTGACGTGGGGCTTGAACTCACTAACCACAAGATCATGACCTGAGCCAAAGTTGGACGCTTAACTGACTGAGACACCCAGGTGCCCCTGAAAGTCACACAATTTGTTACTCCAACAACATGGTATTTTTCCCTATCCTTCAACATTGTGATTTTTCAAACATTTTAATTTCAGTCAACCTGACAGGTGCAAACTGGCAACCTGTGTTGATCTGTGACGAATGGTAGATATTTGGCTTGAAAAGCTTTTCATGTTTACTGGCCATTTTCAATTTTTTTCTTTCCGATTGATATCTTTTGCCATTTTTCTATTGGGTCATTCAAGCTTTTGGTTATTTGAAGGACTCTACATATGTATATTAAGGAAATCAGGTCTCTGTCACATGCATATGTGAAGTTTTTTCCTAATCTGCTGCTTGTCCCTGAATTTTGCTTTACATATCTTGATTCAAATGGAAGAAATTAGGAAATATGCAAGCATTCAACAACTATAGAAATTACTTTAGAACATATCTCCATTAAAACAAAGAATAGCCCAAAGGTGGAAACTGCCATTGGATGACAATAAGTCTGAGTGATATTTTAAAAATCAAATCAAATATCTTAGCTTTGCATGCAGACAACTCAAGAAGTTTCAGATATCATTCTTTTTTTTTTTAATTTTTCAATGTTTATTTATTTTTGAGAGGGAGGGAGGGGCAGAGAGAGAGGAAGACACAGAATCAGAAGCAGGCTCCAGGCTCTGAGCTGTCAGTACAGAGGCCAACATGGGGCTCAAACTCACAAACTGTGAGATAATGACCTGAGCTGAAGTCGAGCCACCCAGGCGCCCCCTCATAGACATCATTCTTTACAAAAGTGCAAGTTACTACCCTTCTTCAACTTAAGATCTCTGAAAAGGTTTTTTTTTTTTTTAATATCAATACCTTTTACTGCTTCACTTCTCTGTGTGTATGGAAGATATAAATATGATGCCAGGCTCTTCCTCCTGGAAGCTTTTTCATGAGGAGCAATAACCCTTATCAAGAGGCTAGAGGGATTCATTCACATGGAAATCCTTCCCAACTGTAATTTGGCCAAGGTGATGGCTTCGGATGGATAATCACAAATGACAGAATCAGTGTCAGGTCAAGAAGGCATGCGAATGGGCTGAGAAGATGGGAACCTGAACTAAAGGACAACACAGGCGTTTCCGGGGGCAGCACATGTGGGAAACTGGAGAGGTTCAGATGGAGCGTGTCCCCCTCTATATTCTAATGACTGGAGAATTTAGTTGTATTCCTTACATAATTTTGAAAGTTACTGAAAAAATGAAAGAAGAGAAAAAAAGTAGGCAAAATCTTACAAAGCTGGCCTCATAAGGAATTGAACTTGACTCTGTAAGTGTGTCCCAGGAGAAACTGAGTTATGGGGAGTGAACACTTCTGGGATGAACTGTCCACAGACTTGACATTTAGCTAAAGGCTGGCACAAAGAATGGACTAGAGAATCTTCTATCCCCACAGCTCCTCTAAGCAGGAAATAAAGAAATAAAGGGTATTTCGGTGCTTGAACTCTTCCTCAAAAAATCCTGAGTGAAAGACATAAAGGGGCCCTGGCCTTGAGCTCAGTCTGTATTCTCATCTGGTTAGTGGAAGATAATTCTGGACACCCCTAGTCTGACCTAGGATGCCTGGCAATCGTGAGAGCTATGTCTTCTAGGTGGGCCCTTGGCTAGGGCTAGTGGCACCACAGGTCCTTCCAGCACTATGACCCTGCCCTGAATCCCACCAAGCTTCTACACTGACGTTACCCAAAGGCCAATCACCTGAGAGACACCCTCATAATTTCTGTCGCATCCAAGTATCACTTACTCTATTAAAGGTTTGTTAAATCAGCTTTTAAAAATATGTAAATAACTACTTGTTAGACTCATCTTAAAAAAATCTATGACACAACAGGTTTCGTGAGCTAGCAATATTTACTTCAAACCAAGTAATTCAGATAAAAAATGTTCACTACTTTACTGTGTGGAATCACCTTGCATGCTCCAGTGCCAGGTGGTATAGCCCATCGTGCTTCTCAGATTTACATGTGTACATGAAGAACCTGGAGAGCTTGTTAAAATGCAGATTTTGAATCAGTAAGTCTGGGGCAGGACCTGAGAGTCTGCATTTCCACAAGCTCCCAGGTGATTATGGTGCTTCTGATCTACAGCCCAGGCTCCAAGTGTATCATGATGACTTATAGCTGCTTTATAGTTGCTGAGTTCATTTCTATTTACTCGCTGTTTGCTTAGCTCTGGTAACTCTCCTCATTTGCTTGCAAGGAGTTTAAGTGGAGGAGAATCTGATCCATCTTTTTAATATTTAAAAAATACTAAAATAAGAACAAAACACATGTATTTCTATAAAGCTTTACAAACTATTTTCACATTCTTATCTCATTTCGTGCTCAAAACAACTCTATGGAAAAGATAGGGCAACAGTTATTATCTATATTTTCTAAGTCGAGAAAAAAAATGACACACAGTGGTAAGGTCTATAGTGATTTAACTGGCTAAACTGTGGCTTCTGGACTTGAATCTGGGTCATCAGACTTGCAGTTCATTGCCCTTAGAAACATTTTAAGACTTTCCTGTGAACAGAGTGTTGGATTTAGACGGGTATCACAAACCACAAAATCAAGAGTATGATGTGATGTCATGGAGTGCAAATGAGGGGGAAAAGACAATGCTTTTGTGAAGAGTGAAGAAGATTCTGTGGGGATTTGGTATGTGGACACAGAGAACTCACATAAACTCCAAGAGGTAAGATCTAAAGGGAACACTGCAGTGCAACACCACGCCCCCTGAGATGGGGCAGCCCAGCACTGAGTGCCTCTCTCCTCTTCATAGAAGCAGAGTCAACTCAAAGGGGTCACAGTGTTACTTCTCTCTGTCTCTCATATTCCTAAGAGGGTACACACCGAGAACTCTTCCCTGCCTAAGAGAAAGGAACAGCCCATTTTCCCACCTTTTATGTTAATAATGTCCTCTAAATCTGGCAAGATGACTTAAAAAGCTGTTCCCTTCACTTCTTTAGCTTTGTGCTATAAAGTGCTTCAGCTTGATAGAGAAAAAAAATCGCCACCCAAACTCAGATACTCCGTTTTAAGGCTACGATGATCTTAGGTCTTCTTACCTATATGGGGTATTACAGAGAGAGCTCAGACTCAGCGAGAAAGGGCTGTATTTGATGAGAATACCAGAAAAACGTTCTGAGCCAACAAGTTAGAACATAACTATGGTGCAGAAAACTAAAGAAGAGAGGAGATACCAAAATAGAAACACAAAATCACATGCATAGGAATTTTATCTCTCAGCCTCTTTTCTATTGCACTCAAAAAAGTAAAAAAAAAGACAGAGTAACAGGTACTTCTCTTAGAAGTTTATTTTAGGGGAGCCTGGGTGGCTCAGTTGGTTAAGCGTCCAACTTCAGCTCAGGTCATGATCTCACAGTTCATGAGTTCAAGCCCCACGTTGAGCTCTGTGCTGACAGCTCAGAGCCTTGAGCCTGTGTCTCCCTCTCATGCTCTGTATCTCTCGATCTTAAAAATAAATAAAATATTAAAAAATGTTTTTTAAAAGTTTATTTTAAAACACACCAAGAGGCAACTTCTCTGACGTGTTTTTATATTTGAATGTTTACACCTCATGAAGAATATAAAAATCTTACAATTAAATACTTTATTATACCATTAATCTGGGTGAACTATGGATCACATTTTACTGACAATGTTTAGACTGAGCCATTTCTAGAACTGTATTAAGAAAAGTCTTTGGCCTTAGAAATGAGAAACAGAATCAGCCTCTTCTGTATTTGGGAAAATATCATGCCACTGTTCTATGTTCTTTGATGGGAACTTGTCTAATTACACAGAAGAGACAGAAATTATTGTTACTTAGAACAACTTTATTATTTGTATTATTCCTTCAGAGTTATCATTACCTATGTTTTTATTTAAAAAAAATTTGTAATGCTTTTATTTATATTTGAGAGAGAGAGATAGAGCTTGAGCGGGGGAGGGGCAGAGAGAAGGAAACAGAATCTGAAGCAGGCTCCAAGCTCTGAGCTGCGAGTGTCAGCACAGAACCCGATGTGGGGCTCAAACCCACAAGCAGTGGGATCATGACCTGAGGTGAAGTCAGATGCCCAACTAAGCCACCCAAGTGCCCCTATCACTACTTCTTAGGGCAGATTTTGTCATTGCTTGAAATAATCTTTTTGTTTGTTTGTTTTTGTTTTTGTTTTACAGAATGTTTATTCTCATAGGAATATCTGCCACTGGCAGTCTCTACATGAACTACAGTATGTTTAGAAAATCTGTATTGTCAATAAAATCATAAAAATCTAAAATGTGCCAGAAATTGAGGAGAAATTTATCTAATAGAGACCTCAAGAACTAGATCCCAGTTACAATACTAAGAGTATTTCAAGAACTGCAGCAAATTTTATATACCTGTTAACACTAAAAGTGAGTTTATTTAATAGCATAAAAATATGGAACACAATTCAGCGAATGGTAGGTCATCTTCCAATCTCTAATCTGGGTGCACAGTTACCTTTTGAAGAGCTGGTAACCCCTCTGATGATGCCAGGATTAAACGATTAGAGCAGGAACAATGAGCTATTCCATCATGTGCCCTAGCAGATACCTATGTATTCTGACACTGAAAAGACCTCACTGAACATTTACAACTATCATGATAAGCCCTATAAATGCCTACACAATCACTGAGACTTCATGCTAGTACACAGCAGTGTTAACGCTATTCTTCCGGGAGTCTGCTGGTAGCTTCTCAGGAGTCAGATGAAGCGTTCCTGAGTTTGTCATGAAGATATCTTAACTCCACCACGACACTATTATGCACTCTTGAAAAAAAGATGATTTCTCTGGACCTCAGTTTCTCTGTCTGAGAAATGAGCGGACTGGCCTTGGGGACCAGGAGGTCTTTTGTAGTCAAACCTCCTCAAAGAGGCTACATGTGAGGCAGACTTCATAACCTCCTGTCGCCAGCAGTTCAGGTACCACTGAGGACCCCGCTTCTCCTCAAGCTCAGTGAGTGAACAAAAGATCTCACCATATGCATGCTTTGTATGTGCACACTAGAGTCAGCTGTTGAAGGCAACACCTTACGATTTGAGTCAGTGCCTTGCACATCTGTAGCCTTTTCTTTAGTTTAAAAGGTAAAACTGATGGGGGGGTGTAGTGGACAAATAATTACATATGATCTGGGTGGAGTTTTTAGCTTGTTCTAATGTATCATTAAGGTCATTTTGATGTCAGGATTCAGCTTGAAGCACGGACTACATTTTCCCTGCTTACATATCACAAAATCAATAAAACCAACAATTGTTAAACAGAGAAAAATCGTACGTAGTGCAGATCAATTAGTCTCCCCCAGTAAACTGGAAACATGCTTGGATCATTCCTCCATCACAAGGAGTCTGTGGACATGAGAAGAAGCAGAGGATTTTGATTTAGGTTAAAAATAACCAAAATGGGGAAAATAACATTTCCCCTGCAGGGCTGCTATGAGATTAGAGATGATATAATGGGCACAAAGTGATCAATAAATCACAGTAATGATTATTATTTATCAGCATAATTAGGAGCTGCCATAGTAAAAGGGTCAAAGCACAGGATTTATGGTCAGAAAGAAGAGCTCCGTTGAATACCACGGCAGGAAATAAAAGCCAGTGCTGTCAAGTGAACAACACTGAGACCCTTTGTCAATCACACTGACACCGCACAATTCTGTGGTAATGTCCGACCGTGGGCCTTGCATGAGAGGGAAGAGAGAGGGATGGGAGAATCTCTCGATTCAGAGGGAGAAAGAGCTGTCCAGTGGAGAGTTCAAAGTGCTAATGCCATAACCCACTTCTCCTCTTCCCAAATATTCTAAGTTACCCTTCAGGGGGAGGGGAAAAAGCAGGTCCTTGTTCTAAGTACCCATTATATAATCAAAGTGCTCCTTGTAAAACACAATTTGGTTCAAGGCATTTGTCTATTTCAATGTGTGACTCACCATTGCTGTGATAAAACTTGCAGCATGGTTTACCAGGCCCCAGAGCCCCAGGGTCTTCTCAACCCAGCTACGCTTTCAGATCCACTACCGCACCGTACTCTCCTCCCTCCATGCTCTGTACAGGCTATTACCACCACCTGTGATGGCCTCTTCCATTTTCACTTACGTGCCCACTCATCTCGTACGTCCCGCTTCCCTCTCCAGGAAGCCTTACTACTGGCTGAATTGCCTCTCCAGTGGAGAACTTCATGCCTCCATAGCTGAATGAGCTACACTATATCGCAACTGTTCGTCCATTGGCTTGTTTTCTTTACTATTCTTTGAACATCTTACTTACTCACCTTTGTATCTCCAGTGCTTTATACAAGACATGAAACACAGCAGATGCTCCCAAACAAATAAAACACAACAAAACAAAAAAAATGAATGACTGTATGAAGCAAAGAGTGAATGACTGAGAAGCTGAAGTTGTTATCTGATACAGGAGATGAAGGAAGAGCTCTTCCCATTAGCTGGCAGATTGTCCTGCCTTCCTAAACGGGAAGGAGTGAAAGAGACAATAGTGTAATTCCTCCTGCTCTTTTTGGTTCTCATGCTTTAGTGTCAGAGATACTAAACTGGATGAACCACAGAATATCCTTCAATGAAACTAAGTAATCTTATATTTTTGAGATTAAAAAAACACTTTCTGGGGCGCCTTGGTGGCTCAGTTGGTTAAGTGTCCATGTCTTGATTTTGGCTCAGGTCATGACCTCAGGGTTGAGATGGAACCCCGCACCGGGCTCCACGCTGGGCACGGAGCCTGCTTTGGATTCTCTCTCTCCCACTCTCTGCCCCCCCTCCACTCGTGGTATCTCTCACCTGTGCAAGCACTTTCTCAAAAAATAAAACAAAACAAAACAGTTTTCCAGTTTACTTCTTACAGGTGACCAGAAAGAACTGTGCTTTTCATTAAACTGTGTTTTTCACTCCCACATGTCCTCTAGAAGCAACGATTTGGTATTTGCCGATTCAGTGTGCAAGCCGACGTTACATAACATAACTACCATGAATAACGAGAATAAAAAGCATATTGATCTAAAAACCTTCAGAGGGTTAAAGACTTCACCAGGGTGACTGGCCTCTTCATCATCCTGTCCTACTGAACCAGTCTCCATAAGAAGAGGG